>NW_005871056.1:3607432-3633213 GCF_000147115.1 Myotis lucifugus
GTGTGTGCATGTGTATATGTATATATATATATATGTATATATATATATATTCACTTCAAGCCCTGCTAACTCTATAATAATTGAGAGCCACCATATTTATCACATGATGATCTGAAAGAGCTGGTCCTGAATTCAAGGTGTGGTTGGAGGGATTGGTCAAGATGGGTGTCAAATGGAAGAGGGACATTATGACAGGGCTAGTAAGAAGTGAACTGGCACAATAAGGGAATAACTTTACACTCAGATTCAGAAGCAAAGTATCCATTTTCTCATTCATTTATTAAGAAACTAGAGGCCTGGTGCCCGCATGGGTGGGGTCCGGCCAACCCGCCCCTATCGGCTGGCTGGGGGGAGAGCACATGGAGGTTGGCCAGCTGGCCCCACCCCTGATCGTACTTGGCTGCACTTTGGTTAAAAAAAAAAAAGCCTGAAAGTTGATTTCCTCATGGGGACAGAAGGAGCAAATCAAATATTTCACACGTGTATAATGCAATGTATCCTGCGTGCAAAACTCTGAATTTTTTCAGAAGATATTTTAAAATAAACATGTTAACTATCATTTTGAAACAGTTGGCAAACTGAAGGGCCCATAATGTGAAAGTGATTGCATACTTGATCAGATGTCACTATGCAATTGCCAGTTTTTATTCTTATCTAGTTCAGGTTTTCGTTTCTTTTCTCAAGGGCCTTCTTAATTGTAAGTCTCCCCAAATGCACACATATGGATACACTCCCATTTAGTTCCTTCTTAATGTAAGATCATCCAGGTTTCCATTATGCAGATTAATTCAGGCATATTTGCTGGTATTTTTAAATTAACAAAAGTCAATGACAAAAGGGCCATCTTTAACATGCAGATAACCAATGGGAAATGTTTCATTTAGTCTTCTGAAAGAGTTACTTTGTTTGTCCAGCACAAATGTTTAAATGGAAGTCCTTCAATCCATTCACAATTTGAATTGTTTTCCTTCTATCTTTTACTTTGGCCCCTGAAACTACTAGGAAAAAAATAGTATATAACACCAATGACTATTTCAGAAAGAAAATAATTATTGCTTTATAATGATTGAATGCAGTAGGTAAACACTGCTTGGGAAGGTCTAGATTCTTCTAACTAAAAAAAAAAATTAGTATGGAAATGAACATCAAAGCAATAACCATGTACACCTGGTCCTCTCGTCTCTAACCTTCTCATCCTTTGCTCCACAGGGCAACCCTGGTGAAGAAGGTGTTGATGGCTTGGATGGAGAACAGGTACAGAAAGTTTCTCATTCTATGTTCCTCCCTCTATGAGTTTGCATTTGTACCCTCTATTCATACATTTCACAATTAGTCTAGAAAAAAATTTTTTTAAAAAATATATTTTATTGATTTTTTACAGAGAAGAAGGGAGAGGAATAGAGAGTTAGAAACATCAATGAGAGAGAGGCAGCTACTGGGGATGTGCCCGCAACCAAAGTATATGCTCTTGGTTGGAATCGAACCTGGGACCCTTCAGTCCACAGGCTGATGCTCTATCCACTGAGCCAAGCTGGTCAGGGCTAGAATTTTTTTTTTTTTAAATGTGTTTTTATTGATTTTAGAGAGAGAGGAAGGAAGAGGGAGAGAGATAGAAACATCAGTGATGAGAGAGAATCATTGATTGGCTGCCTCCTGCATGCCCCACATAGGGGATTGAGCCCATAACCCGGGCATGTGCCCTGACTGGGAATCAAACCAGCGAACTCTTGATGCATAGGACGATGCTCAATCCACTGAGCCACACCGTCTGGGCAGTCTAGAAACCTTTAACATGTATGCTCAACAATGTCTAAAGTTAATTTATATATTTGCCCTTATCTTCAAAATAGAAGGACCTTAGAAACATAGCTCTAACTAGCTGCCTCCTGTATTACATGTTATTGCCCAGTTTTTTATTTCCATATTTTTGTTAAATTCTACTAACTAGCACTTTAATCATTGTGTTATTTAGTCAATGCTTATCTAGCTTAACCCTCATATTTTACTACTATTACTGATGCCTTCAAAAGAACATGAAAAGGTCATGTTTCTTTTGTCTATGGTAGGACTTTTAAAGAATTTCCTTTAATGAAGTTCATAAACTCCTTTGTTTTTTTTTCTGCAAATCTCTTTATTTTATCTTTTTTTTTCCTTGAAGGACAGTTCTTGGGTAAACATTTTTTCCCCCAGCACTTTGAAATGTAATTTCATAGTTTCTGGCTTGTGTTTCTCTGTCTTTCATTATTGCTCTTAAGACTTTATCCATCAAACTAATTGTTCCTTGGTCAGCAATCTTAAAAAAGATATATATATATATATATATCAGGCTGCTTTAATATTTCCCCTTTGTTCCTAGTGTCCTGCAGTTTAAATATGATGTGCAGGTGTGGGTTTCTTTTTATTTATCTGCTTGGGACTTATTAGGCTTTGGAATCTGAGCATTTGTGCCTTCTATGTTTTAGAAAATCCTTAGCAAATAATCATTTAAAAATTTTTATCTTTTAAATTTTCTCTATTATCTCTTTATGGAAGTCTAATTAAAAATTTGTGAGACTTTCTCATTCTATACCCAATGTCTCTTAACCTCTCCTTCATAGTTCCTATTTCTTTGTCTTTCTGTGCTACATTCTGAATAATTTCTTTAGTTTCTAATTCACGAATCCTTATGTCACTTTGTTTAATATACCTTTTCACCTGTCAATTAGATTTTTAATCTCAATTATTCAAATTTTCACTTCAAAAAGTTCTATTTGATTCTTTTTCAGATCTGCTTATTTTTTAAAAATAGTTGCTTCTTTTCTTTTCTTTTTTAAAAAAACAAATTCTTTTCTTATTTAATTTATTAAATCTACTTATTTTATATTTTGTATATGATGAGTCTGATACCTATAGTCATTGTAGTCTGATTTTGTTGTCTGTTGTTTCTGCTGGTTCCCCTATCCTGGTGTCTCTTACATGTATGTTGTGACTTTTGATGTAAACTCAATTTTAATTGAATTTTTAATTTATCTCTAAGGAGTTATTAGGCCTGAGCTGAAGGTTGTTTGCTTCTGCCATGTCTTTGGTGGCACCACCTCCTAGGACCACTTTAAAAAAATGATCAGCTTGTGGTCTTTCACACTCACACAGTGAGCAGAAGTCCTTACGACAGCCAATGGCTATTACTTCTGTTGATTCCTGCTTTCTCTTTGTTCTGAACTCTAAGGCTTTCTCTCTTTCTCCCTCTCTTTTTCTAAATCAGCTCATTAATGTATGTAAAATATTTTAAAATTTGTTTCCTGTAATTTTAGATCGCTTTTCAAAGGGTCAGGATTGTTCAGGGCTTCTCGTCTGTCCCATATTCAGAAGTAGAATGGTAAATAAACTTTCTACCATTGGCTAAAATGTGAAACTATGTGAAAAACATTTCTGATGTGACCAATATAACAAAGATTCTTTGTATTTTTATTTATTTAGGGTAATCGTGGAATCCCAGGATCATCTGGAGAAAAAGGGAATTGGGGAAATCGGGTAAAGTATGAGGATATTTTGTCTCAAGTTTCTACTGGCTAAACTGACCTTGACAGTTTATTTTTAAGTTTTGGGAAAGAATCATCTAGTGCTTAACCACTAGGTAGGGAGCTAGAGGGCAATAAGTATTAGATGACTATTTGGAACCTATAACTTAAGGCCTGAATCTGCTGTTAGTGAAATGAGTAATGTAAACCAAGTTACTTAGTTGTTTTTTTTGCTTTTATTTTGTTTTGTTTTTTGGTGTTAGAACCATAATTGTCATTCCCGATCTCACTAGCACTAGCTTTTATGTTTCCCTGTTGCCAATGATTTGGTCTTATATCCAAGGCCTTTCAACAACATTCTTCACTTGGTAAAGAAGTGTCTTGGTAAAGAAATGTCCTTCTTAGGATTAAGAAGTACAAACTGACAGTCATAAAATAGTCACAGAGATGTAAAGTACAGTGTAGGGAATATAGTCAATAATATTGTAACAACTATATAGTGTCAGGTGGACACTAGACTTGTCAGGGTGATCACTTTGTAAGTTACGTAAATATGTAATCATTATGTTGTACACCTAAAACCAATATAATATTATATGTTCATTGTAATTGAAAAATAATAAAAAGAGAGGAATCCTTCCCAGTCAAATTATACTACTCATTGTCCCCTGAAGTTTCGTAGGCAGCCCACCTCTGTGTCTTGGCTCATGCTAGGTACCGCTTCCTGCAATGTCTTTTCTCTGCCTCCATCCTCAGTGCTTATTTGATGACCACTTTTTCTTCAACTTCCAGCTCCTGCCGTTCCTCCTCATGATGCCCTCATTGACCATGTTAGTCAGAGATCTCCCCCTTCTCTATATTCTCCCAGTGTACATTATTTATACTATCTGCTTAACAGTGACTATACACTGCCTCATGCTGATATTTGTATTTCTATGTAAGAGAAGGCGTATGTACTAAACTCTCCCTTCCCATCTCATGGCAGACATTACTAATTAATTATAGAATACAGCCTGAAGGATCCACGTCAGCATGGTACTAAAAGCAGCTTCTGTTGCTTGATTGAATTGGATAAGGGGGATGACATTTATTTACTTATGTTTTTTGGTACCCCACATGGAATTAGACTTTACTGAAAGGCGTGGATTTATTTCCTGATAAATGAAATAGGAACTCACAAGAATTGGCTCCTTATTGAGGTTTAATTTCCAACCTGCAGTTTGTCAATCAGATTTTGGAGAAGGTGGAAGTCACCATACTTTCTTCAAGACTGGAAAGCCTTTATTTTTCATTGAATATAATGAAATTCAATAAACTTCAAGTGTTTTCTACCTGTAGGGCTTTTTGCTAGACACAAATTAGAGTTCAGAGGTAAGTAAGTCATGATTACGACCAACAAACAGCTTATTAACTGGTACAGGAGATAAGATTTTTGTAGGAAGAACTACAATGCAAGATAGGATAAAATAAAGGCTGCAAGAATGGTGCAAATAGAGAATGAATAGGAGCACAGTGACTTGGAGAGGAATCTAAAATAGAGTGGTGTTCCTTCATCTAATCCATCATCAAGATTTGAGCATCTATTGTAATTTAGGCATGACTGTAGAATGGGGAGCATTCTGTATCTCAGAATTGGCCTCTATTGGGGGAGATATAGTTAATGAAATAATCATAGAAATAGATGTAAGATTACTGGGGAGATAAATGCATGAAGGAGAGATAAATGACAGGGGGATCTGATCCAGGCTGTGTAGTCAGGAAGGCTTCTTGGAGGGAGTAAAGATGGAATGAAATTTGAAGGATGAGTAAGTAACAACCAGATGATTAGGGGGAGGAAAAGGGGGCAAGAGACCAACCTTCCATACTTAGGTCTGTGGCATTTGAGAATAGTGCTGAAGGGTGGAGAGGACTCTGGCATTCCAGGACACACAGGAAATCAAGATTTTTTTAAAAAAATTTTTTTTATTGATTTCAGAGAGGAAGGGAGAGGGAGAGAGAGAGAGAGAGTTATTGATTTCAGAGAGGAAGGGAGAGGGAGAGAGAGAAACATCAATGATAAGAGAGAATCATTGATCGGCTGCCTCCTTCACAATCAGGGATTAAGCCAGCAACCCCAGGCGTATGCCCTGACCCGGAATCGAACAGTGGCCTTCTGGTTTATAGGTTGATGCTCAACTACTGAGCCACCACCAGGCTCAAGACATATTTTTAACCCAAGACCTTTGTGAACGAGACACCCAGTGTATTTCAGATGAAGAAAAGGAAAGGCTTAGTGTTAGAAGAACTCAGAGTGGGTTTGGACAAACAAGGATTCTAATTTAACAGGAGTGGAAGGTGAGATAAAAAGCATAAAGAGTGGAGGAATGTCTGGAGTCAATGTCATGCCATGTTTAGGGGTTTTGTTTTTTGCTACGGCATAATCAGATGCTATTGAAAGTTTCTAGGCAGGGAAGAATGTTTAAAGCTACAGGCTTGGAAGCTCACTCCGGAAGCCAGAGTCTGGGTCAGAAAAAGGAAGAACTAGAAGTTGTACAAATCATAATGGGAACCATATGAACCATATGGCTCTGTACTTGGCATTTTAATTTATCATTCCATTTAATCTCTGTAACCACCCTATAAGATAGGTATGTCTGTTTAAGCAGTGAGAAAATTGTCTTAGAGAAGTCAAAGAAATCTGCCCACCTAGGAAATTAAGCAGCAGAATAAGAATTTGCTAGAATGAACTAACTTCCTTTTCTTGTATCAGGCCAGGAAAGAGGGAAGGAGGGGTCTCAGGTCATTCTGAGGTAGCTTTCGTAGGACCCTAGAGAGCATTCCATTCCTTAGATGTCTGAGAGCCAGATTTTCAGAGAAGGGTCCCACTTCATTATTTTCAGGGTGTGGTGTCTACGCTCCAGAACCAGGCACGTCACAACATCTGAGGAAGGTTCTGCAGCTCTGTGGGAACTACTACACAGATATGGTACCACTAATGGCAGGTTTAAGAGACATAATAATTTGCTTATCATGCCATAGTCTTAAGGCAGGTTGCTTTGCCTCTCTGGTCCTCTGTCTACAGCAGTTAGGAGCTCTGGAAATATTTTCCTCTCTTTTCTCATGTTTTTTTCCCCCTCCATGAGATCTTGCTTTGCTAATGCTGCCCATGTTTGTGATGGCGAAAGCCTTCTTGTTTTTCTTACATATGTTTCTGTGTGGGAGCATCCCGGAGGAGTGGAAGGATCGAGGGATTTGGTAGCAGGGAGACCTGGTTCCACTTCCCTAAGCCTCAATTTGTGAGCTGTGAAGGTTAAATGAGCTAATGCGCACTTAGTGTCAAGCACATCACAGATTTCTAATAAAAGGATGTTCTTTTCTGTGTCTCAACCTCACCTCTTCAGCAGTGAATGCCTTCAAGTTCAAGCACTCAATTGCTCTTTTAATTTGACTCTCATTTCCCCCTTTCCTTTCCTTTAGGTGATAGATGTTCCTTTCCTTTCCTTTCCTTTCCTTTCCTTTCCTTTCCTATAGATGATTTAAAAAGTGACACATTTTTTAGAGCGTGGAGAGCCTGGGTTAAGGGGAGAATCTGTGAGTGGTGGTTGAGGGATTTCTGCTGCTTTAATCCCAGGATTTGTAAACTGTTTGCTCGGGCACAAAGGCAGAGAGCAATTAATTATCCACAAACGAGTCATCATTCAGCCCATGTTGGTATTGTAAAAAAAAAAAAAAAAAAAAAAAAAAAGAGAGAGATTTGCGTTCCATCTTATAGAACTTTTTGGGTTCTTAAAGAGTTTGTGGAATTTTAGTTGCATTTCATATTTGGGATTATTGAGTAGGGCTAGATAATTAAAAGGGTCTACTTTGAACAGACTGTCCAACCTCAGAGGAAAGAGATCAACCAAAGGACTTGTATGCATGCATATAAGCATAACCCATGGACACAGACAGTAGGAGGGTGACAGCATGTGCTGGGGGGTGTGGGTGGGAACGGCCAGGGAGATGTCAATGAGGGAAAAAAGGAGACATATGTAATACTATATGTAATACTACATGTAATACTTTAAACAATAAGGAATTTAAATAAAAACAAAAAGGTCTACTTTGGTGTCTTTCTTCTTTTTATAAAAGATCATGCTTCCTGTAATATTTTCCCCATCTTTCCTATCCATTTGAGGCAAGCAATCTTTTGTTTTCTCAGGGGGATCCCGGAATTGATAGTTATATCCAGGGCCCTAAGGGAGAAAAAGGAAGGCGTGGACATCAGGTAAGTCTCTGTTTGCTTGGGGATACTGGTACACATGGAAAAGGATACTAGCTGGTGCAGAAGACTTGGCATTCTGGTTGGATCAACATAAAATGAAAGACTTGGCATTTTGGTTTCTTCATATCCAAAATGAAAGCATCGGACTCAGTAATCCCCAAGATCTTCCCAGTTTTAACATCCTCCACTTTTATAACGATGTCTTGATTTAAAAGATGCTCAAGGTCATTACACTGCTGGCTTGCTTTCCATCTCTGCCAGTGTTGATGGATGTGAATTGAGTACTAGCCTTTTTTAAAGATAGGCCCTTTGTTTAGTTCCAAAGACTAGCAGCGTTGTGACAGAAGACAATCACCGAAGGATAAAGACTCGTTAACTCGACAGACGCTAACTTGTCAGAAGCCATTTTTAGATTTTTATGTGCCAGACATTAAAATGCATGACTGAAAAATGACTAAAATAACCCGTGTCTCAGACCTCACATCTCATCATTCCCAATTTCCAGGAATGAGGTCTGCAGACCAGCATGTTTACAACTAGGTCTGCATACCAGCAGGTTTACAACTGCAGAGCAACCTCTGTTTGCTTTCAGCTCCAATTTGTATCCTTTGACAAAACCTTAGGACATCAGTTCTCTTTCCTGGATTGTGGCTAGTTCACATGCATTTTATATAGGTCCAGGTCCTGAATGAAATCCAGTTGGTAACAAGGTTATTACCATGTGAGAAAACTGTCAGATTTGCTGCAAGATTTTCTCATTCTGTTGTTAATTAGTTATTTTGGACAAACCTCACTGAGGATGTTTTCTTTGGTGAGTTGAGATTAGAGAGCCTTGTGAATATCCACTCAATAATAATAACCTATTCAGCTGTGGGACTGGACCTAAGAGAATAGCAGAAATCCTTAAATCATCTGGGCCTCCGTTTCATCAACTGCAAGGTGGTCTGATAAGAGAAGCCGTTTCAAAGTTTCCATCTATTAGTGGTTATCATGAGAAGAAAGGTCAATTGAGCTTTGATTCCGTGACTTGCTCATGTTTTTACAACTGGGAAGGAACTCAATCTAGATAGCCATGGGAGGAGCCTCATGCTCACAGCTTTCAGAGGTCCTAAGGGTTAGCCTTGAACTTCAGATCTCTGAATTGTGCGTGAAAACAAAAATTATAACCCTCTGAAGCAGTGCCATGTTATTTTGCGTTTGTGTTTGCCATAGTTTCTTTCCCCCATGATGGAGAAGGGTGCTCTAAGAATTTAGAAGACAGCCCTCTAGGGGACACTCTTTCACTACTATTTGAGTCCAAAGGAGAAGGTACCCCGATGAAGCAGTCTTTCAAACCAAATTGAGAAATCTAGTATTGGGGAGGGAATAATAAAAACAAAACAAAAGCCCCCCACAAAAAACAGTCATGCTTTAGCACTTCTGGGGAGAATAAAAACTGGTACACATGGAAAAGGATACTAACTGGTGCAGAAGACTTGACAATAGAATCTTTTTGGGAGGCAATCAGAAGTGACAATAGAGCCTTTTGGGGAGGCAATCAGAAGACTTGACAATAGAACCTTTTTGGGAAGCAATTAGGTGTAACACACCTCAGCTAGGACTGCTGATTTTTGTTTATGTTTTTGAATATGCAAGTGACAGAAAACCGGACTGGCAGTGTTTAGCTAATAGGCATGTTTGATCACCAAGGAAAAAGTGATTCTAGGTTTGGTAGACGAGCTCAGCGATGCCATTAAAACCCAGTGTTGTCATCGAGACTCAGGCCCTTTCTTCCCACAGTGCCATCCTCAGGGTGGTCCGTGGCCTTGGCAGCTCAAGAATTTTACCTTCACCTTTACATCCAATGCCAGAGGGAAAGGGGCTTTCCTTTCATCAGGGCACTCCCAGCAATAGTCTCTTTTTGGCTCATTTAGTTCATTGACTGGGTCCTTGCTCCCCATCTGCCCTTGCCTGTTTTAAGAAATCCAGAGAAAGCAGGTCTCTGACAAAGGAAATTGCCATGATTGGCTCAGACCTGTCATAATTCATCCCTCGGAGCTGGGCATGTTATTGCCCTAAACAAAACAGATTTTCTTAGCAAGGAAGAAAGGGGAGAGAGTGTTATGTAGCCACCAACTATGTCTGCCAGGGCTTAAGACGTGTATGTCCTTTCATAACCAAGCAAAAAATGGAGGTTTGGCTGCCTGCCTCAACGAAAGCCAAATTCCTGAGGCAGGTGCTGGTGCAAAAGGAAGCGGGTTTTATGTAGGAGCCACAGGACCTGAGAGAATGGTGGACTCACGTCTCAAAGACCAATCGCATCACCTTTGTTTCAAAGATCATCCCTCTTCCTGATCAAGCCCAGGGTTCCTTACAGGGAGAGGAAGGGGAGGGCATTTTTTTCTATCCAATTATCTTGCTAGTTTTTGTCAGGCTCAGGCCCTATCCATTCATATTTCTAGCTTTTGTCATGCTGGGTGTAAGAACCTCTCTCTGTTGCCAGCGTGGCCAGTGGGGGAGACTCCCTGGTGCTCTGACTGACTGTCCATGGTAACACTTTGATCCAGTATTTCCAGTTCTAGAAGTTCATCCAGAAGTTAATCATGAATCAATATAAAGATTCAGCTCCATAGATGATCAACGTAGTGATTTTTAATCACTATAATGCTTAAATGTCCAATGATAAGAGATATTTTATGTAAACAATGGCAAATCCACATGATAGAGTATTATTAAGCCATGAAAAATAATTTAGAAGACTATTTCATAACAAGTAAAACATTCATGATGTAATATTAAGTGGAAAAAAAACCCCAGATTATAAAACTCTGTATTCAACAAGAATCCTAATTGGTTGAATATATCTGTATCTATTTTACTGGAGGGATAAACACCCAGAGATTATTCATTTCTTTTTCTTATTATCTGAATTGTTGAAAGATTCTATGCTGAGCCTGCGTAACTTTTACCCCAACTTTTATTTTGAAAAAAATTTAAATCTACAGAAAAAGTTGTAGTTGCAAGTATAATAGTACAATGAACACCAATTGTTATATATACATATTTTGCTGAGCCATTTGAGGATTAATTGAAGGTATCATGACATTTTGCTTTTACATATTCAATAAATATTCTTCAAAAACAAAGACATCCTCCTATTTAGGCACAATGCAATCAATCATCACACTCAAGAAATTTAATATTGATGCAAAGTTATTTCCATTTTACAGACCATATTCAGATTTCCACACTTGTACCAATAGTGCCCTCTATGGCTATTTTTATTGTTGTTGTTCTGGGTTCCAGTTAAGGATTTAATTGTCTTGCCTCTCTTGTCTCCTTTAATTACAACTGTTGTCGAGTTATTTGTTTGTTTACATGACGTTGACATTCCGGAGCAGTTATTTTGCTAAACATCTCTCGATTAGGATTTGTTTGAGCATTTCCTTTTGACTAGATTCAGGTTAAACATTTTTGGCAGGAGATTAAGAAATGCTGTTCCCTTCTCACCAGGAGGGACGCTGTCAGTCTGTCCCATTACTGATACATTAATTTGGTCACTTGATTATGATGGTGTTCACCAGATTAATCTATTGTGAACATACTCTCCTCTTTCGAATGATTGAGTAACCTAAGCAATAATAGTCTGAGACTATACATTTTTTGTTTCCCAAATTCTGTTATCCAATGGTTCCTGCATCAGCCCAAATAATTTCTTCATTATGTTGGCTGCAAAACAAACAAACAAAAAACCTGTTTACTATTGAAATGAGAAAATGATAAACATTTTAAGAAAGAACCTTTATTATATCTAGACCAATTGTGAGAGTGCTATATCTAAAACCTTCTCCATGATATGAACTACTTAATTTTAAAAATTCCCATTGTATTTTTTTATCTCAAGAAAAATGATTTTAAATATAATAATGTTACATGCAATAAACACCAATTAGTCAAGAAAAACGATCTTATATATAATTATATTACATGCAATAAACATTAATATTTTAAGAAAAAAAGGATTTTAAGTATAATAATATTACCAAAATGCATGATATCACAAAAGTTGTAGGGAATATGAAAAATCTGCAAAATAACACAACAGATATTTTGGGATACAGAAAAATAAAATGTAGAGAACAAGCAATAGTTCCAGTTACCAAGAAAATAATCTCTTTCTGATCTTTCCTAACTTTTTTGATGGCAGAGTTGCTCTCCCTGAGAAAGTCAGATGAGGAGCTCATGGGCTTATTTAAAAATGTTCTAGTGTAATGTAAGAAAATGAGGAATCATCATTTTATCTTTCTTTATATTTGGGATAAATTATTCTTTCACAGAATTTAGCATATTTGAAAAGAACACTATAGCACAATTTTCTACTTTATAAACTCTTGATAAAGATAATTTTAATGGTTGCATGCTATTTCAATCATCATTTCTACCATAATTTTTTTGGTCAACGTTTCTACCGTAATGAACACTTCCTTCACATTGCGGTATAACTTATTTCAGAATTTAATTTATTATACATGACAGTTGGAAGAACACGCTGCACAGAATGTGTTTGTTCCTGCATTTCACATTCCTTCCCAATTTATGTATTCTTATTGAGTTAGCATGCGACCTCACTGAATAATAGTCTACGATATCCCTACTTGGGATCATCTGGTTTCCATTTTTCCTGAAAGATGAACTCATTCTTTCTCTGGACACCACACATTTTCCCACTGCTGGCCTTAAGGAAGTTGAGAGCACTGGACAGTTTCCTCATTGTGACTGTGTGTAACCTCTCCCTCCATCATCATCTGTATATATTGATCACTCCACCTATGCAGAGACTCCCTTCTACCTTCTGTTTCTGTCTGCCACTCTGTACCCTATAGGATGCAGGTAGAAAGGGAAGTGCTAGTATTTTTCAAATATTAAGCATGGCTTGCTGGAGAATATGTATGACTACTGTCTCAACATGGTGGACCCTGAGGAGTTGTCAAATGAACAATCTTTGGGGAAAGATGCCTACAACATGAATATTTTAAAACGCCAGAATTAAGACAGCATTCTAAAGGAGTGTTGACCAGTAGAACTTTCTGAGATCATATATATATATCTGTGCTGTCCAATATGGTAGCCACTAGTCACATGGAGTTACTGAACATGTGGAATGTGCCTAGTGTAACTGAGGAACTAAAATTTAAATTAAATTTAAACTTAATAGCCACAGGTGGCTACTGGCTTCTGTATTGGACAGCCCATGTCTAGAGAATAAGTGAAAAAGTATACAGATATCTAAACTAATCTTCCCTTTACCTTTTACTCTTCAGGGAAGTTCTGGTTACGATGGCCCTCAGGGGGAAACCGGAAATGTTGGCCCTCAGGTAGGTGTAACTGCTCATGGGATGTACTTCCCATGCTTCTGTGGAAGAGAGCAGTTGGCTGGGGTGAAAATTGACTTTTCTTCTCTAAGGTCTTCATTTGTCTTCTATTCTTAGGGGTCAAGGGGAAGACAAGGCCGGCCAGGATTGAAGGTCAGTGCTTTCTGGAAGAATTGCTTCTTGTTCCATACCTATAGCCATGTTAAGTAGTTCTGTCTGAGGTCAAGGGGAGTGCTGGTTGGGCTGTCTGAGGCTGCATGAGGATCTCTGGGAAAGTTCCAGGGGGACCTTTTCCATGGAGACAGGAAAGTTTATATGGTTCCTCTCTGCTCCCTCTCTAGCTTGCTATAATATTTCATTTAGATTGAAAAGAAGCTAATACCTTAGAGAATAGCTTTTACCTCTGAAATAATGATTTTTCCATTTAAAGAAGACTTCCTATGAATGTATAAGGGGATCTCATAGTCATGAACTCAAGGGAAAAGATTGACTTTTACTATTTCCAAAGGGGAAATGATGTGATTTGAGGGTGGGATGAGGGGATATCCATGGAAATTGTATTTTACTAAGCATTTATCTAGCACCACTCACTGTGTTAGACCTTTATTTATATTACCTCATATAAACCTTTCTAAAGCCCTAGGAGTTATAAGCATCATTGCTTACTTTTTATGGATAAGAGAGGAAAAAATATGCAGGTTTAGCAAAGTAATATGTCAGAGGACACACAGCTAACAGTTGGTGGAGACAGGATTCAAAACCAAAGATCAGAATGCTCTTGGAAATAAGAGTTAAGGTTATTGTGTAGATTTACCTCTACCATAGTCTTGTCATACTATGCTGGCATTTTTTTAATATATATTTTATTGATTTTTTACAGAGAGGAAGGGAGAGGGATAGAGAGTTAGAAACAACGATGAGAGAGAAACATCGATCAGCTGCCTCCTGCACACTCCCCACTGGGGATGTGCCCGCAACCAAGGTTCATGCCCTTGACCGGAATCAAACCTGGGACCCTTGAGTCTGAAGGCCGACGCTCTATCCACTGAGCCAAACCGGTCAGGGCTATGCTGGCATTTTTTTTCTAGCATTCTCATGATTTAAGGATGGAGAAGTCAGAAATTGACTTATGTCACCTGTGAGCCTGAAATGGGTGAGTGTGTGTGCGTGTGTGTGTGTGTGTGTGTGTGTGTGTGTGTGTGTGAGAGAGAGAGAGAGAGAGAGAGAGAGAGAGAGAGAGAGAGAGAGAATATATGTGTGTCTGTAGTGTAAGGACATAGGTAATGGGACTCATAAATCGGTAAACCAAAAATGTTGAAAAAGCATGGATATTGAGAAATCCCAAGTCTCAAAAATCCAAACAAGTTTTGTTGACACCAACTAAAATTTCTTTTAAACAATGTTTAGGATTTGAAATAAATTTTTAGATAACCTTTGTGCTATTAGTTAAATCTTAACACTTATAAAATAAATAATGTTTTGAAATACAATTTTATCCCATTGTTTTTATCTCCAAAAAGACAGAAAGAGACTATAATAGACTAAGCTATATTTTGGAGAAAATTTAGCGTCTCGCATGAATTTCCTACTCTTGAATTATTTCTTTTATGATGCTATGTGTAGTTTACCTAAATCCCTGCACAGTGGGTCCTCTACTCAGTTGGGTATTGCTTATTTTTGGTTTTCTACATCACTCCATCTCCTATGTCTTTCTTTTTTATTTTTAAAATTTTTTTATTTTATATATTTTTTTATTAGTTAAGGTATTACAAATGTGTCTTCATCCCCCTATTAACTCCCATCCTATGTCTTTCTTTTTTATTTAATTTAAATCAGAGCCAAGCCTGTGGCTAACTTTAAGGTCAACTTGCCCTCTCAAGCTTATAATGACAACCATTTCTCTGCCCATTCTTCCCCCTTGTTCCTGGCTCCCAGATCTTCAGAAGCACTCACTTTCATATCTTTGGGCTTTTTCTTTCAGTATTATTGCCTTCTTTTTTCTAAATGATGTGTTTACTTTGCTATTTCTTGGTTTTAAGTTTTGGATGTTTTCCTTTTGATTGATTGATTTCTTTCATTCTTTCCCTTTGTTGACTTGAATTTAGACCTTGATTTACACAGTATGTTCCTGAGTCAGAATATGTTCCCCTTCAGGCTCTTACTATGGGTTCATTTGTGATATATATTTTATAGTATTTTCATAACTAGACCCTGACCAAGACTTCTCTAAGCTCTTGAAGCTTTTTATACTCAAGAGTAAAGAAAATTTTGTTTTTCTAACCCCCTTTCTCTAGTTCTCTGAACTTAAATAAATGTACTATTATGATAAATTTATTGTAAAATAAATACATTGGGTGTTCAGTGTATGGCAGATTCTTGTTCAGGCTGCCCTTTAGGTTATAATGTATTGTGAGCCTCTAATTTCTTATTGATGGAATCTACTGAAGGGTTTTGCCTCCACTTTTATGTGGTAAACCTTGCTTGATAGAAGATTAGTTCTATAAGGCAATTTTCTTGAGTTTTAAGCAGTGCAGTAGGAAGAACTATTTCATTTTTTTCTGATAGTTAAGTATTGGCTTTTCTTCCTTCCTTCCTTCCTTCCTTCCTTCCTTCCTTCCTTCCTTCCTTCCTTCCTTCCTTCCTTCCTTCCTTTCTTTTTTAAATCCCACATCACCTTTTCCACCATCTTCCTACCTCCATCCCTCTGGCAACCATCAGTTTGTTCTCTATATCTATGGGTCTGTTTCTGTTTTATTTTGTTTGATTTCCTACTGTGGAGGTTAAAGATTTTTCTTAACCGGTCTATCTCCTTCTTTATACACTTTCTCCCAACTTATCCTTGCAATAAACTTATTTTCTCTAATTTTGATCAATTCAGCCATTGTTCATATAATGACCAGGTCAATATTTACAGCTCTATAACTTGTGTTTTCCTGAGTCACCCTTTCTACCCCATTTGCTTTGTGTTCTATGAGCATTTTACTAGTTCATCATAAAGCTCTTTTACAAAATGGACAACCTCCCAATATATTCAAACATGGGAGGTTTCTTTTTCTTGGATTGCTTCTTCCTTGGCCGTCTGTCCTTCTGCTTTCACCAGGACTAATTGCTCTCTGGGCCTCTGTACTGTTTTCTTATTGGGACATTTTTGAACAGCAACCTCTCATTTTGGAAGCAGACAAAAATGTATGCGAACTGCTGTCTCTAATGGGAAGCTGCTCCTTTTAATACATTATAATCTTTATGAATATTGTTTGCTCTTTTTCCTGTGGAAGCTTTGATTTTTTTTAAAAAAGAGATAGAGATACTTGTAAACTCCAGGGTTAATATGTTTATTCAACATGTCAATAGTTTGCTAGATAACCATTATTGGAGCATTGGTCAAGTAGACTCATTTAAGTTTTTGAGACTATAACTTGCTTAAGATCAGCCAATACTATTGGGAGAACATAGCTTATAGAAGCACTAAACTCTAAATTACAACATTCCCTGGGCTTTGGGAAAATATGGCTTATTACTGTCTATGAAATTAGACATTCTGGCTTTTGCAAGATGCCTAATAAAATGAAATTCTAAATGAGATTTTATTTATGGAAAAGATTATATTTTGGCAATAAGGGAAAACCTTAATTTGTTAAGTATGATAAAATGAAAAATATCATTAATTTTTTAAATGTTCAAAAACTTACCATGCTCCTGCAATTATTTTCATATTTGTGTTTCCTTTATTTGCATAAATAATAAGGGGGCTATTATAATGTACATACTATTTTATATTCTGCTTTCCTATGTTTCCAAATCTTTCTATTTTCATTTTAATATATTATATCTTACTCTGAACAATGATTTACTAGGCTATCAGGTGATTTCTGTCTTGTTATATATCATGTCAGTGATATAAAGAAAAACTGTATTTTAGGTTTTTTGTTTTGTTCTTGCTTTTGCTTTGCTGAAATGATTTCCTAATATAAATATATAGGCATGGAATTGTAATAAAAGAGTCTGAGCTTTGCTATATAGAGTCACATTGTTTTAGAAGTGTTGCGTTATGAATGTCACTAATGTAATGTGCAAATTAGGCAACATTTCGTGACCTGTTTCAAAATTTCTAGCTACATGCCTTTTAAAACTTGGTTCATATTTATAAGTCTATAAATAAACTCTTGAAGTGTAGAGTAATAAAATAGTAATGATTAATAGAAGCACTTCTCATTTATCTGAATAGTTTTAAAAACTTCAGAAGCATAAGTAATTGACCCACCTATTGATTAATTCTGAGTTGAAGGTTTTTTCTCTTTGAAAATCTATGAATAACCAACCAATAGCCTAGTCAACATGAGAAAAAAAGGCAGAATAATTCACATTGAGGGCATTATCCTCAATCTTGGAAAATGTATCTTCTCTGTAGAGCTGAAAATATTAATTTGAAGGAGAAAATCAGTTATCAGATGAATCATTTTAACAGCTCACCGTTTGCCTAGAGAACTAGGTTAATGCTCAAGTTTTTAAATCCAGTTTTTGCTAGTTTTCTATGTGCTTTATGGGCTTTCGTTCCAGAATGTCACTTTCATTGTTGTGTTCAACATTCTGAGTTTCCTCACATGGCATAAGTGTCCTTCACACAAGTCAGCATTTAGCCCACATTCCTTAAAAGGAATGGATGGGCTTTTTAGTAACCAGTTATTATGTTAAATAGGAATTTGAGTAATTTAAACAAAGCATTCTTGCTTCCAACACTAGCTGAGTCATTGGAAGGAGATGCGCAAAGCCTGGGAAAGAGCAAGGATCTGGCCTTACATTTTCCCAGCATAAGCGGAACTCCCGCCCTATTTCTCTCCAACTCCACATCCTAAGAGGACTGAACACAGATTGTCTTTTTCTTGTGACTTTCAGGTGACTTCTTGCAGGGGAGGCTGCCTTCAATAGGAATATTAAAGATGCCCCGGGAACTCACTAAGTCTTATTCATTCTGACAGGGACTGCGTGGAGAATCTGGTGAAGACGGTTACCAAGGAGAACCTGGGTATCCAGGCTCACAGGTTGTATCAGTGAACTTGTTTCTAAAGCTAAAGGGTATTTGTTTAAAATTTTAACTTATATTCTTTGATAGGGATTTAACATATATCACAGTGGCTTTGGATACCTCCCTTCCAGGGCCTCTTCAAGCAAATTATATAGCCTCTCCTCTGGGCAGGTTAAACCCCAATAGCTAACATTTTTTGAGCTCTTATTATGTCCTAGATACGGCCCTACACTCTGTGTTAACTCAATAAATCCTTCAGTGGGGGTTTATTATCCCCATTTTACAGGGGAGAATTGGAGGGGGACAGAGAAGTTAGGTAAATTGGCCAATCTCACACAGCTAGTAAGTGGTGAAGATGGGATTCAGACTCAGGAAGTATAGATATAACTCTCTCCTCTTACTTACTGCCTGTTCAGATTACTCAAATAATATTTAATTCATTAAATTTGTATTCATCGTGGCAGAAAAAATCAACATATTTATGAAGTATATATTATACACAGGCCTGGGACATTCAGACCATTAAGGAAAGGATCTTGCCCTCAAGTTCAGTCCATGAGGACTTTTTGTAAACTATTCTGTGATAACTATAAATTTAAACTTCTCATCAGTTCTTTTGGAATCTTCCAAATTTAACCCAAATTCCTCATTCTGTAAACATTTCTGGAATACTCTCTACATCTTTCTTTTTAAAGGTCAAATTGTTTCAAAGTATCCTCAAATGGAAGAACTTAAACACATCAAATTTTACTAACACATTGAATCATTCTCATTAACTTTAAAAGATCCTTTGTGTGTCAGAAGATAATTTGAGAAGGTTTCTTCCATTTTTCCACTTGACAAAGATACTAAATGAAGAAGTGGGTAATCAATGTGTAATTACAGATTGTATTTGATAGAAAATAGTGCCTGAACACTGGGAGAAACAACTGAGAGATGTATTTTTGCCTTTTTTTGATCACTGGCTCATTTCAAATGTGGACCTCCTGCTACTGTTGTTTCCTGGCTTTCTCCTTTATATTCACTGTATTATACTGCTGAGTGCAAGGGGAGCAGGTTGTGTGGTGAACCATGAGCCGGATAATCGATAAAACCTCTCCTTAATTCTTACTTCCCACTGGCATGTGGGTATGATTCAATACCCACAGAGGTGATCCGATACTTCACACAGGAGGATAGAAGCCATGATCAATGCTTCTAATAGGAAAGCATTTCTCAGAAAAGCTGGAAAAAATTAAAGTGTCAGAAATCAGTAAAGTAAAATAGATTGGGGAGGAAACGAGCAACTCTCCAGCAATGTGCCCAGTGAGATGAAGTCACTTACGTGTACTTTTGGTTCTTGGTAAAGTCAGAATGCAATTTCTTGTTTAGCCCTTGTGGATATATAAGGAAAAGGTTGAGTTTTCAAAGGAGATCACTATCCTTACAGTTTTTCTTATTCCCCTTTTAAGATTTAAAATTAGTTGGGTGAATTGAAATATAAAAGCAATGTTCTCAGACTTTAGTACTCATCAGATTCAACTGGAGAGATGGTTAAAAATACAGATGTGAATTCTGTGCTTCAGTTGGAATTAGTTTGGAGTAAGGGTACCGGGGGGTGCCCCAGAGTACAAGTGCTGCTTGATTAAAATGTAATAAATGAGATAGTGATGGGCCAGGTCACCTTAGTTTGTGCTTCCATCAGCATCCAAGATGGTTTTGTGGTTACATGGGAAAAAATGATGTAGCTCTGCAAAAATTGGTTGAATTTTAATTTTATCTTTGGACCAGGGGCCAAGAGGAAGGCAAGCACCACCAGGAACTTTGGGACAAAAGGGCTTACCGGGTGCTCGGGTAGGTTTGGAAAACAAAAAGTTGCAACACGGCTGCTCAGTTCATACACCTGAGTGTTCCTAGACCCGTGATGGCGAACCTATGACACACGTGTCAGAGGTGACACGCGAACTCATTTTTTTGGTTGATTTTTCTTTGTTAAATGGCATTTAAATATATAAAATAAATATCAAAAATATAAGTCTTTGTTTTACTATGGTTGCAAATATCAAAAAATTTCTATATGTGACATGGCACCAGAGTTAAGTTAGGGTTTTTCAAAATGCTGACATGCCGAGCTCAAAAGGTTCGCCATCACTGTCCTAGACAAATAACATAAAGCCACACTGTTTCTTTCTGGGATCTGTGGGCATCAGAAATGTCTAGAAATGAGCTAATTTGATGCCGTAGACATTGCTCATCAGGTATATGCCCCCTTCTACTCTAAGCATCTAGTGGGAATATGGTGATCAATGAGATTGGTTTGAACCTGAGGGGTGTGTAACATCAGCGTACTTGCCTATGGTACACACAACAACAACAACAACAACAACAACAAAAACAGTATAAAAGGGGAATGAGTGTCTAATTTACTCCTCAAAAGCATATAAAGAAGCATTACTATCCCGATTTTATAGATGAGGAAACTGAGGCTCAAAGGGATTAAATTACTTGTCATCTGGGTGGTAAGAGGCTGAACTGGCCTCTAACTTATGTCTCTCTAGTTCCTGTTCTAGAACCCATACAATATCCCGGTGGTTCATAGAAGGGTCAGACCAGATTGGGGCAGATGAGTGGAGTGGCTTCCTAAGGAAGGAAGCTTTTGAGATACCTTAAACCTGAGCAGCCTGATTTAAGTCAGGGATAAGAGTATCCAGTGATTTAAGATAGCAGCTCCAGGAGGGCCTACGCCCTAGTTTTGTCCTCATTCTTTCTTGGTTGGGAAAATTCCAGCCCCATAACTGATTGCATTATTTTCATTCTCATTTGATATTATTTTCTATTTGGGAAGGGTATGAGTCCTGGCATTTGTCTTCCTGACCTCTTAATCAAATGGTGTTTTCCCCTCAAATAGCCAGGTAGTTCCTTCAATTCTTGGTATGTGGTAGACATGGCCTCTTGCACAGAACATCTTACTTCCCCATCCCATCCCCCAACTGAGGTAAAATGTGCATTTTCTATGTTGGAGGATAAAATTAATTGCATTAAAGATATTCATGAGCATATTACCGTTTCCAGACCATTTCAATAATAACAAGAGAGTCAGATATTTAACTTTGTGGCCCTTTAGATGATTTTGGTCATGGTCTTGTTACAGGGGAAACCTGGACCTCCAGGGCCAAATGGTTCAAAAGGAAAAGCTGGACCAAGAGGAATGAAGGTAAATGTTAGAGAATATATTCTTCCTGGATTACAACTAGGGTTTTCCTATATGAATCTCTCCTTATGTGATCATTTCCAGCATGTGTTTCTGATGTGGTTGGTGATGATTGCGACTGTCCATTACCTTTTAGTTGGATAGATGGATACAGAGAAGGAAAGACATACAGACAGACACAGAGAAAGATGAATAGATGGTCCCTTGGATCAGTAGACAAGGACATATCAATAGGTAGATAAGTATATGCATTCACCATAAACGCAGATTCACACATTCACACCTAGAAAAAGCCATAGCAATATAAAATTCTGTAACTGGGGCTGCATACCTGGTTTTGCAAATTTTCAATAATACCAAATTTTTAATTATATTTTTAGTTTTTAAATATTTAACAAAAGTCTAGAGGAAGATATTTACCTTAGACTGTAGGATGATGCCAGTGGGACTTAAAAAGTGTGACTGTAAAGTTTCTAAGGAAAACTATATAAAATTGTACAAACTCATAGGAGAAAATTAATGTCATCTTTATCCTTCTTTATATAAGGGAGAGCATGGTGATGCAGGAGAAAGAGGCCACGGGGTCAGCAAGGACCAAGAGGGCAACCTGTAAGTCTAGTTTCTCTGTTTTGGACTCTTGATTGAATTTCTTATTTCTTATTTGTTTGTATTTCACATAAAATTCTATATTCATCATGAATATTTGGGGTAACAAATATAACACCATCACCAGAGCTGGTGTGAATCTAGAGTCAAAGCCTCTTAAATTTTTCATCTATGTAAAGAATCCAAAGATGTCTTGGGGTTTATTTTGTCTTTTCACATGTTATTGAAGATGAAAGCGCCAGTTAGCCTCTTATGTTTGACAAGGATGTTTTACAAGCATTTGAACTGTTTAGAAATACAGAGATGCTCAATGAAACATTTTTTTTCAAGGAAACAAATAAGACAGCCAATCAGAGGTGCAAACTTAGACTGTCAAATTTCAGAGGAAAGGCAGGGGTGGGTATGTAGGTGGGAAGAGATCAACCAAAGTATAACCCATGGATACAGACAATAGGATGATGAAGGCTTGGTGGGGGCAGGGTGGGCTAGAAGGGATCATTGAGGGGAAAAAGGAGACATATGGAATACTTTCAACAATAAAGATTTAAAAAATTATATTTTTATTATCAGTATTACAGAAGTTCCCCCATTTTCCCTCTTTTTGCCCCCCCTCCATCCAACTCCCGCCCCAACCCTGGCCTTCCCCCCACTATTGTCTGTGTCCATTGGTTATGTATATATGCATACATTACATGTTCTCTCCACCCGCTTCCCCACTGAGATCTGTTATTCTGTTCCATGCACCCATGGAGAGGTGCAAACTTTTAAGGACATGAATTTGATTATCCAGAGCATAGACATAATCTTTGAAGACCAAAGATTGTAAAAGGTTTACTTCAACAGATAATACTTCCAAAGACAGGGCTATGCATTTTCACCTTAGTCATTGCACTGAATGTAAGATCGTTAGTTATTTTATGACTATTTTCAATTCAGCGTCTTATTGGAATGGGCTTTATGAGAGCAACATGTCTTTCCTGAAACTCATATTTCTGAGATTTCTTTCATCAACAGTAGGAAGGACCTGTGTCTGTTTTACACCCAGCACTACAATTGCCATTTGTTGGCAGGGAGAGAAAATAAAAGCAGGTCTCAGAAGCTTAAACTTAAATGAGGCAAGGAAAAAAAAAACACGAACAAGATTACTGTCAAGTGAAATGTAAGGCAAACATTGTTTTGCATCTACACTCAGTTCAGATGATGAAGTTAACACTGTTTGACTTTATTAAAACATTCTGATTTAAAATAATAGCAAAGCTTGTTTCTACTGACCTTTTTTGGGGGGCAAAGCTGGGGAGCAATGTCTTTCTTGAAGGTGTCATTTCAGGGATGTTGGGAGGTGTTGGATATCTCCAAAATACACAGTTTAGGTCTCTGGGGTTACAGATGCTGAACGCTCTGCATGGAGTAACAGCAAATGAACCTCATCCGCATTCTTTCCTCATTGCCATTCATTTTTGGCAATCTTCTTTATCTTATTTTAATAAGATTTCAAACTTTCCTTCTTAGCTATAAGAATGGCTTAAAATAAAAAATTGTTCTCTCAGTTAATGTACTTGATTCAGGTGCAGTATTTGTCTATTCAGTACAAGGTGCCTGAACGTTTCTGCATTCACTCTTTATTATAGAAAGCTCGTTGTCTATATGTAAAGATGCTAAGATTCTATAGTACTATCAACATTTTCATAATTATCATCGGCACTACCTCTACCACCACCACCACCATTACCCTGACCAATATCACTGCCACCATCATAACCATCACAACCATTACTACTCCCTGGCCACCATCATCACTATTACTGCCACCATCAGCAGCAGAATAAGGACCACTTACCAAGTACTTGCTCTGTGCCTGGCATCATGCTAAGGACTTTACATGCACGATCTCACTCAATCTTCCAACCATACTAGATAGATTATATTATTATCCCCATTTAACATATAAGGAAACTGAAGCTTGGAGAGGTTGAGTAACTTGCCTAAGGCTACTCATACAACCAGTGTTGGAAATGGAATAAAAATTCAGGCCTGTCTGGGTTTACAGCGTATAAACGTATTCACTAAACTACATTGCTTCTATCCCAATCTTTCCCCCCAAAGTCTGTCTTTATCCCTAGGGATTTACCAATTCTGGAACTTCTCCCATTGTTCCTTTATCCTACGAGGAAAGCAAGTTTGCTCCAGGAGGACTTTGTATCGTGGTTGGGCTTCCTACACCCATAGTATCATCTCGCTGAAGAGGGGGTTAAAAATGAAAGAAAATACAACACATTTATTTATATAATGGTCTTTAAAAACTTTAAACCCTATTCCATCCTTTTCCTTTGAAGATAGTCTAGTGTATATCCCATGAGGCTGGGATAAATCTCCATCAAGCCCCCTCTGCCTTCCCCACCTCCTTGCACTGCTGATTTTTCCAAGGGTGCAGATAATATTATCAACCCAAGTGTTGATCTGGATGACTCTACATCATCTTGTGTCATTTTCTTAGGGTCTTTTTGGTCCTGATGGATATGGACATCCGGGAAGAAAAGGAGCAAAGGTGAGAGTTACCTTACAGAGTATTCTGAACTGAAGACTATAGCTTTTATTTTATTTTACTAGAATAAGAGTTATTACTCAAGTGGCATGACAGGAATGGTTTCTACGTATTGTTTATGACATGTTGTAGCTGCCAGAGTTTCCTCCTTAAAAAAGAAAAGCTGGTTTTGTCACTCCCTTATTTAAAAATCAAACTCCTCACCTCATCTTCTTTCTACCCACACCTGATATTCCTACCCCAGCTCTGGACATGCCAGGTTCTTTCCAAGCTCCTTACCTTTGCACACACTCTTGCCTCTATTTGGGATGGCCTTCCCCATCTCCCTCCTTTGGCCAATTTTTACTTATTTTTCTAAAACCAACTCAGATATCAACTTCTGTGGAAGACAGAATTTGTTGTCCTATATTCTGTGTTCCCAAAGCACATATTTCTACAGTAGCCCCTTTCCATTGTAATTTATTCCTGCATATTTGTCTACCTCCCAGTTTGTGTACCTGATAGCAGAACTGCATCTTCCTCCTTTTTGTATTCCTGGAGCAGAGGCTGGCACAGAGTAGGTGCTCAATAAGTATATTTACATATTTCTACTCCCATAAGAAGCTGGTGTTTTAACATGTAGTGAAATGAGTTACAGACAGAGGTTTTGAAGCATGGAAGTCACACGAATCTTGTTAAGTAAATCACATGTCAATAGCCACAGTTATTCTTGGTTCTTTAGCTTGCAAGTTCCAATTACTGCTGCACGAAATAAGTCACTGGGATGTTCAGCGATGCTCAGCTACTTAACAATGTCAGGATTCTGGGCTGGCTTCTCTGCAACTCTCTTCTTTCTCTTGTGGCTGCTAGATAGCACCACTCCATTTTATTGAGCAGGAAAATGCCCCAAACATAGTGATCCCTTAGTATAGATCTG
Organism: Myotis lucifugus; assembly: GCF_000147115.1. Classification (NCBI taxonomy): domain Eukaryota; kingdom Metazoa; phylum Chordata; class Mammalia; order Chiroptera; family Vespertilionidae; genus Myotis; species Myotis lucifugus. The sequence goes on from NW_005871056.1 coordinate 3,632,801, forward strand.
TGGAATGATGAACAGTGTGGGACCTCAGGGATCGTCTCCTTTAGCCTTGTTAATTTACAGATAAGAAAATTGAGACTCAGGGAAGTGCAGTAACTTGCCTGTGGTCACATAGCTAGTTAGAGACAGAGCTGAGTGTAGAGACTAGTTCTTTGGAGCCCCATCCTGGCAAATTAAGTCTTTCTTCTCCAGGAGAGAGTTCGCATAGCAGGGAATTTGGGTAGAATTCAAATGTGCATGTTTTGAGCCACATACCACTTCTGAGCTGAGCACAAAGGCTAGTCTATGCTTATGGTGATACACGTAACATTGTGGAACACACAGGTTCACTCCACATTGGCATGAGTTTTTCCTGGCAAGTCATAATGGTCTCACTTTAAGCGGTCCTTACTGCTGCTTGGCCAGCAGGCTACATT
>NW_005871056.1:3634096-3647808 GCF_000147115.1 Myotis lucifugus
CAGAACACCCACTTTCCTGGTTTCCACTGGCTGTTCTTTCTCAGTCTCCTTTGCCGGATCTTCTGAAAACGTTCTTGAGCTCTAACTATTGAATCTCCTTGCATTTTTCTCCCTCTTCACTCACTCCTTAGGTGAGCTTATCCAGTCCCATGGCATCAAGTGCCATCTAATCTGTGATCTCCAGTTTATTTCTTCACCTTGGATCAGTCTCCTAAACAGACTCCAAATGTTTCCACTTGTCTATCTAATAGGCACCTTAAAAGTGGCATGTCCCAAAGCAACATTTCTCTTCTTCTTTTGTTTGTGAACCTTTTCGTATGGAAATATTCAAACATATATACAAGTGGAAAGACATATAATAATGCCTCCCCCCATGGATCCATCACTTAGCTCAAACAATGCAATGCCCTTCACCAATTTTGCTTTGTTTTATTTCTACTCCCACCCACTTACCATCTCACCATTTTTTAGAAGCAAATCCCAGATATCATATATTTCATACATAAATATTTCAAGTTGCATTTCTGAAATATTCTTTAAAAAGATAATAACCACAATATCATGATCACATCTAAGAATCAACCATAATCCTTTAATATCATCAAACATCCAGGGAGTCAAAACTGATTTCGCTGACAGCCTGCTCCTCCTCCAACCTTCCCTGTCTCAGGAGGGGAGACTCCGTCCTGCCAGTTGCTCAAGACAGACACTTGCAGTATCTTTACTAAGTGTCTTTCTCTAACCCCCTACCATTAATCCATCAACAAATAATGGTGAGTCTACCTTCAAAATACATGCAGCATTTCATCACTTTGCATCCCAAACACTGCCACCCTCTGGGCCAAGCCAGCATGATTTCCCACCTGGATTACTGCATTAGGCGCCTAACTGGCCTCTCTGCTTCCACCCTTGCCTCACCTAGTTAGTTCTTCATGCAACAGCCAGAGCCTGCTTTAAAACATATAGTCAGATCATGTTACTCCTTTACTCAAAGCCAAGCTGTGGCTCCTGGTATCATTCAGAGTTAATCCCACTGTTCCCTACAAGACTACACAATAGCCCCTCTGTGAACTCTCTGACCTCATTTCCTCCTGCCCCCTCACCCCAACCCCATCCTGCTTCAGTGTTCCTCAAGCATGGCACACTCTTGCCTCAGGGTTTTTAAAAAATATGTTTTTTATTGATTCTTAGAGAGAGAGGAAGGGAAAAGAATAGAGAGATAGAAACATCCATGAGAGAAAGACATCCATTGGCTGCCTCCTACACGCCCCCTACTGGGGATCGAGGCCAGAACCCGGGCATGTGCCCTGACCAGGAATCGAACCAGGGACCTCTTGATTCATGGGTTGATGCTCAATCACTGAGCCACACTGGCTGGGCTTGCGTCCGTTTTTGTTTTTTTTCACATGTTCTTCCCTCTGCCTGAAATGCTCTTCTCCCAGATATTTGCTTGACTTGCTTCCTCAATTTATGCTGGTGTTTGCCCTAATGCCATCTTTACTGAAAGGCTTTGTCTGACCACCTTATATAAAATAGTGTCCCTGTTCTCCCCATTTACCCATGTCATTCTTTGTCCCTTGATCGCCTTTCTGGAATAGCATTTATCTCTTCCTGATGTATTATACCTCTCTTCCTCACTAGTGGGTAAGTTCCATGATAGCAGTGGTCTTTGTTCTGTTCACTGCTGAATTCCCAGTGCTTAAGGAAGTGCCTGGCACATAGTGCTAAATAAATGTTTGTTAAATGAATAATTGCTTTGTGGTGTACCTTTGATCTGACAATGAGGATCTGCTTCCCAGCAGTCAGTTTGATGTTCCTTCCCTCGTTTTCCATGGGATGGGACCTCTGGTTACTTAAACTGATAGGTTAAAATGCTTAAGAAGACAGTCTTATTACACATGTATCAAGGAGGGTGAGGGATTTGTAAAAATCATGTGCGAGTAGTTTCACAATGAATTATAGGAATAAAATATGGCCACTTGAGATTAGATCAAGATAATGTTTGATATAGTTGTTTTTTCTGGTTCCTGTTTGGGGTCTTTTCCCTCAAAGTTATCATTTCTGCACCCCCCCCCAAAGGAATGCCAAAGAAAGATTTAACAACATGACTTTAAACAAGACGGTTTCTCATTTCTGACCCTAGGGTGACCCTGGATTTCCTGGCTATCCTGGCACACAAGTAAGAAGATAGCTTCCCAGGCCTGGCAGCGGGTATGCAGCATATGTCATTTGTTTGTGCTTATTATTCTTTACACTCAAGGTTTTGCTTTTGATTCCATACAGGGAGAAGATGGTGACCCCGGCCATCGAGGAGAGAAGGGGGCAAAGGGAATCAGAGGGAAGAGGGTAAGAATCAAAGGAATGTCCCAAGATCTAGAAAGGCCTACATCATGACACTCTACTCAGAGGAGCATATTTCCATTGGTTTATTGGGCTTCTTAGAAGGAAACCCAGGTCATCCTCAGGCAGGCACGTTGCACACCCTCCTTGGGCTCACTCCCCACTGGATCCCACTCTTGTTTACCTTCTGAATGCAAATGCAGCTCCCCAACCATAACAGAAAAATCCAAGTTGGCGTTTCAGTTATGCAATATCAACCTTTAAAAAATAAGTTTGGAGGCACATCTAGATATCCTTTGGGAACGGTATTGTTTTAGCTGCAGAACAAATGTTGCGGTTTCTTTGAAATTCTTCCAAACCTTAGCCTTCTCTTAGCTTTTTTAGGACTACACTCTCATGAACGTGGCTGCCATCTTGGTGGACTTTGAGTTGTATTTTCACTGTGCTTTATAGAGTCTACTATTAAAAATCTATTCCTTCAGGGTCTGAAGATTCAAACTTGAAGAGCCACAATCACTAGAAGCTCTTTTTGGGAAGAGTACCCCTGTGGATACCTAAGACCTTGGTTGTGTTTAGCTGATAGACATTAGAGAACAAGGCCTTGTGGGAAGAGGACATGGACCAGTGTTCAATGGAAGAAAAGAGGAAAGGAAAGAGGATGTATATATTTTTAGGAACTCAATAATTGGTATTTTTATACACTAGCAAGGACATAAAGAAAAATTTGATCTATGCTTAACTTGGCTTGCTACTGGCTAATATTGCCCTGCTCAGCTAAACCTATCTCTCTGGTTTCTAATTTTAAAAAGATAAAACATCAATTATATGCAAGTAATGCTAGGTCAGTTCAAATACCTGTAAAATAAGCAGCGAATCCATGATTAGCATACACCTTGTCTCATACATTGAAGACCAGAAGGGGGTAGAAGAGCTTTTTCTTTCTCTTGATGCCACACCTTCAATGCATACTTGATGCATCTTTTAATTATGTGACCTGGAGGCTCAACTGAATATGACATCCTTTAAGGCTGTTTGGAAATATGTATACATGTTGACTGGAATTAGGTGTGTGTGTGTGTGTGTGTGTGTGTGTGTGTGTGTGTGTGTGTGTGTGTGTGTGTGGCGGGGGGTGGATTTAGATGGTTCCCATAGAGATCCCTTCTCTTTCTGGTTTCTGTGTCTCACTCCACTGATCACAGTGCATAAACTAATGGGTCTATAGTAGACTCATTGTACCTTAGGTATAATGACAACTTGATATCTCAAAGTGATGACTGAAATAAGAGTTATATTCAAGGTGGGAAGCTTATTCCTGTGGTTGGTCATTTTTAGGGTAATGCTGGCTTTCCAGGATTTGTTGGAACTCCAGGTGACCAAGGCCGTCCAGGACCACGGGTAACATGGACTCTTCTCTTTTCTCTTGTGTAAAAATGAATAAGATTTGATAAGAGGCATCTCTAAAAAGAAATGAACATTTGGGACACACAAGAGGATCTATTAGGGAATGGGCCAAATTTGCTTTACATTCTCTTCAAGTCCTTACAGAGTATATTGATTCAATATAAATGTTTCACTTGGAAGATGGGGAAGATATTAGAGTGGCTGGAGATGTATGAATCTGTCATAATACATAAACCCATATATAATACTCACTGGAGAATGAGTTTATCAGTGTCAATAAGATGAGCAACAACATTTATGCCAAAACTAGAAGGAAATCCTAACATAAGAGACATTTATGTAATCTTAACTGAATTGACAATGTTGCAAGCCCACAAATATTTTTCTAATTCCATGGAAGGTCATTTGGTCTGAAAGGAAAGACTTGGGGCTATTGTCATTTTGCCCCATGGCTCATCCTAGAGTGAGTCAGCCATGGGTTGAACCTTGTGGTTTCACTACTGTGAAGGTACAACAAAGTCACAGAATAAAAAAATCTTAGCCCTAGCTGGTTTGGCTCAGTGGATAGAGCATTGGACTATGGACTGGAAGGTCCTAGGTTCGATTCCGGTCAAGGGTACATGCTTGGGTTGCTGGCTCGATCCCCAGTAGGGGGTGTGCAGAAGGCAGCCGATCGATGATACTCTCTCATCATTGATGTTTCTCTCTCTCTTTTCCTCTCCTTTCCTCTCTGAAATCAATAAAAATATATTTTAAAAAATATCTTAGAAGGATCACCCATGCCCATTATGCAGATGAGAATATGAATACAAAGATTGAGATTATAGTGACCTGCTCAAGGTCACACATTATTACTACCTTGTAAAGTCTAAATGAGGCAGCTCTCATTCTGAAGGGTCCAGGGAAGATTTGTTAAGTTCTTAGGCAAAGACAGGGTGGTGGTGGGTGGCTGGAGGAGAAAGGGTAGGGGAGGACTGGGTTCTACTTTAGAACTGTTATGAATGACCCTGAGATCTTGAATGGCCTTTTTTTTCTGAATTATATCCTAAACTGTGGCTTTGTCTCAAAATGACTTGATCTTCTAAAAGTTATGTACCATGTACTTGGGCATCCTGGACTCCAAAGTCTGGGACATACCTCCTAGGCACTTTGACCTCCTTTTTTAAGGGGTCAGACAGAACTTCAGGGCCAGGAGTGAAGGGCAGAAGTGGTCCATTGACCCTGGTGAACTTTATAAGAACCTCTTGCCACCTCAGGATAAAAATGTACTAGACCTCAGAATTTTGCATCTTAAATCTGTTTCTGTTCTTTCCAGGGCATCAAGGGCCCCAGAGGGTTGGCAGATATGATGGTAAGTGAATATTTTAATTCTAAACTGCATTCTTTTCAGAACACAGAGCTTTCCACTTTGACAAAACAGAAATCTATAAAGATTCTTTAGTTTTGCCTCTTATGAATTCTGTTAGTACTTTAAGTTTATAGACTTTACCAAATCAAATAAAAAGAGTAGAATAATATTTTGAATCCTGGAGGGAATCTGGATGTTTTTGAGTAATACCCGTTGACATGAAAGGAAAGACTGAGGCCACGCCCCTACACAATATGCCTTTTTGTGAAGTTCAAAAATTGCTTATAAAGTATTTATAAGCCAACATACAGCACAGCTCTGGACTTTGTGTCTCATGGAACACCTGGAAACCATCTCAAAAGTTATGATTTTTTTTTATGTTCCAAGTACAAACATACTATTTGGTGGGTGGAGGGAGGAAGTGGGGACAACTGAGGAGCAGGAAGTGAAGGGGCTGAGGAAGAACAGGACAGAGAGGAGGGGATCAAAGGAATGAAGCACAATTCTAGGGGAGGTGTTAGGAGTACCTGTCTTGGCAGTCATTCTAAAGAAGTGTGCCAGGATTTGCTAATATAGAGATCCAAAAATTGAAGGCATTTCTCTGCCTTCTGTGCTGAGATTCCTGGGTTTATACTTTTTCAAAATCAGATTTGAGTCCTTTGCTTTGTGAGGCAGATAAAAAAGAAAAAAGAATTCCTCTTATCTATCTATCTCTAATAATATAGGCATTATCTGTATGTAAAATATGTTATAAGTGCTTTAAAATACCCACGGGATCCAGAAATATACCTGCTGGATGGTTTTAATTGCTGTAACAATTTTCATGTTTTCTGTGGCAGCTTTAAAAGCTTCAGATAGGTACTGATGATATCCACATGACATTTCTAAGTCACCAGGGTGAGGAGGAATATATTTCAAATTAAATGCTTTTTCCTTTTTTCTCTCTCCATCTTTCTAACAGCCTTGTGAAATCATCAATTTCACCCGAGAAAACTGCCGTAAGTTGTTTGAAAAAGGCTCAAAAGGAGCCAGTGGTGTGAAAAAAGGATGAATCATGGATTGGGGACATAAGTCACTGTGGATTTGACTGAGGTTGGGAGGCACCATTGTCCATCATGAAAGGCTCCTATAGATAAATATATTTAGCTCGGTCCCCACTTGGATAACTAATCTTCCTCAATGTGGCCTTAGAAATGAAATGGTCAAAAGGCGTATCATCTCAGTGGTGGGGAAAATTCCACTGTACGGTATGGTAGCCCATGAGATGCAGTGGTGATTGCACTCCTGCACGACTGCATCTCGGTGTTTCTTATCCCAAAGCAGGCAAAGAGAAGCTTTGTTCTTTTGTTGTTGTTTTTAATCTTCACCTGAGGATGTTTTTTCCCATTGATCTTTAGAGAGAGGGGAAGAGAGGGAGGAGGAAAGACAAAGAGAGAGAAACATCGATGTGAAAGAGACCAATGGATTGGTTGTCTCCTGCACACACCCGACCAGGGCTGGGGATCAAGCATTTAACTTGAGCTACATGACCTTGACCAGAATCGAACCCGAGACCCTTCAGTCTGCGGGGCCCATGCTCTAACCACTAGGCAGAAGCACTCCCATGGAAAACATACCACTACTCATGTGAACTAACGATGTCCTCTTTTCTCTCCAAAATAATTTCCCTTCCAGCGTGTTCAGCAGGTAAATAATATTTTTTTTCTTATTCACTCAAATCTTCACTTGTTAGAGGCATTGCAGAAAATCTTAAATCCATGTTTCCATGTGTCAAGGTGTTTCCAAGTGCCCAGTGTTCCCGACCGAAGTGGTCTTTGCCTTGGACATGTCAAATGACGTCTCCGACTTGGATTTTGAGAGGATGAGAGACATTTTATTATCTCTGTTGATGAAGATGGAAATAAGCGAGAGTAACTGCCCAAAGGGTGCGCGAGTGGCCATCGTTTCATACAACAACAAAATAGATTACCTGATTCGCTTCTCGGACTACAGGGGGAAGCCCGCCCTCCTCCAGGCAGTCAGGAAAATCCCCCGGGAAAGGTCATCGGGCAGCAGGAACCTTGGGGCCGCCATGAGGTTTGTGGCAAGACATGGATTTAAACGTGTGCGCTCGGGCCTTCTCATGAGGAAAGTGGCTGTGTTCTTCCAGGCGGGCTGGGCCTATGATGCCGAGTCCATCAGCACGGCCACACTAGAGCTCAGTGCTCTGGACATCATCCCTGCAGTCATCACCTTCACAGAGGAGCACAACCTCCCGGATGCCCTGGTGGTATGTGGGGGAACTCCTTGGGGGGCAGGGGAACTGGGTCAGTTAGTACATGGTCCTTACCTCTCCATCAAGGACCACGTGAGGAATGAGAACTGTTCAAGGGAAGAATTTCCCAGAAATTGATGTGTATGCATGGAGAGTGTATTCATTATGGACTCTACTATTAGTGCTGGCTGGCCATTCTTGAGCACATACTTCGTTCTATGTACCTCATAAATTATTTAATTATTCCCCAAACTCTGTAAGTTAGGTTTATTGTATATCTCCATTTCAGAAATAAGAAAACGGAGGCTTGGAGACGTTAAGTCTGCCATTGAAAGTCAAGTATCTAGCTGGTGGCAGACTGATGTCTGCCTTCAGAGCTTATGTTAAACCACGGTTCTAAGTTGTTTTGTGGGGGTCCACAGGGTATAATTTTCTTTTCTCACTTGGGTCTAGAAAATACACATCCATAGAGGAAAGCAGATAATGTGCACCAATTTTAAGTGAAGAGCTGGTTGGGTTTTTATATGTTTACACCCCCATATATGTGCTATTGGCTGGGGAGTCCAACTTGGGGATGAGACCTTACACTTCTCAGGGCAAACCTTCACAGTTTTTATAGCCCTCTGAAATCTCAGCTGCTGCCCGGGGGGATGGTGGTGGTGGTGGGGGGGGGGGGCAGCCCTTTCACATACACTTCCTACCAGTCTCACTGTGGCTTCTTCTGTAAATCCTTGGTTATAAGACTTATTTTCGGCTAGTCTTCAGTTGGTTATTCAGGTTGATTGCTCTATATTTTAATTGTAATTCCAGTTTGGTCCTGGGCGGAACTGAGTGTAACATCCAGCTACTCCACCCACCGTCTTGGAGCTAAGTTGATATTCTCTACGTAAGAGCTTCCTGGAGGCTTATGAGTGTCAGGTTGAGCCATGTGACATTGCCAATATTCAGTTGTTTTTGACTGGCAAAAATGGAAATGTCATATCATTCGACCTAATAGCTAATGAGTTTGGCTGGGCTGGACTACTTCATTTTCTTTGGAGGTTGAGTGTGTAACAGCAGCAGTAGGTGAGAGATTTTGTTGACACAGCTGTGAATATACTTCTAAGAATCAATAGATAAAATTGTGACAGCTTGAAAACTGATGGAAAGGATGGACAAATATTTTGGGCTTTGAGGGACAAAGTTAAAATGCAGAGGGTGCATTTCTTGCTCAGGGTACGTCCTTTTTGCCTAGCACAGTGGTTCTCAACCTTCTGGCCCTTTAAATACAGTTCCTCATGTTGTGACCCAACCATAAAATTATTTTCGTTGCTACTTCATAATTGTAATGTTGCTTCTGTTATGAATGGTAATGTAAATATCTGATATGCAGGATGGTCTTAGGTGACCCCTGTGAAAGGGTCATTCGACTGCCAAAGGGGTCGAGACCCACAGGTTGAGAACCGCTGGCCTAGCAGGATGTCTGGACAGGGATGGGTTAGTGGGGATGGAGGCAACTCTCAATGACCTCCTGAAAGGAGGAATAAAGGCAGAGTAGAAACAAATAATGGTTTACATTAGAGATGTAGGTTTTGTCTTTGGCTCTTTCATCAATAATGAGTTGACTTTGGAAAAGTCTCTTCACCTTGCTGAGTCTCATTTTGCTCAGCTCTAAAATGGAGAGGGTCACAACTAGACATTATCTAGGCTTCTTGCCAGGTGTAACTATCTATTTTCTGGAAGGCATTTCCCTAATGATCAGAGAGTGATATGTAGGGTAAAGTTACATCCCTCAAATGCTCATCGGTGCTGCTGTCTGAGAGCAGACAGTACTTGGATCTGATGTAGAGACGATCGTAGAGACGATCCTTCCCCAAGAGGTTCTTGCCCTCTTTGTTGCTTTAGGTTCCGAGTAACAGGATATAGTGGCTTGTGAGAAGAACTTGCCTGCTTACATATTCATGGACCTCATTCCTGTCACTTCTGTCTGCTCTCCTCTCCATTTCTTGGACATATTCTTGCCCCAGGATGCTGGGACACCACTCTGTTCCTTAAATTTAACAATTTAGAAAGGATGCTAAATGGTGCTTGCCAGCTCAAATGTCATAAATGACCTCATTTCTGGTGATATTAGCAAGGAGATAAACTGTGAAAAGGAGAACCGCCTTTCAGGGCCTTTTAGAAAAATCTTCATTTCTCTACAACTGGGCATATTGCAACCTTAACCTCCCCTATCCTGGGCTCTATTTGTAGGGGAGTCCAGTTAGGAGAGTGTGAATATCCTGTGACTTTTCTTCTGAATGATCTGCCTAGGGCTTTCCTTGACTGTCTGTGGAGATTTTGTCTTTCACCTCTATATTATTTTATTATTCAGAACAACACCCAGATGCTTCTGGCAAAATGACGGTTATTCAATTTGAAACAATTATATAAACAGATGCCCTAACGTCTCAGTCCATTTAAACATGCTTGGAGGCTGTGGGTATATTGAAAAGATTCTTTAAACCATCCACTGAGTCCTCTCAGCCCTGGATAAAACAGTATTACAGCATTTGGACTATGTGAGCCTAATCCCATTGTCAAGAAGTGTCCAAGGGTCTCAAAACATGACTTCATTCACCCAATTTTTTAAAAGTTAAAAACCAGAGGATTACAGGAAAAATGCAATTTGTGTGCCAGATTTCAAATTTAATTTTTCTTTATAAAAAATATAGCATATGTTCCCTTGAAACAATACCTAAGAAAATAGCTCATGTTTATTGAGCCAGGCTCAGTTCTAAGATCTTCCCACTTATTGATTCACTTAATCCCAGTGAGATAACTATTAATATGGGCTCATGTTTTAGATGATGAAACTATGAGAAGTTAACTTGCTCAAGGTTTGGAATTCCCATTAGCAATGAGGTTTTCATTCAGAAGTCAAAAATAGGAAGAGAGTTTAGAAGTTCAAAGTTCTTTCCATGCATTAATTTATTTTATCTTTACAACAATACTATGAGATAGATCTATGAACTATCCCTATTTCTATTTGTGTATTGTTCTTAAAAAAACAAACCCTAAGGAATGGATTTGGATTTCTGACTATCATGAAGATAAAAAGTAAAATGAGCTTTAGAAGATGAAAATACAGGGGTGGGCAAAAGTAGATTTATCTAAGTTGTGAGTACACACAATCATTCTTTTTTTAAAAAAGATTTTTTTAAAAAATTGATTTTAGAGAGAAAGGGAGAGTGAGAGCAAGAGAGAGAAACATTGACATGAAAGCATAATATCAATCGGCTGCCTCCTACATATCCCCTACTGCAGTGGTCACCAACTGGTGGTCCCTGAGGTCCAAAAGATTGTCGACCGCTGCCCTGCTAGGGATCGAGCTCCCAACCCAGGCCTGTGCCCAGACTGGGAATCAAACCAGCAACCTTTCAGTGCACATGATGATGCTCAATCACCTGAGCCACAGTGTTCAGGGCAACAGAGTTTATTCTTGTATTATTATTTATTAATTATTGTATTATTTATTTGTATTACAACTGCAAACCTACTTTTGCTTACCCCTATGTTAAGAGGAAGGCCAAAGAGAATCTGGGGTTTTTAAAAATGTTGGTATAATTTCAGAATTCATAAAAGTTGATATTTATACGTATTTTTTTCTTTTTCTTTTCTTTATTTTTTTTTAAAGAAAATACTGCGTTGTCCAGACAGGTCCTTGCTGAGGCCTTGGGGACTGCTGTTTTCTGTTGGATTGTTACTCCCCTAAAGCCAGGATCAGCAACTGAGGAGCAAATTAGGCAATGAGGCTTCAAACTATGGCTTTGTCTCCTGTGTTGTTTGGACATGTTACTTAGCACTGGGACCTCAATTTATTCACCCATAAAATAGGGATTAGCTCACAGGTTTGTTGTGGGAATTATAAGAGACTAGAGGCCCAATGCACGAAATTCGTGCAAGGGGCTTGGCCCTCACAGCCCCGGCTACCTCAGCCCTCACAGCCTCGGCTTCGTCCAGACAGTCATTCTGCTGTTTGGTCTAATTAGCATATTAGCTCTTTATTACATAGGATAGTACTACAGGGACATCTGACATGTTCTATGTGCATACTCAGTGTAAGCCATTATTATTACCATCTTCTCAAAGTCCTTAAGAGGGCACCTTGGCCCAGCAACTGTTAAATTGGATAGCTTTTATTTGGTGAATGCCTATGGAGTTCCAACCGCCATACTACATGCTTTTCATGTCTTGTCATCTTAACTCCTCACCACTCAAAATGTCATCTTGGGACCAGTCACACCAGCATCACCCAGGTGTGTGAGACATGCCAAATCTCAAGCTCTACCCCCAATCTAATCAAATAGGCCCTGTCTGTGTTTTTAATAAGATCCCCAGATGGTTTGCATAAATGTTAAAGTTTGAGGAATGTTGGTATGAACTCAATCATCCTACAAGTTAATAATGCTAGTCTACATTTCCAGAGGAGGTAAGGGAAGGTCAGAGGTGAAATGACTTGTTCTAAACTACATAGTCCTGTCATTGGCTTTCCCATATGTCTGGTTCCCTAGTCCCACCCTGCTATCCAGCAACCTCAATCCAACGCTGACCCCTAATATTTGCTGGGGAGTCCAGGAAGACCTCATGGCAGTCTTGGTGGGACCACGCCAAGTGGCAGGAGCCCAAACTGGACTCAAGCTCCAGGGTCAGTCACAGGCTACATGACTGTTCTCTTCTGTGTCCTTCTCTCATTTTTTCAGTTTTCCTTCCTTGTTCCCTGAGCCCTTACCTCAACTGGATGCCAGATTTTTTTCTAACTCTCCCTCCTTAGGGTCCAGTTAGCTCTTCCGTTGCTAAATTCTCCTCCCCAGCACTTTCTTTCTATCCCTCTCCTCCCTTCTGTCTAAGCCAAAAATACCCGCTTACTCACTCCCAGGAATGAACATTGTCCCATGGCCTCTGGCAGCTGAATACAACAGCTGAGACCCTGTGGGTCTCTCTGACTCAGGGCCTATGGAGAGTTTTTTAATAGTGAGGGCTCAGGTTCGAGGGTTGCCTATATCCTTTCAGGAAATGTCTTTCTGTTTATTAAAACAAAAGAGGGTGCTAATGTAAATCCATATGCTTCATCTTTTCAAACCCCTTATACTCCTGTCTTTAGCATACAACTTGTCCCTATAGAGCACAACTGGATATTCTATATAATAAAAGCCTAATATGCTAAGTGTCTGACCATTCGACCAGTCTCTATGATGTGCACTGAGCACTGACCACCAGGGGACAGATGCTCCAGTAAGTTAGTTTTCTGCTGGGGTCTGGCTGATCAGGACTGGGCAAGGTGGCCCTATTGGCCCTGATTGGGACTGGGCAAGAGGGGCTGGACATGCTCTGGAGCCCTCCTGTGGTCCCTTCTCAGCCCTGATCTTTACTGGTGGGGTCCCTCGGCCTGGCCTGGGCCCTCTCGCAATCCGGGACCCCTCAGGGGGTGTTGGAGAGCTGGTTTCAGCCCGATCCCTGCAGGCCAGGCCGAGGGATCCCATCGGTGCATGAATTGATGCACTGGGCCTGTAGTTCAGGAATAAAGTTGGTTGAGAGAATTACCAAAGGTGCTGATTCAAACTTTAGTAAAGCTTTGAACCTTGAGCAGATCACTTGGTTTGTATTTGAGGTACTTAATTTTTGAGATTTCCTTTTCTGGTGCTGATGGGGAGTTTGCAGAAGACATTTAGAGACTGTTTTCTCTCCTCACTCTGGGATTCCCTCCTAACACTGTCTCTCTGCTTGAAGTTTCTCAGGAATTATCTTGTCTAATTCCTTATCAGTGACGAGGACCATGCTGGCAAGTTCAAAGTCCAAGTAATTAAATGTTAATGAATAACAACTAAATACAAATGAATCTATACTGAATCATACTTTCCCTATGGACTTCCATTATGTTTTTGAATACTTGTTCCCACAATTTTATTTTTGCAGGAACAGGAAAAATTTAAACATGATCATAAAATTATTCTTCCTAAGAAAAGTTTTGTGGGAGAGGGAGAGAGAGATAGAAACATCAGTGACGAGAGAGAATCATTGATAGGCTGCCTCCTGCAGGCCCCACACTGGAGATGGAGTCCACAACCCAGCATGTGCCCTGACAGGAATCAAACCGTGGCCTCCTGGTTCATAGGTCGATGCTCAACCACTGAAACACGCCGGCTGGGCAGGAAAGTTTTCACAAAGATGCAAGTTTTTAAACTATTCCAATTCATTTGAATTTGGTCATTTTCCAAACAAACAGAAAAACAGATGCACAAGTGCATTCTCTTTTTTTTTATTTTTTTTTTTTTTGAAGGTTCTGGTCGTCCCTTTCAGGATCTTTTTTTTTTATTTTGGAGAACTAATTTAATTTACCCTTAAAAGAAT
>NW_005871056.1:3647908-3894078 GCF_000147115.1 Myotis lucifugus
CCTGCCCCCAACTCTCTCTGGCTTCCACTGCAGTTTGGCAATCAGTTTGAGGCAGCTCTGCCTCTGTATCTATTATTGTTCAAAAGTTTGTAATGGTCTTTATTATCCATGAATGAGTGAGATCATGTGGTATTTTTCCTTCATTGACTGGCTTGTTTCACTTAGCATAATGCTCTCCAGTTCCATCCATGATGTTGCAAATGGTAGGAGTTCCTTCTTTTTAACAGCAGCATAGTATTCCATAGTGTAGATGTACCACAGTTTTCTAATCCATTCATCTACTGATGGGCAACAAGTGCATTCTCTTAGCTGCTCAGAGTATAAGGTAACACGGTGTCCTGAACTTGAGACACGTACAGAAATCAGTCATTGTTGGAACAGGAAGAAAACGTAGCAGCATTGAGTCCTATCCTAAAACTCTGTTACTGAGGAAACTGAGGCCAGAGGCTTGTCCAAGGTCACATAGCCAATTACAGTAGATCAAGGACCTGGGTTCATGACACAAAATCCATTTGTGCCACATAAACTTTTTTTATGAATCACTCCTTTGTACACACTTGGGAACTATTTGAACTTGTTTTGAAGTTCTTCATACTACCTTAAAATTCACATAAATTCTACATTTTAGAACACACTTCACCCATGTTTCCTGTGATTTGAAGATAATGTATCCTAACTTAGCATTTCCCCACAACTCTTGGAGTAAAAATCGATGCTCCTAGGGTTATCTAGTCTTCTCATATCTCTTGGAGCCCTGTCAGGGATCCTGATTTCAGAAGCCTTCCAAATTGCCTCATGTGATTTCCAGGAAATCTATCAATGTGTCATATGCGTGCCTACACTGTTTTCTCTGATCCCTGGTGATTAATTAGATCCATTTGGTTTGGTGAAGCAGATCTGAATGAATGTTGAATGTTGGCAACTCTGCACTCAGACTTCATGTTAGCCTCCTCCATCTGGCAGATGTGCTTTCAGATGTGCTGTGTGGCTGCACATTGGAGGTGGGTGTTTTCTAATCTCTGGGACGTGGGAGCCTTGAGAAGAATTCTATAGATAACCTGCCTACCTCTGGACCGTTGTATATGCTGTTCCTCCATACTATAATGCTTTTCCCTGCTTCTTTGCCTGGTAAATATCCTACTCATTCTTTCAGAAGTGCCAGATGCTGTTATGTTCATCAGGGTCTCTCTATCCTTTTCCCTTGAAAATTAGTCTCCCCCTTTCTGTGTTCCTAAAACATTATTGGACCCTTTTCTTAAAAATGGTTTGTCTATCTTTTCCATTTAAGCTCTTTGAAGGCGTGGCTGTGTGTCATTTTTTAAAAAAAATCTCCATATGGCTTGTTAACACTTTTATGTAGTAGCTGTTTAATTAGTCTTGACTGATTTGAATTTCTAAGTCAGGAAAAAGCATAATTTAGGTTGCCTTTGTCATGTAAAGAACAAGAGAGGATGCATCTGGCCTTCCTTCTAGGAGACTTAGGAAAGTTCCCACGTTTGGGTTTTCTTCTTTCTTTTTTTTGTGTTACATTAGCATAAACAAAAGTTCAACTCTTTATATTTCTTTCCCCACAATGGTTGCACTCGAATGTTTGGGATATGCTGTAGTCCTAAACAGAAAGTGTGAAGAGCTCTGTATGGAGCACATGCTACAGAAAGTTCTTTTTCAAAGCAAGCCTTGCCTATCTGACTTTCTGAGGGCTAGCATGACATCTTCATATGCCTGGCACCTTGCTACCAGACGAGGCTCTCGAGCTTGCTTGGTCTGGGCCACAAGGATGAAGGAGGAGAAACTGACCTTCAGTGGGGCCCTCTCCTATATGATTTGACAGACAGTAGACAGAGATTGGACATGACTAGGCCTAGATATCCACCTCTTTACAAACCACACCTCAATTCCTGAGAGAAACAATCTGAAAGCATTTTTAATTTCATCATGAGGTGAAAATTCTGCAAAAAGTCTGTATTAGTCAGGGCAGGTTGACTGTGAAACGATTCATGCCTAAGGCTCAGTGGCTTAATACAATAAAGTATTATTCTGCCATCTAGCACAAGTGCATGCAGGACTTGGGGTATGTGTGAGGGGAGGTTGGGGGGTGTTGCTTCAGCCATTTTAGGACCTGGGCTCCTTTTATACCCTCATCATACCCATTGGCCTCAAAGCCTTCTTCTGGATCTTCTGCATGAGGCCCACGGGAGCAATGGGGGATAGTGCATGCACTAGACATGGCATATGTCACTTTCACCTACATGCCATTGGTTAGACCCCGATCCTATGGTCCCACTGAACTGCAGGGGAGGGTG
The DNA here is from genome assembly GCF_000147115.1 of Myotis lucifugus. NCBI lineage: Eukaryota > Metazoa > Chordata > Mammalia > Chiroptera > Vespertilionidae > Myotis > Myotis lucifugus. Next base: position 3,650,212 of record NW_005871056.1, read on the forward strand.
GGAAAGGTAGTGGAGCTGTGGCCCTAGGAAGAAGAGGTAGTGGGTTTGCTAATTAACTAACCACCTGTCACATGGACCTTGTTGGATTTATTGTTGCTATTATTTAATATTTTACTTTTAAACCTCGATATCAGTTATTAACTAATCCTAACTGGAAAGGTTAAGTGAGGGAGATAAACAGATTTGCCATCCCTGCCAAACCTTCCCTGATTCCTCCCCATTCCTGCCTTCTGGCTTTGATATGTCTCAACTCTGAATACCAGGAATACTCTGGAAAGGCCTCGCTTAGGTAACTGCCTCTTTCCAGTCTAATGGTATATGACTTATATAACCACCTCCTTAAAGGGAGGCGCTGTTCATGTTTATAGCTCTCACCACACTGCATCCTGCAGACTGTGGATAATCATTAAAGATTTATGGAATTTATAAATGATCAAACCCTCAACTCCCTGACCCTCATTCCAACACAACATTACACTGATTGGGGTTATACACATCAGGAGCCTGAAGACCCCACAGCTCTTGTATCCACAACAATGACAGTCCAACCTCCAGGTTAGAACCAGAGAATTAAATGACTATTAATAATTGTAATAGGTAATGCCAATATATATATGAATATAATGTCTATATATGCCTATATTAATAAATATTCATATATATAATATTATTTAAAAATGTATAATTATATTATTTAAATTATATTATTTTAAAAATACCATATCAGTATTTTTCTCATCTGAATTGGAAAAAAACATGGCCTAAACTTAATTCAGTAAATGACAAACTTGTGTGTGTGTTTGGATTAGATGGATGGAACCAACAGATTTCACCTATTCATCTGGGAGACCAAGAGCCAGCAGGACGTGGAGCGCATGGCCCGCTGCGTTCTCTGCTATGGTAAGCATGGGCAGCATTTCTGATCGGACTGATGTGCATAGAATAGGATGAATTAATTGGTGGCCACAAGCCAGATCTGTTCTGCAGATGTCTATTTTCTTGGTATGTGCAGAGTTTTAGAATCTGGGAATTTCCTGGTAATTCTGGATTAACAGTTTTTCTTAGGAATTCAAAAAGTCACAGATGTTGGGTTCCCATGTGGCCACAGTCAGCCAGAGCTGAGTTGTGCCTATCTGCTTTATTTTTATTTTTATTTTTTTAATATATTTTATTGATTTTTTACAGAGAGGAAGGGAGAGGGATAGTTAGAAACATCGATGAGAGAGAAACATCGATCAGCTGCCTCCTGCACACCCCGCACTGGGGATGTGCCCGCAACCAAGGTACATGCCCTTGACCGGAATCGAACCTGGGACCCTTGAGTCCACAGGCTGACGCTCTATCCACTGAGCCAAACTGGTTAGGGCTGCCTATCCGCTTTAAATGGGGCAAGTGCCTGCTAATGCCTCATCTCTCCTTCCCCTCCCTATTGTCTTACCCCTGGCCTGCTCTGCTTACTCACCTGTCCTGCCAGGTTCCTGTAGATGGCTGGGCTTGTGTTCCTTCTTTAGTGGCACCTTAGTGTGAAGGGCAGACCATGGAACTAGGAGTCAAGAGTCCTGGGTTTAGGCCTGGATTTGCCATTGACCACCAGTGGGATATTGGCAGGTCATTCAATGTCTCTATCTTCAGCCTCCATCACTCTGTCCCACATGTCACACTAGCCTGTGCCAGAGAAAATTTGGTGCTGAAACCCATGCACACCTATGTGTGGAGGGTTCTCATCCATCCCCACGTCACCCAGGGCTAGAGTCCTATCGCTGAAATCAGAAGGGGATTTAATTGTTTCCTCTTCTTGATCCACATTAAGGTGTAACACTGCCATGAGAGATGTGGTCCTGAGAGCTTGGTCAAGTCAAATGCAGGCATTGCCATTGGCAGAGTGTGTAACAGCTGATAAACTGCTTTCACATCCATCATCTCATGTGAGACGTTGTCTCTCTGGACTTCAGTTTCCTCTCCTGTAGAAGCATAGACTTAGCTGGTATTTATTGAACTTGAGTTTTTCCGTTATCAGGCATTGTTCTGAGCAGTTACATATATATTGAATCATTTAAAAAACGTAAACCTCATAAGGTAGGTACTATTATTATCATCACTGTCCCTATCTGACAGATGCGGACACTGAGGCAGTAGGAAGGCTGAGTAATTTGCCCAAGGTCAGAGGTAGGACCTGGACTGAACCAGGAAGATGTCTATGAACCTAAAAATGAAGAAGCCATATGGCCCAGTAGTTAAAAATATTAAACGTGGAATCATCGTCTCAATTCTTTCTTCTGAAAAATGGGAATTTAGGTACAGCGCCCATCTGTGGCTCTTGTCAACACAAATAGCATTTAGCAGCACCTGTTCTTACCAAGGGTCTCAAAGTGTGTTTGCATGGAAAGGAAAGGGATGCCTGGTAACTCTGGCCTCTCCTGCCCTTCCTTTCCAGACAAGTGCCGACCAGCCCTCGGAGTGCAGGCCGGGCACCCCTGGACCCCTGGCGGTGGACGTGGACGTGGCCTTCGTGGTGGACAGCTCCCACAGCGTCGGCGCCGATGTGTACCAAGCTGCGTTGCGTCTAGTGGACACCACTCTTGACAACCTGAGTGCTGCGCAGCAGACGTGTCTCTTCCACGGGCTCGCGTGGCTCTGGTGATGCACACGACTCCAGGCTTCCGGCCGGGAGCAGGACGGCCCCCTGTGATGGAGGCTTTCCCCCTGACCTCCTATGGCCACCGGGCACAGATGCAGAGGCACATCCGGGAGGCCATGGGCCACCCCCTGCAGGGAGCCCCGGCCCTGGGCCATGCCCTGGAGTGGACACTAGAGAAGGTGCTCCTGGCAGCCCCGCTGCCCAGGAGGGCACAGGTTCTCTTCGCCATCGTGGCCAGTGAGACTAGCAGCTGGGACCGGGAGAAGCTGAGGACTCTGTCCCTGGAGGCCAAGTGCCAGGGCATCACTCTATTTGTGCTGGCCTTGGGTCCCGGTGTGGGAACCCGTGAGCTGGCTGAGCTGGCTGGAGTGGCCAGCACCCCCTCTGAGCAGCACCTGCTGCGCCTGCAGGGGATCTCAGACCCAGAGGTGGCCTACGCCAGGCGCTTCACATGGGCCTTCCTGAACCTCCTACAAAGTGAGCAATCTCTGAGCACGGGGGATGGCTGGGTGGGCTGGGGTGGGGAGAACTACTTGCACAGCCTGGCATTTGGGCAAGCAGGTGCCCACTGAACCTTCATCCTTACTGAGGTGCATGCAGCCTCACAACCTCTGGGGAGACCCTAGAGGAGTACCCCGTTTCCTGAAAACCCTCAGCTGCCATTGCCCTGACACTGTGCCCAGCCTAATGTTGGTTTTTTTGTCTGGAACCTCTCAGCTGGTGGTTGGGAGGCCTCAAGTGTCCCCCCCACCTCTCGATTTTCTCATTTACCAACATGAAAATTACAGTCTCTTTCTTGTAAAGCCTACATTCAAATATGTGCATGGAGGAGGTTCGAAAGCACCAGTGCTGTACAATTATAAGGCATAGTTGTTGCTATTACTATTTCCCAGAATCCAGTGGTGCATAATAGTGCTTCTCAAATTTTCACATGCACGTGCATCTCCTGGGGAATCTTGTCAAATGTGGATTCTGATTCAGTAGGTCTGAGCTGGGGCTGGGATTCTGCATTTTTAACAAGCGCCCAAATGATGCTGACGCTGGTAGGCCGTGGACCATGCTTTGAGTAACAAGAATATATGACATTTATTTTTCTGGGACTTGCTCAGGTTGGGTGGATGGAGCCAACAGGGAAGGTTGAGGGGCACACTGACAGTGCACCTGGGCAGGAATTCCTCCCCATCTCCTGTCTCAGTGTCCTCACCTTCAATCAGAACCAAACTAGTTGAACCAAACTCATGGGCAGCCAGTACCAAAGCTGTATTCCTAGCATGATAATGGAGATGGTTGGGATTTGGGGGTGGGTATTGATCTGGTCACATTCCCAGGAGTTTGTCTTGGGCTCTGTCCACCACTGCTAATCCCAATCAGGTCATGTACAGGGGGCCTCGATGTGACATGTGAGGCCGTGCTGGGAGACATGAATTTCTCAGTTTATAAGAGGGTGTGATCTCCTGCTGGGAGCCTTGAGGGACATCTGCCCCTCAGTGAAGGAATCAAAGGGAGTCTGATGGACAGCTTAGAAGTACTGACACAGCATTGTACCTCTCCAGTTGGTGAGGTACAAAGGTCAATGACTAGGTTCTAGTCCTACTTTTGCCACTAGGGAGCTGTGTAACCCCAGAAAGGTCAGTGAAGCACTCTGAATTTCTGATTTCTTATTGTTGTAGGAGATGGAAGAGAGATTTGCAATATATGGCTGATGGCTTAGTGATTCTTTGAGGGAGATGAAGGCTGAATGAATCACTTTTCTAGTCTGTTTTAATTTCATTTTTTAATTTTTTATGTTTTATGATGTCAGGTTGCAGTTTATGTTTTGATTTTTTATTATGTTATGTTTTATTATGTTATGTTTCTTTTATGTTGTGATTTTACATTATTCATATGACAGTGTGCATTTTATGTTTTCATTTCTTTAAATTTTATTTTTGTATTTGTGTTATGCTTTGCTTGAATTTATTTTACATCTTTTTTATTTTATGTCAATGGATTTTTGTTCTTATGTTTGTTTCATTTAATTTTCATTTTGTTTTGCTTTTTATTTTGCTTTATTGTCTATCTTACTTTATTTTATGCTTTATTTGATTTTTATTTTGTCTTTGAAGTTTTTGTGTTAATGGATAATATTTTTGTTTTTATGCTTTATTTTACTTTATGTTTAGTTTATTTTCAAGTTTTATATTATTTTATGCTTTATTTGATTGGACTTTATTTTTGAAATTTTATTTTTAGGTGGAACAAACCAGTACCCACCCCCAGAGCTCACTGAAGAATGTGGGGGCCCCAGCCGCGGGGACACTCGGAGGCAGTCACTTATTAAGAGGTAGGCTGAGGGTTAGAGCTGAGGTGGTCCCATAGCTCGGTCCCTTGCAGGAGACAACTCCCTAGAGAAAGGTCACAGGCAGTGTCAGTCCTTGACCTGACCCAAGCTACTGGAGCGAGGATGCTCCCGTGTTTGTCAACCCTGATATCATGTGTTTTTTCTTTCCTTAAGAGTAATGCAGGACCAATATAAAACATTGAAAGAACACATAAGTGTATAAAAGCAAAAATTAAAATTTTCCATTCCACCCCATCCCCATCTTCTAATTGTCCCAGAGGTAAAGTTAATAATGCTAAACATATTGTTGCTACTTTTGTCCAAATGCCTCTGCAAACCTAAGAAGGTAGCTAATGTGATAACAAAGTCATTAGGAAATGCTCAAACCCAAAGCTTTATTGAGCGCAGCAGTATCAATTGGAAAATGAACGTCTCAGTTCCCATGGTCTGGTTACACGGTTTGACGTGGGTTGTTTTTATGTAGGCTGCCCAAGCGCCAGCGTGGCATATCTGGCTTTGCTGATGATTTGGAAGCACTTGAAGCAACAGATTTTTTTCTGGAGGAGAACAGAACAGCAACGATGACATCTGTAACTCAGCAAGAAGCACTTGAAAATTATGAAAAGAATGGCTATGCCACTGAAGAAAACGAACAAGAAATGTCTGCAAAACAAAAGAAAAATGGAAGAGAAGTAAATTCAGACACTACTTCTGGTAAAAAAAAACCCACAACTATTCCTTACTCTTTAGGTTGAGTTTACTTTTAAAAGTCTTTATCTTTAAAAAAAATAAATCCTGTGAACTGTGTGTTAGCTTGTAAATTTTGGCTTTTACATACTTTCCTTCCAAATACACAAATTCATGTACGCAGCTAAAGAAATTAGTTTAAGAACATATACAAGAGCTAACTTTCACTTGAGTGTAAATCGGGAGCTGAACAGAAGTTATTTCAGGGGGTAGGATGGGAGCACACCCTATGACATGTCTGTATTTCATTGTGAAGAAGCAATGATCTATTGCAGAAGCGGCAGACATGCTCCTGACCTTGAAGGAAAATGCATTGGCTGATAGAAGCCTCCTTCATCTATGAGTGGCCACATAGGTGCCAACCAAGTTTCAGGAACCTTTGGGTTCATCTAAAACAACTAGCGATGATTTAGGATTAGAGCCGGTAATAATGCAGATACCATGTGACCTCTTACATGGGCTCAACAAAGTGAGCAAAACAGTGACCACATTAGAAAGAGATTTGGGAGGATTTGACTGACAAGTTTTTAAAATGCAGGGGAAAAGATGTCTGGGAGAATTTCTAGTGAGTGGTGTGGATAGTCCTGCTTAGATTAAACGAGAGATAATTGCCCAGAGGTTTTGAATGTGCCTAGATGGGTCTCTCTCTGGTGCTGCTAGCTAAGTGGCCACATCTCTGTGGCTCAGTTTTATGATCTGTAAAGTGGGGATTGTGTGAATACCTATCTCACAGGGTTGTTTTGAGGATAAAACTTGTTAATTTATGTGTTTGCCACATAACAAGCCTACAACCCAAGGTAGGTATTAAAGTGCTGATATGTCCTACCGCTTAGGTTCCAAAGTAAACAGACATTCAAAGGAAATAATAACAAAACCGATGGACAGAGGAGTGGTCACGACCAGCAGCATATTTTATCTCCTTAGGTGAAAAATTAAGGATAGAACTTATCCTGTTGATCATTCTGTTTTCAGTATGTAATATTGTCAGGTACTTCACTAAGGCAGTTATTTTCAGTCTTGGCTGTAAAATAGGAATCTCTAAAAATTCTCAAAGCCTAGACCGCATCCCAGACCAACTCAATCAGAATCGCTGGGCGGGGGAGCTACGCAGCAATTCCACTGAGCAACCACAAGTGCGAACCACTGCTCCAAGGGGGGCCTTTCCTACAAAGTCAAGGTGAAAGAGATGGAGGACAGCGGACAGGTCATCCAATCCAATTCTATTCACAGACAAAAACTAAGGCCGGAGGGTCCCCCAAATTTCTTACCCATTCTGTAACTTGGCTGTGGCCAGTTCCTCTCTCATTGCATTCCAAGGCTACTCTAAACCTTCACCACCTCTCCCAGTTCCTTCCCGCATGTCTCCTTCTCTAGCTGATGCCCATATATTTTTGCTTTCAAAAGAAAGAAAAGTGCCAGGTGCCACTTCCCGTGTTTTCCTGCACTTCAGTCAGAGAAGAGCTGTCCCTTGTCTTCAGCTGTTCCCACTGACAAAAAACCCAAAGGGCTCTTGACTTGCGCTCTTTGGAATGGGGCCTCTGCTGGCTGTAACTTTCTTCTTCAAACACTCTCCTCTCTTGGCCCCAGAGATATTCTCTCCTTTTGTTCTACTTCTGACCAGTCCATCTGGGATTCTCTTTCCAGGTCTAGCCCCACAGAGAGAACCAGGTTTCATGAAACCTGAAATTTATACACTCTAGGGGCCCTCTTTAAGAAAAGCATATAAAATTGTTAAAATTTAATTCAAAAGTGAATATTTGTGGAAATGAGGGGCCCTGAAGCTTAGGCTTCACGAATTTGATGGTAAACCTGCAATGCCTTCCCCAAGGTCCTTTCTTCAATCTTCCGAGGACTCCACACGTCCTACAGGGACAAGCTTTCCCACCAGGACTTCCACTAGCCCCTCTGTACTGATGACTTCAAATCCGTACCTTCCATCTTTGACTCTCTCCTGAGCCGCAGACCAGCTTAGTTAACCAACTGCCCTCCAGATGGCACCATTGCACATGCCCACAGTCATCTCAGAAAAACTCAAACAAATGCGACTCATCTTTCCCATTCAAACCTTCTTCACCGTTATTCTTTATTGAATGAACCTCCATTGACCCAGGAATGGAAAGCTAAAACCCAAACATCACTAATTTTCTCCTCTCCTCTCCTCCTGCCTCCAACTGGTGACCACACCTTCGTGTGACTTCCTCCTCGGCGTCTCTCAGATCCATTCCCTTTGCCACAATCTTCCCTTTTAATACCTTGAGTGTAATTGCAATGCTGTCTAACGAGTCTCATTTCTTCCAGTTTGTCCTCCTTCCTATTCCATTCTGAACACCAAATTAAGTTTTCTAAAGTGGAAATCTGATCCTGTCATTTGTCTTCTTTATTTCCCAATGGTTTATATTATAGGGGTGGGGAACCTTTTTTCTGCCAAGGGCCATTTGGATATTTATAACATCATTCAGGGGTCACACAAACATAGCAACTTAAGTATTAGCCTGCTATATTCGGTGAAGCATTTAATTATCTCACCCCTAATGCCTGGGCAGGGCCAGACCAAATGATTTCATGGGCTGGACGTTCCTCTGGTTTATAAGATAGTGTTCAGATGCCTGGATAAGGCACACAGGCCTCTGTGACTAGACCTTGCATTGTCCTCTGAGGCCTACTGGTTGCCACTTCCCTACATATTCCTTTTGCACTATTTGCAGTAGCCCCGATCCCCTGTTCTTTATTCAAGGTCTCCATGCCTTTGTTCATGCTCATCTGTCCATTTGCAGCCTCTTCACAGTATCCACCTGAGTTACATGTACTCATCTTTTAATACTCAGGTCAAGCTTCACTACTACTTAGAGTCCTTTCTGGCCCGCATGTAGTCTTAAATTTCCATGGCCTCCTTTGTGCGCCTGTATCTTAAGCTAAATTCTTCCATGGTACCTGCAACCTTTCATTGCATGTACTTGTAAAGAATTGTCATAGAAGCCAGGCTGATCTTGGTATAGTTTTCAGTTTCAGTGCTATCTCCAAAACACACAGATCTACTTTTTGGCTTTCTCCTCCAAGAAGGGCTACATCATGAGACATATGTATCAGTAGAGAGAACCAGCCCGGGCGTATTGCAGTGTCATCATAGCTGTTCCTCATACCTATCCAATGCTCTCCTTTCTCTTCCCCTTTTCTTCATTCCTGGATTCATGGGCTTGTTTGAGTAAAACTGATTGCTGCTGCAGAATTCTTCTAAGAAAGGCAAAAGTTAGCACACTTGGTAAAAACAATACAAATGTAAAATTGGGGTATAGCAATAATTGCTCAGGAGAAAACTTGTTTGACCCCCAATGCCATGTTATACTGATGAAAGAAAACTTAAGACTCTGAGCTCCCTTAGGTTGCACAGAATACCTTGGGGATAAGTAGTTTAAAGCATTGAGGATTGACTTTCCTATAGCTGTGCTGACCAACGACTAGCTACATGAGCTATTTAAATAGAGAATCATTTGAAATTAAATGAAACTGAAAATTCAGTTCCTTGGATACAACAGCCATATTTCAAATACCCAATAGCCACATAAGCAGTGACAACTGTATTAGTGCAGACATAGAATATTTCCCTCATTGTAGAGGGTCATTGTAGAGTGCTGCTCTAGAGAAATCATCTAGGAGAAGCAGCCCCTGGTTGTCTCGCCAGTAAATGCAAGGGTGGGGCTTCTAAAGCCAAAAGCCACAAAGTGTCAGTAGGAAAAGTAATGATAGATTTATTTATTTATTTATTTATTTATTTATTTATTTATTTATTTAAAGAGAGAGAGAGAGAGAGATAAAAGAGAAACATCGATCGGTTACCTCCCATGTGCCTGCCGACTGGGATCAAACCCACAACTTAGTTGTGTGCCCTGACCAGGAATCGAACCTGAGACCTTCTAGTGTATGGCTTGACATTCTAACAAACTGAGCCACCCATCCAGGGCAAAGTAAGGATCTATTTAAACAAGTCCTTGGCCTGTCAGTTTGGAATCAGTTTGTAATGGTAGAAATTAGTGTCAGCTAACTCCTGAGCCCTAAATCTATCTGTTGGACCCAGAGAGTACAGTCAAAAGTTCACCACTGGACTGTTTTTCTGTTGACTCCGATAATATTTTTGGAGGAGCATTTGTTCTGGCTCCTTCTGGGCCCTCGTTGCTTGTTTTCTCCCCCGTCTTTCCGCCCCAAGTCAGAGCCATGCAGCTGGCCAATTCCAATGTGCCTGTTCAAGCGTAGGACAGTTCGTTACCCCACTAAGAGTGCATCTCATCCCCTTGGGTCCCGCGCATCTGGTCACTCCTTCAAGAGAACTAGTCTGTGCTGATTACACTAATGGGGGTGCGTAGGCAGCTTCCCAGGAACAGACCACAAATTTTAACTCTTGCTTTCTGAAGCAAGACATCTCCCTTATTCAAGAGCCATTGGAAGGCCCCGGGAAACTGGAGGATACCACTATTCTGTGCTGTGGGGCTGACCAGAAAGGAAAACACCTGGAAAAATTAATGTCTGATTTAGAATCCACTGTATCCCAGATTTTGCTCGGTTGTCACTGTTGATTCCCAACGGTTTCTTCATTTTCCAGGAACATCATGTTTTTCTTTTAGTACTAACCTCTTGGGTAAGTGTCAAGGTGCAATAAATAATAAATAAACTGTGTTTGCTTAGGCTATTAGAAGGCTTTGAGAGTAGGAAGCGATTGAGATGGTTTGAATAAAGAGGGAAATAAGTATAATAAACAAGTAAGGAATTCTCAGTATCAAAAAGATTTATTTATTCATTCATCCACTCACTCATTTATGCATTGTCGGATGTATCTGACATGTGTTAGGTCCTGTGCAAAATAATAGCTGAAATTGTATTACACCTTTCACATATGTTATGTGACACCTTACAACAAAACTTGTGAAGAAGTTTTTATTTAAAAAAACATTGTTTATATGGTCTAGGAAATTGAGGCTCAGAAAGATTGTTCCTTGCTCAAGGTTACACAGCCAGTAGATAGTGAGGCTAGGATTCATTTTCAGGCCTGTGACACCAAACCATCGCTCCCTTCCTGTCATGCTCATACAGGAAATTTAACCCCCTGCATTTGTTTTGTGGCAGGTCCCTGTTTGATGGATCCAATGGAAGGCGAGTGCCAGGATTACATCCTGAAATGGTACTATAACAAGGACAAGCGGGCCTGCCAGCAGTTCTGGTATGGCGGCTGTGGGGGCAACGCCAACCGGTTCGAAACCAAGGAAGACTGTGAGGTTTGGTGTGTCCCAACACCGCTATAGAGCCAGGCAGAGCCTCATCACTGTTGCCTCTGTTTTAATCGCGGATGAAATCGAGATTGCCTTCCTGAAACAGTGCCGCAGCTCCTAAGTGATGAAGCCCTCTCTGCAATCTCAGGTCGATTCCTAACCCACTGAACTTTTTCCCGCCAGCGGAGGACTTGGGAAAAATGATTTGCGATTTGAGAAGGACTGCATGCTCGTAGTTAAAAAAAAGTAGCTGGAACTTTCCTGAAAGTTATTTAAATGATGTAGAACTGAATGGTAAAGAAATTTGAACTTGGAAAACATTAATTTTTTTGGCTATGCAGCAAAAAAGAAATCAATGTATGCAGTCAGTAAAAACTAATTTGGAAGGGAGTTGAAACTTGATTTCTTTTTTACCACGTGAAAAGCTGGAAGTATTAGTCAAAGCAGAGGTTTGGAAAAAGACACATCTAATGTGAAATTTCATCCTGACTACCTAGTGTGAAAATAAAGGCAATCTCGATGAAATCATTTGGTGTGACACCACGTGTGATGCCTGCTCACTGCAATCTGTGCTATTTTTTTTTTTAGCTTTGTAGTACATTTTATTTTTATTTATTTATTTCTTAAATTCTTTATTGTTTAAAGTATTACATATGTTTCCCTTTTCCCCCATTGACCTCTCCCCGGCCACACCCCACTGCCCACCCTCCCCCCAGCACATGCCCTCACTCCCCTGTGTCCGTGTCCATTGGTTATGCTTATATGCATGCATACAAGTCCTTTGGTTGATCTCTTACCTCTGCCCCCGCCCCCGTCCTGGCCCCCCGCCTTCCCTCTGAAGTTTGACAGTCTATTCGATGCTTCTCTGTCTCTGGATCTATTTTTATTCATCAGTTTATGTTGTTCATTATATTCCACAAATGAGTGAGATCATGTGATATTTATCTTCCTCTAACTGGCTTATTTCACTTAGCATAATGCTCTCCAGGTCCATCCACACTGTTGCAAATGATAAAAGTCCCTTCTTTTTTATAGCAGCATAGTATTCCATTGTGTAGATGTACCACTGTTTTTTAATCCACTCATCTGCTGATGGGCACTTAGGCTGTTTCCAAATCTTAGCTGTGGTAAATTGTGCTGCTATGAACATAGGGGTGCATATATCCTTTCTGATTGGTGTTTCTGGTTTCTTGGGATATAGTCCTAGAAGTGGGATTACTGGGTCAAATGGGAGTTCCATTTTTAATTTTTGAGGAAAGTCCATACTGTTTTCCACAGTGGCTTCACCAGTCTGCATTCCACCAGCAGTGCATGAGGGTTCCTTTTTCTCCGAATCCTCACCAGCACTTGTCATTTGTTGATTTGTTGATGATAGCCATTCTGACAGGTGTGAGATGGTACCTCATTGTTGTTTTGATTTGCATCTCTTAGATGGTTAGTAACTTTGATCATGTTTTCATATGTCTCTCGGCCTTCTGTATGTCCTCATTCGAAAAGTGTTTAAGTCCTTTGCTCATTTTTTTATTGGATTGTTTATCTTTTGTTAAGATATATGAGTTCTCTATAAATAGTTTTGGAGATTCAGCCTTTATTGGATATAACATTGGCAAATATGTTCTCCCATGCAGTGGGCTTTCTTGTTTTGTTGATGGTTCCTTTTGCTGTGCAGAAGCTTTTTATTTTGATGTAGTCCCATTTGTTTATTTTCTCCTTAGTTTCCATTACCCTTGGAGCTGTATTGGTAAAGATATTGCTATGACATATGTCTGATATTTTGCTGCCTATGGATTCTTCTAAGATTTTTATGGTTTCCTGTCTTACGTTTAAGTCCTTTATCCATTTTGAGTATGGTGTAACTTGGTGGTCTAGTTTCATTTTTTTTGCATGTATCTGTCCAATTTTCCCAACACCGTTTATTGAAGAGACTGTCTTGACTCCATTGTATGCTCTTGCCTCCTTTGTCAAATATTAATTGAGCATAATGGCTTGGGTTGATTTCTGGGTTCTCTGTTCTGTTTCATTGGTACATGTGCTATTCTTTGTGACATAGCACTTGTTGGAGAGGAAACAGAAGTGACTTTTCCATGGGACTTATCCTTGGTTATTAATTACAGTGACTCTTGCCCTTTTAAACTTGGTGACTCAACAATTAAGACTGACCATTGTCAATGCAAATGTGAAGGGGCTAGGTTCACCCTGAATGAAACATTTTTCAATATGGCTCATAGCTCAATTCTCCAGGCCTCTGAACTTGGGCCCAGCTTCAGGGCAGAATTAGGCACTGCATGGAATTCTAGAGATGCTGGGTACTGAGGTGCCTGGCACGGGGCCTCTGGAGGATCATGTATTAGTCTGCTTGGGTTGCCATAACAAAATGCCACAGGCTGGGGGGCTTAAACAACAGATATTTATTTCTCACAGCTCTGGAGACTGAGAAACCAAGATCAAGGTGCCAGCTGACTTGCTTTCTGGTGAGAACTCTCTTCCTGGCTTACAAACAGCTGTCTTCTTGTTATGTCTTCAAATAACCTTACCTCTGTGGAGAGAGAAAAAAAGAAAGGAAGGGAGAGTGAGAATGAGAGAGAAAGAGGAGGGAGGAAGGGAGATAGAGAGGGAGAGAGAGAGAGTGAGCACAGAGAGGGTTCTCTGGTGTCTCTTCTTATAAAGACACTAATCCTATAGGATTAGGGCCCCATCCTTATGACCTCATTTAACCTTAATTACAACCTAAAGGTCATATCTCCAAATTCATTTACATTGGGGGTTAGGTCTTCCAATTATGAATTTGGGGGGACACAAACATTCAGTCTCTAACAGATTTCAAGCAGCTGGTGGTTACCCCCAGGGACCCAGAGTAGAGTTTGCTCTCTGGAAAGTTTCTGTTGAATAATGAAAGTTATTTCTAGGATTCTTTTTATTCCTCCTCTCAAGCCCAGGGACACTGCAGATCGGATGGGGAGGCAGATTTATAGAAAATCAAAGAAATATTAAAATTTTCATTTTATCTTATGATAGCTACTTTTATCTGATCAAAAAAGAATAACTATGTATTCATGGCAGCAAGTTTGTAATTTAAATTAATTTGCAGAAATGCACATGGAAGAACTAAAGCTCACTTATAATCTTTTCTCCCAAAGGTAATTATTGTGGTATAATCCAGGTTTTTTTCAAATGCTTGGAATATTATTATTTTTTTCTTCCTTAACACACTACATTGCAGCAAATTTTGGCTAAAGTGTTTTCATGCTGGGAATGAATTGGCAGATGTTCCACCATTGGCAGAGCTGCTTATTGTGCGGGTGTGTGTATGCATATTGTTTTTAGGAATAATCTCAGCTGCTTGGTCATATAGGGGCCAAGCTCATCTATCCTGAGGATAGTATATGATTTCAGCTCTGATCTATTTTCCACTTCTTTTTCCCACCCCACCCTGCCCTTCCCTTGCCCAGGAGTTGGGAACACAGAGGCAAAGACAAGGTGGCAGTATAACCTTTCAACTCTGACCCGGGCAGAGAGTTGACTTAAAAAATCCTCAGGTACACAGACAATCTGACCAAGGGGCTTAAACCATTACCTGTTGTTCTTAGATAGCATTCACCCCCACTCCTGTAACACAGTTCATAAGGCAGTGTCCCACCTTATCTTATATATTTGCCTACTCCCCCCAAATCTTGGATGATGGCCTTGTTCTTCCCAGTTTTTCCCATTGCTCTTCCAGTTCTCAGAGAAGTGAAGTGGCTTGACCCAGAACATTAGAGAAACGGGACTTGAACTCCTTTTGATCCCAACTCTAGGGCTCCTTTTGCTCTACTTCGTTGGTTCCAAAACAGGAGCTGTCACTAGAGGAGGGGGAGGATGTGCTGAGACAGAAGAAAGGAATTTCCCGTCAGATTGTAAATGAGCTTGACCTTACTATCTGCCTCAGATGCTTCCCTTCCCCTGCTAACCCCTCTGTCTCCAGAGATGGTGGTTAGGCCTTAGGTCTGGCCTTCGGTCTGGGAGGAAGCAGGAGTGGACTCAAAGAAAAGTTGAATTGTGTTTCAGAACAATCCTAAAGATAGCTTTGGCCAACCCCACAGGGAGCTTTGGAACGAAAAGGGCTTGTTAAAGTGGCCCTGGGTAGACCAAGATGGCTGGTCTGTATCCCCTGCCTCCTGGCTTTTGGAAGTGGGCTGCCCTGGGAAGACTTGTTCTTGGGTAAGGCAGCTCTCCAGCTGTATGGGCCCAGCTGAAGGCTGTCTATTAACAGTGCTCTTGGCAGCTGGGTCAATAAGTCCTTCATTGAGGGGGGCACAGATCTGAGGAGCACACCGCCCTGTCTACTGCAGTGCCTCTACCTCGAATGCCCTTCTGCATTGTTCCAAACATCCGTAGCTTCCTGAATCCAATAGGACAAATTCAAAAGCATTCATAGGGCATACAAATCCTCAGACATCTGATCTTTGCATCCATCTCTAGCCGCACCAATGGTGTTGTTCTGTCCTTGCAAATTTTCACTGGGGCATACTAAATACATCCTTGTAGTTTTCAGGAAATTCCACATTCTATCCATTTGTGCTGTTGCCCTTGGTGATACTTCTGTGGGTAACACCTTGTCAATTCATTTGTTTGAAAAACATTTCATAGGCACCTGCTACCTATCCGATCCATCATGTGTGTCAAAATCTAGCTCAGCTCTCGTTGCCTCTGTGAAAACTTCTCTGTCCCCTTTCAGGAAAGAATTGATTACTATCACTTATTGGCTGCCTTATACACACTTCACTTTCTGCACTTTCTCCATCATACTGTTTACACCAATTGCCCCTTAGTCTCCTTTGACGGTGAGTCTTTGTACCTTACAATTGCATGCACTTCATAAGGCCTGGCACATTTCCTTTTGTTATCATTTTTAAAAAAATTCTCTGCCTGTTTTTAAAGATTTAATGTCCCCGTCCCCCAAATGGCTGACATTTTTTCCCTACTATATCTCTTGCTCTAGAAAAATTTGCTTTGTAGATGTTCTGCATTTGTTTCAGACACCAGGGTATCAGCCAAGTGGAAAAAATTTGTGTGTTTTTAATTCCTCCCTTAGATCTGTTATCTCATTAGTTTTCACCATGCACTCTCTAGTTTTTCTGGTGAAGGAATTAAAACACAGTACTGTCAAGTGACATCAAACCTCATGCAACAAATCAGTTGGTAGCCTAAAATTAGAATTAAAATGTATTTGGAACTGATTTGGCATCTGCTTGGTTCACTCTGCAAAGTTTAAGGGTTTCAATTATTGTGTGAATTGACTGCTTTGCACTTTTAAACAGATAGTGGGTTTCATTGATTCTAGAAAATTGGAGGGTCTAGGATTGCTAGGCTCAGAATTTGGTTGCTAGTCACCTATCAAAGTGTACAGATAAGTCAATCAAAGGATTTGTTTTGAGCTCTCTTGAGTGGAGCTCATGCTGGCTGGACATTTTCCCAGGGTTTCTCTTTTGTATAATACAGCTGGGGACTCACTGTTGGAAGTATGGTGTTACAGGAAACACCAAGCCTTGGGCACCTGAATTCAGCATCTGTTCCTTCCTTGACTTCCCCCAGTGACCTTACTCAAGTTACTTCATTTCTTCTGGGTCTCAGTTTATTTTTGCTCTTGTTTTTTTTTTCTTGTTTTTTTTTGTGGAGAAAACTGGACATGAGAGAAACATCTCTTGCCCGCCTATATTCTCTCTAAATCCTGCATGCAAACTAAATGGTTCCTTCTTTAGCTTATCTCTAATCTTAGGCAGCTAAAAGCAGCAAGCCAGCTAGGACCATAGAACCGCCCAGCTGAGCCCAACACAGATTGCTGACCCAGAGAATAATGAGCTAAACAAATGGCTGTTTTAAAACACTGAGTTTGGAGGTGATTATTATTTGACCAAAGTTGTGGCTGGGCTGGCTCATGTGTCCAGAGTCAGCTGTCAATCGGTTGGTCAGGTGCTGGCTTAGGGTTACTTCTTAATGATAAAAAGACAAATTATATATTTGTATGCATCTAATAATATAACCTCAAAATATATAAACCACCAATGCAGTTAGGTTAGGGAACACCTCCAGAAGCAGAAGAATTGGCAAGGAAGACGTATGTAACCTCTATTTGTAGATCACATGAATACACATCTGGAGAAACTAAAAGCTCTAACAGCAATGTTTCAGAGAGAGCTTGCTCCATCAGCCCGGATCCTGCCATGACCAGGAAGCCGCTTACTATGGTGAACATGAGTTCTGATTGAGAAATAACCCTTTGTTGCAAGTCACTGAGATTTCAGGGTCTTTATTGCACCGCTACCCCTGGTGATACAAATAGAGAGCAATGGGAACCCTCAAATGTAGCTCTTGGGAGTGGATATTAGCAAGCATCTTGGCATTTTCTATTAAAATGGAAAATACAAATTCACTTCTAACCATGTGCCCTGGGAACTCATGTGCATGACCACCAGGATGCACATGCATTCATGAGCCATGCTCACAGCAGTGTTTTTAAAACCCCTAAGTCATGAACAACACATGCCCATTAATAGTGAAATGGGTGAATTAATAGTGAAATGGGTGAATGTGCTGTGGTACATTAAATCAAGGTGTAGAACAAACAGAAGTGAGTGAATGAAGCTAATTAAGATTCAGCAATATGGCTGAATCTTAAAGATATTTTTTGAGAGAAAGCTACAGACAGAAATACAGGTACAATAGGGTCCCATTGATCTAAGTTTCAAAAACAGGCAAAAATAGATTATATTGTTATCCCTTATGTGGTAAAACTAGAAAGAAAAAAAAAAGATGCAGTTACCATTGAAGTCAAGATGGCAATGTGGTGGAGACTGTGACGAGTTGCCCCTCCCCCTTCGGAATGAACTTATCCCTCCAGCTGCTGTGATGCTGCTGGAAGATGACCCTCAGAGGTCAGCCTTTGTTGGAGATGAAGAAAAATTCACATTCTTCCATGGACAGATGTATCCAGTGACTGGAAGATATTGTTATAAAGGCCCAACCCCTCAATCTGGGACAACTCATAAAGGATCCTGACCCAAAGCTGCCCATGGGGTTAGCTGAGACCTTAGTGGGACCCTCTCTCTTTGCTTAATTGGACTTCCTTCCCTTCCCTTCCACAGATGTTGACCTTAAGCGCACTCCCTTATAAATGTCCTACATACTAATCTCTGTTTCAGAGAGTGCTTTTCGGGATCCCCAGCCTGTAATCCTTATGTAGAGGGAAGTGCCTGGGACTGGGAAGCAGAACATGGATGCTGATAACATTCTCCTCTTCTATCAGAGTTGTATTTTCACAGATATTTACTTTTATATGCATTCATTAAAGTGTATGTTTACGTTTTATGCAGGGTTATTTTTGTGCATTATAGTAACCCAGAAATTCCTTAGAAACACAAATCCAGGACATGAGCGCTGCTGTTATCTTCATATGACTCTTGATTCAGGAAAGTAAAACATATTGTATGTAAGTCTTCTTTGGAGGTGGCAACAAATTCTTTATTATGCATTTATGAGTGGACATATTTTAAAAGCATGATTCATCAAAGTAGCAATTGCACCAGAATTTCTTCTATTAGGAAAAGGAAAAAAAAAAACCAGATTGGGTCCTGGACTAGATTTCTTAAGGGAGAACTAAAGGGTGAAGTGAGAATGTTTAGTCTTATTTGAATCTCCTGGTTTTTCAGAAATACCTTAGTTTTAACTCTTAGAACCAGATAGGGGCTTAGAGAGAGGAAGTAATATTTATTCATTCAAAAATATTTACTGAACACTTACTGAGTGCCTATATGGTAGGTGAGAGTTCTTCTATTAGCTTGGGATATGTCAGTGAAAAAAAAGTCCTATGTTCTCATTTACTCACATAGTTTCCATTTTTTGGTGTGTGGTGAGAGCACCTTAAATCTACCCTATTAACTAATTTTCAGTATACAGTATAGTATTATTAACTATGGTCATCATGCTGTACCTTATATATCTCCATATTTATTCATCCTACATAATTGCAACTTTGTATGCTTTGAGCAACATCTACCCATTTCTCCCACCTCCCTGCCCCTGGTAACCACTGTTCTAATCTATGTTTTCAAGTATTTGATATTTTCAGATATCACATATAAGTGAGATCATGCAGTATTTTTTCTTTCCACATAAGGCTTATTTCCCTAGTGTAATGTCCTCATGTCCTCTAGTTTCATCAATGCTGATAACATTCTCCTCTTCTATCAGAGTTGTATTTTCACAGATATTTGAAAATGGCAGGATATTCATCTTTTTAAGGCTAAGTAATATTCTATTTTATATATATATATATATATATATACACTAGAGGCCCGGTGCACGAATTTGTGCATGGGTGGGGTCCCTAGGCCTGACTGGCAATCAGGGCCGATCAGAGCCCGATTCAGAAGCTGCTGGCCAGGGGGAGGGATGGGGTGCAGGAGGTTGGCCACTGGCCCTGAGGAGGGAGCTGGCCCTTGGACCCCCCGGGAAAGGGGCTGCGTCCACTGCCACCTACACCTGGCTCCCTGTCCAGCCTGGGGCCCAAAGGCCCAGGCAGGGGCCGGGAGAGGAGGCAATGGTTGCCAGGCTGGGCGTGGAAGGAAGCAACGCTGGATGCCGCCATGGGTACCCCATCACCACGTGGTTCCCCATCTCCCCCCCTTCTTCCCTCGCCGCTGCGCCACCACTGCGGTGTGGGAGAGTCAATAGGGGCCTGCTGGATGGCAGCAGGAAGTTGGCTGTGGACGCACACTGACCACCACCACATTGTCTCTTTAGGTTTCAACCTTGTAAACCCTACTCTACTATGCAGTCTGACAACCTGACAGTTCAATTTACACTCCTATGTAGCCAGGGAGACCATGCAACTCAGTTATGGCCAATGAGAAGGACGTGGGAGCCTGTTGGTGCTGCCTTTCAGCTTCCTTATTCTTTTCACCTAGAATATGTGCACATGATGCTGAAGCCTTTGCTAAGGATGGAAAAAGTTGGAAAATTGGAAAAAGTCTGGATTCTTGATGGTACAGACCTTAGACCTACCTGCCCTAAACTGCTTATCCTAGACTTCTTGTCATGTGAGACAAATTCCTTGTTTGTTTGAGCTATTGTTTATCAGGATTTCTGGAAACGGCCACCAAACAAAACCCTAACTGATACATAGGCATTCAAAGCTCCTCCTTTAAAATCTCTAGTTCAAGTGTAGACAGGTCCCTCATCAAGACTCTTGGATATAGTTGTCAGAAGTAAAACTCAACAATCGGTAAAAGCAATAAGACGAATGGATGGGCTCATGTATCTCTTTGAAGGAACGGGTACAGTTGTGTTTCTGGAACCAGTGATTCAAACATGACTAAGCTTTATATTTCTAACTTTATGTCGGTTTCTTTTTGTGGATTATTTGCATTTTTTTTCAGACTGGTTCTTTCTTGGGGTCTTGAACCATCATTCCAACAGTTCCTTGGTCACATCTCACCCACTAAACACCAGAACAGGAGGTCCTCTTCTGTTTTGTGATATCGGCACACTTGCCACAGAGTGCTGGGGGCTTCCTCACTGTCCGGCCCCCCTCACCTGTGGGTGTCATCCATAATCTAACATGAGGAACCCTCTCCTTTGATCTCTAAGAACCTAAAATGAGAGTCTCCCTGCGTGCTACTTTGGTAGCCCCTTCTCAGTCTGGATTTCCTGTTAGAAAGAATTCTACTCTCCAGCTGACACATATAAGAGGGTAGCTCTTATTTTTAAATGGTGCCTGTGTATTTTTAAAAATATATATTTTATTGATTTTTTACAGAGAGGAAGGGAGAGGGATAGAGAGTTAGAAACATCGATGAGAGAGAAACATCGATCAGCCACCGCTATGCCTGCAACCAAGGTACATGCCCTTGACCGGAATCAAACCCGGAACCCTTGAGTCCGAAGGCTGATGCTCTATCTACTGAGCCAAACCGGTCAGGGCAATGTGCCTGTGTATTTTAATAACATAAGCATCCCTGTAACTGTAACTACATATCTAACAAGTTGTAGGAAAGGAGCAAAGCATGCTGTCTTCTCAGCCTCTCCCCATTCCTGCCCCAAATAATATGAGAATGTACTTTCCTAAGGAAAAACATACACACACAAAATCAGAAACCATTTGCTATAAATTAAGGCTTGAGGGGACTGGCAAGAGTTAGGTGAGTCACAATTTGGTTTTGGAATTCAAGTTGGGTTCAGGATAACCAAAGAGTGGTTGGATTTTAAGAATTTCTCCACCATTGATATACACAGAATAAAGCCAAAGTAGCAAGACAGACAGGAATGCTTCACTGCAAATTAATCACAATTTATAAGATAATTTATGCAAAAGGAGATGGTAGGAGACTTCCAGTTAAAATGAGCAGCATTGAGATAAACCAACCTTAGGTTTTTTTTCTCTATAACAAAAGAAAAGCAGAAAAAAAAACTGCAAGAAAAAAAAATCCCAAACCACAATTGATAAAGAATAGTTGTTAAATGCAGTGAAATGTAGATAAATCTATTTTATTTTACTTTTATTTTTTTAAAAATTGTTTATTAATTAAAAAAATTGAATTTATTGGGGTGACATTGGTTTGTAAAACCAAACAGGTTTAAGTGTACACCTCAATAAAACATCATCTGCACACTGCATTGTGTGCCCAACACCCCAAGCAAAGTCTTCCATCCCCATTTTCTCCCCCTTTGCCCACTTCCACCTAGCCACCCCTCTTTTTCCTCTGGCTATCACCAAACTGTTGTCTGTGTCTATGTGTTACGTATATATGAGACAATTCTATTTTAAATTGCCATCTGTCAATATCCTACCACTCCTAATCTAGATTAAAAAGTCAATCGGTTCTACTAAGGTAACTAACTACAAAGAACATAATTTTCTTGTCCCTTACCTCCTGAATTCAGGCTCTCCAAACATAATCACATTCAACTCTTTCTTTTTTGTACAATATTCTTACACAAGTTTTTTTTTCAGTTTTAGATATTCTCTATTGAATTTCTAGGACAGGTTTTCTTTATTTTTTAAAATATATTTTTATTGATTTCCGAGAGGAAGGGAGAGGGAGAGATAGAAATATCAATGATGAGAGAGATTTATTGATTGGTTGCATCCTGCACACCCCATGTTGGGAACAGAGCCCCCAATCCGGGCATGTGCCTAGACTGGGAATCGAACCATGACCTCCTGGTTCATAGGTCAATGCTCAACTACTGAGCTACACCGGCTGGGCTATAACAGGCTTTCTTTTTCTTTTTCTTTTTTAATATACTTTATTCATTTTTTACAGAGAGGAAGGGAGAGAGATAGAGAGTTAGAAACATCGATGAGAGAGAAACATCAATCAGCTGCCTCCTGCACATCTCCCACTGGGGATGCGCCTGCAACCCAGGTACATGGCCCTGACCGGAATCGAACCTGGGACCCTTCAGTTCGCAGGCTGACGCTCTATCCACTGAGCCAAACCGGTTTTGGCTATAACAGGCTTTCTTAATCACATATCCTTTTCCCTTTTCTTTACCCTTCAAATAATTATATCTATTTAAATAAGGTGGTTGTTCAGTGTTTTTATTACTATGGTTATGTAAACATTTCTCCTAGCAGAGCCATGTCTTATACATTTCATGTAAGTTACTGTGGTTTTTTTTTTCAGAGTAAGAGTCACTTTTACTTTTTGTTTCATCTTGATATTGCTTTATATGTGCATCGCATTTCTTGCCAAATGCTATGAGAGGTATAATTTTTGTCTCGATCTATTCAACACATTAGTTATTCTAACAGTTTTATCTCTTTACATTCCTCCTGGAACCCTCTACCCTTCTGCTCTATTTTTAAAATATATATATTTTTATTGATTTCAGAGAGAGAAAGGGAGCGGGAGAGAGAGATAGAAACATCAATGATGAGAGAGAATCATTAATTGGCTGCCTCCTACATAACTCCCACTGGGGATTGAGCCCGTGACTCGGGCATGTGCCCTGACTGGAAATCAAATCATGACTTCTTGGTTCATAGGTCGATGCTCAACCACTTAGCCACACTGGCTGTGCTTTAAGTAAACCTTCTTACTCTGTGGTGGTCAAGATGTACCTGCCCAGCAGAGAATTCGGCTCTCTGGTCAGTAGTGTAAAATAGTGTTTCAGAAGAGTCTTCCTGGGCTATTGAAAATTAAATTAAGTCAAGAGGACTTCACCCATTTGGAAATGTAAAATCTGGACCTTGACCTTGAAGAAAATACATTTTCTTCCTATTTGTAAATTCTCTCCCAAGTTTCTTGTGTAGAGATATGGGTTATGGTTTGAGGAATTTCAGATGTTGTGAGTGTAAGTTTTATTTGTGTTATATTTTTTACACAAAAAATTGGGGAGCATTTGGAATCCTTCTGTAAAATCTTTCTAATCACAACAGCAACAACAAAAAACTCCAAATCATTGGACTGAAAACATCTTGCAGACTTATGTGATGGCCAGAACACCAAGATTCATTCACTTGTATACATGTCCCCTTCTAATTGTTTCTCACCTCAATCAGTTCCATTATTTGTCTTTTAGGGGCCGAATGCAGCTCAGGGCAGAAATTTCAAGTGTATGCAGCTGGAATAATTACAGTGAACATCGACTCAGGATACCCTGCCAATGTATGACTTGGTAATCGAAAGATTATGTAGAATTAACATTGAGGACTTGAAGTTTATTATTCTTCAGAGATATGTTTACAGAATTATCATGATTATGCTTGCCAGATGTTTGGTGGTTCAGTAATGAATAATTAAGAATTCAGATATGTAAACACAGATTTGAGTTACTCAATAAATCAGGCACGGAATAAGTTTACCATGAGAACCAAGTGAAATGAGCAGAAAAGAGCCCAGAACATTTGGCATTTCTTTTAAGCCCTATGCTTGATTTCCTTTAGGCCTGTATTAGTTTCTTGAGATTCTGGCCACCCAGACCACTGTTTATTTGTATCAGAGGCTGTGAAAATATTCCTGAAGATAGAAATGAGATATTCTTAAGTTTAAGAGAAAATCACAGCCCAGCTCATTTGTGGGAAAATATTACAATATTTTGTGAAAGAAAGAGCAAGAATGATTCATGCTGAGAGAGAGAGTAAAGCGGTAAGTAGAGGAAGGTTCAGGAATAAATGACAGGGTGATTAGTTAGGCGATTTAGGGGTAAACATAGGGAGAAGCACACCTGTTATTCTTCTCTGTCTTGGGCCAGGCGATAACAAAGGGAAATCTCACTGCTCTAGGCAGATGCAGTGAGTATGGAAGCTTGTATTTTAGAAACAGGATCCCGAGTGATGGGGATTACTCTCCATGAGCCTATAGAAGACCAGCCTCTGAAGCGTGACACATTCCTCGCCAGTGCTCAGGGAAAGCCGTGTGGTGGACCAACAACGGCATCCGATCCTGCCTATTCTTCCTCTCTAAGTGGACCACACAGTAGGAAATCTCAACTTCAAAGACGACCATTGCAATCAAAAGTAACCAAACATTTAAATAAATCTAATCAAATCTAAGGATAAATCAAACTCAACAAAAGGAAGAATTTCCACCTAAGGAAATAAAGTTATTAGAGAACTAAGGAGCCATGTAGGGTTTGCTTAGACTCTGGTTCCCAGCAATCCCTTTTTTGTCTTCAGAGTAACTTTTGTCATAAAAGCAACATAGCAGCAGGAATTTCAGGCCTCATACCTACACACCATGGCATCTAGAGCAAGAGAATATCTGTACCCCAAAATTTCCAGAAAAAACCATAGAGAGGCAAACTGCCTGGACCACTTGTGAACCAATTCAGGTGTTCAGAGGAATATCAGACTCTGACTGGATTAACCTGGGATTCCCTGAATCAATATGGTGACGAAGGAGAGATTATCCTGATAGTCTTAAAACAACCAAGGCTTAGAGGTGAGGTCAGTTTCAGCCAAATCTTATGACTTTACACAGTGAGGAATAGATGTTGGGGAAACAACAAAAATGTCATTGCAGTGACAAGAAATCTTGAGTTTAAAGTGCTCATATCAAACAAAACATACTGAATGATTTCATATTATAAAACTATAAAATATACATGGATAAGGGAAAAACACTTTTGAATACCGCAGGTTAAAAAGAAAATTTAAATGGAAGCTGAAAAATATTTAGAAATGAATAGACATGAAAGACTACAGGAACAACTTTATTGTTGTAGTTGGAGCAGTAGTCAGAGGAAATGTTTGCAGTCTTAAATTCATTTTTAAAATATGGGGAAAATGTATATTTAAATAAACTGAAAACAGTAAAACAGAAATAATAAAGCAAAAATTACTAACATAAAATTACATTTAATCAATAAATCATATTTATTTCTTTAAAAATACTAGTGAATAGACAATATTTTGAAATGAAAAAGCACAAATAACTTACATGAAGAATATGTGCAAAACTGCTTAGAAAAATGACCCTATAAATATTAGCTATTATTATTGTTATATAGATATTGAGGACATTAATGTAATGAGAACGTTATGTAAAACCTTATGCTGATTATTTTAAAAATTAGACTAAAGTAAAAAATTTGTAGAAAAATATAAAATATCAAAATTGCCTGAAAAGTAAGAAAACTTAAATAGAAGTCAAAGATCTAACTATCACTCTCCTAAATAAAACCTCCCCGTGTCTAGATCATTTTATAGGAATGTTCTACCAAATTTTTAGGGACTCAGTTATTCCCATCTGACATCATATATTTCAGAACATAGAAAAAGATGATAAACTATTCAATATATTTTATTCAGCTAAGAGTACACTGATACCAAATATAAGAGTAGAACAGTAAAAGAATAGAAAAAAAATAAAAGAATAATGTAATCTGACCAGAAATGTTACCCAGGAATACTAGGATAACTCAACATTAGAAAATAAAGATATTTTAACTGATTAAAGAAAAAAATATCCTGTTACTGACTTCTAATTTAACTTTAATGTAGTCTGGTGGAGGATCTGACATTTAACTGGATAGTTGAATATTTACCTTCCTGTGTATATAAAACAAAAAGCAAGCACAAAACAAATCCCTGGATATATAATTTTTCTTTTAAAAATGAGAGCCACCACTATAAATACCTACATAATGGCTGGAAATATGGGCTCTTTCTTGCAGCCCATGAGATGTAACTCCTTCTATCAAGTGTGGATATAGACATCTAATGAGAATAAAAGCACTTTCCAAAAAATGGAACTAGTTGACATCAGATTTCACTGTTGACAAGTATTCTGCAAACTTATGAAATTGAATTTATGATGAGCATATGCTGAAATGAAGAAAGATGTTAATAAGTGTAAATAGAAAACAGAAGGGAGATAGTTATTGAGAAGGATGCAACATATATCTGGCCAGTGGGCCTTGGCAATTTTTATATCTGTTTTCATTTCTGCGAAAGAAATGCTACATTGAATATTCCCAAGCTTAGATAAATGAATCCCACTGTTGGAATTACCTAACCCTTTGGATGATAATAGTGAGATCCAAAAGAGTGAAGTCATTTGCCCTTTCCTAGTTACTACAGAGAAACTGGTGTGCTTCATCAGCCTCTATCTACATAGATCTACTTTTTCCTTCACCTGGTGAACAACACATTCTTCAGAGACCTGACCTTGAGTTATCTACCCACCTTTGCCTTTCCTGACCTCCATAAGTGGTATGAACAGCTATTTCCACTGTATTTATCAAGCCGCATAGTAATGTATTACTGTTGTTTGTCTAGATATGTTACTCCTCTGTTCCTTCTGTAAATTATGACCTCCTTCTTGACAGAGTTGCATAAAGTTTAGTTGTTACTACATAGACCATCTCACACCTTTATTTGCTCTTGCTTTATTTCTTCCACAACCATATTTAAAAACTTGGCTTCTCTAAAAGCTGGTTGTTAAGAAGGGTGGATGGAGGCCATGCAATTTCAGGCCATTAGAAAGTCCTACTCATAACAAGGGAAAAATGATTGGGCATCAACAATTTGTAAATCAGGGTATTGTGCATTTGAGTGTGTGAATCAATTCTTTGCACTAGTGGTGCTCTAACCTGCCTGGTCAAAAGAATCAACTCTGGAGTCTTAAAATATCCAAAATTCCTGGCACCAACCCCAGGGATTCTGATTCAATAGGTCTTAGGTGGGACCTATACTAGTACATATGTATTTTAAAAACTCTCTATTGATTTTTATATGCAATTGATTTGAGGAAGTATGGTCTAGAACTTGATCTCTCTAATCTATAATAATAAAAGCATACTATGCTAATTAGACCGGACAGCCGAATGACCTTCCTGCAGGATCGGGCCTAAACTGGCAGTGGGTCATCCCCCAAGGGGTCCCAGATTGCGAGAGGGTGCAGGCTGGGCTGAGGGACGCCCCCCCTCCCTCCTCCCCCCGCACAAATTTTGTGCACCGGGTCTCTAGTAACCTAATAAAATAAAAGCAGGAAAACTGAGGTCCAGAACTCACCAGGGTACAACAGCTTCTCTAAGATTTAACCTGTACAAGTAAATTGACCTTTACCTTGACCATTTTAAAATCCACCAGTTATAATATCTCTATAACACTGGACTTGGGGATTGCCTGGTTTTTGAAATTTGAATGGAATTTGTGTGTTATGTGCCATTGAGTTGACTTCAATTCCTGGTGACCCTATGAATGAGTCATGTTCACAATGTCCTGTCCTCAACACTTCTGCTCAGCTCCTGTAGATTCATGCTTATGATTTCTATTACAGAGTCTATCTATCTCTTATTTGAACTAACTCTTTTCCTGCTGCCTTCTATTTTTCTCAGCATTATTACCTTTTCCAAAGAACCCTGCCTTCTCATGATGTTCCCAAAGTGGGACAGCTTTAGTTCTGTCATTTTTTTCTCTCCAGAGATGTTTCTGGGTTAACTTGCTCTAGGACCCACTTGTTCATCTTTCTGTCAATCCAGAACATTGATAGAACTCTCCTCCAGTATCATATTTTAAGTAAATCTTTTTTCCTATTAGCCTTCTTCACCATCCAACTTTGGCATCCGTACATATTGGGAATATGAGGGTGCGAACAATCTTAGCCTTGATCTCCAATGACACATCTTTGCTCTTGGTGATCTTTTCTAATTCTTCCATTGCTGCTTTTCTGAGTCTCAGCCTTCTCTTGATTTTTTTGGGCTGCCGTTTCCATTTGAATTTGACTTAACCAAGGTAAGCAAGATCCTTAATTTTAGTATCTTCATTGTCTAAGTTGTGTATTTCTTCTGTAGTCATGATTTTTCATCTTTTTGATATTCAAATGCAGTCCTGCTTCTTTCTTCTTTCACTTTTATCAGAAATCATTTCAAGTCAGTGCTACTTTCTGTCATTTGTATGGTGTCTTCTTCATATCTTGAATTATTGATATTTCTTCCACCAATTTTCATTCCTCCTTCCTCTAAATCTAGCCTTGCTTTTTTATATGATATATTCTGTGTACAGATTAAACTAAGGAAGATAAAATGAACCCTTATCTGACACCTTTGCTTATAGAAAACCGTTCTTCCTCTTCATCTTCTGTCCCTACAGTGCTTCCTGTCCACAACACAGGTTATGCATTAGGACAATCAAGGGTTTGTCTTTCAGAGTTTTTGTGTGTGACTGGCACAGTCAAGGACTTTACTGTAGTCTATAAAACATAGACTAACCTTCTTCTGAAATTCTTGGGAGCACTCCAGTTTCCAACCAATGCTCGCAATTAGATCTTGAGTGCCTCTTTTCTGAAACCAGTTTGAACATCTGGCATTTCTTGCTCAGAAGCTTTTGTTGAATCTCCTTGAGCATCACGTTACTTGAATGAGAAATTAGAGCATTGGTCCTATAGTTACTGCACCGTTTGGCATCTCCTTTATTGAAGATTGGGGTGTATATTGAATGTTTTCAGTCTGTAGGACATTGTTTGTTTTTTTTATTTGGTGACATATTCTTGTTAGGATTTTGACAGATTCAGTCTCTGTGGCTTGAAATAACTTGGTTTCCTCTCTCCCCCTCTCCCCCACCCTGGAAATTTATTTCTTTCCAATACTTCCAAGGCAGCTTTCACTTTGCTTTCTAGAATTACAGGTTATTCCTAAAAGGAATAGCGGTATCTATCATCTTTTTGTCTTTTCTGCAATTTTATTTTTTTGAGTAGACTCTTTCTGTCTTCCCTTTCCTTTCCCCTGGCCAGATTATGTTATTCCTTGTTGGTTGTTTAGCATTCCTAGTCTAGGTTTGAATTTGCCTTTTATTTCTTGAATCTTTTGGTAGAGATCTCTGTCTCTGGTTTTCCTTTTTCTGTGGTTCTCTTCCATCACCTTATATTGCCTATTGTAATAATTCTTTTTATTTCTACGTGACGGTCATTGAGAAACCACATTCAGGATTCTAACCCTGCTTTTGTCACCTTTTACTTTTGCCTCTCGCATGTCTCTAATGATTTTTAATATTTCTTTTGTCATTCATATTGATTTTTTTCTTTTTATTTCTGGCATTGTCTTTTCACATTCTTCCTTATTAATATTTGTAGTTTCAGTCCACGGTTCTTCTGGTTCTTGGTCAATTAAGGTTTTGAAAACCTTTTTTATGTGGACTTGAACTCCATTAGAAATGTTATGTTATAATTTGGCATGGCAATTCTTTTAGTGCTCTTCTTCAGCTCGACTCTAATGCTTGCTAGTAACAGTTTATGGGCAGTACCACAGTCTGCTTCTGATCTTGTGTTGATATAGAGAATGTAGCCTTTCCACCTCCTGCTTCCAATTACATACATACTCTGTTTGATTTCTATATTGGCCATCCGGTTATTTGAAGCATGTGCTTGGATGGACAAGTTGTTGGTTTCACAGAAATCCAGGAGTTGATCTCCTGCTTCATTTGTGACTCCGAGTTCAAATTTTCCAACATTGGATTCTGCTTTATTTTCCACTTTTGTGTTCTAGTCCCCTACATTTATCAGCTGGTTTTGTTTTAGTGTGTGATAAATTTTTTCTTGGATACCTGCGTAAAAGCTTTCAATTTCATCTTCAGTCTCTGTGGTTGGAGCATAGACCTGAATGATGGTTATATTAATAGATTTTCCTAGAAGTCTTATTTTTGTTATTAGGTCAGACTTTGCATTTTAGCCCCTGCCTGTCTGTGCTACATCTTGCCTCAGTATTAAAGCCACTTCATCACTTCTGAGTTAGTCATTTCCAGAATAGAACACTTTGCAGTTGCCCACTGGAAATGTCCCACGCCAGTCCACTTGAGTTCACTAACACCAAGCACTCCAATATTTAGACATTCCTTCCATGTCTCGCTTTACAGTTTCCAGTTTGCCTCGGTTCAGCGTGTTATGTTCCATGTTCCGATGTGTGCGTTGTGCAGCACTGCACTCTCCTTTTGCCTCTGTGCACATCAGCACATAGACATCATTCTGGCTCTGGCCTGATTGTGCCGTTGGCAGCAATGCTATTTGTACTTGTCCTCTGCTCTTCCCCAGAAACCCAGTGTTCTCTGCACTGGGAGTTTCATCTTTCAGCATTTTCCCATATTTCATTTTGGACTGTCTCCTCATAGGTTCCCAAGGTAAAACAAAAGGTTAAAAAAGAAAATAAGGAGTAAGAACAGAAAACGCAGCAGTGGTTTCCGGTTGCCTCCTGCTGTGCAGTGTGTGGGCCCAAATCACATGTGCTCGGGTTTGTGGTGCTGAAATCATGAACTGCCTATGAAATGTAAGTGTTCTTATCCTTCCCTTTAGAATCTGGACAATGCCTACACATGGATTTATCCCTAAAAATCCTCCTTGGGGACTTGGCATTCTGAGAACTTGCCCACCTGCTAAGCAGTGTCTGTTAAACCTTATATATGGTGTGTGCTTAACACATGGGGCTCCACCCATTCAGTGGGATCTGAGATGTTCTGCAGGTTTTGGTGGTTAGCTCTTTATTTCAAATGGAGATAGAGACCATAACTCTTTTTTTTAAATCCTGTTTTATATCCTTTTTAAGGTTTTAAAGTTAATTCAGGACATTTCTGAGTTATTAACATATGGTTTCAGTAATCAAAAGCAACCAAGATTTTAGTAGATGAGCTAGTCATTATATTAGCCAGGCTTTGAGTCTAGTTTAGGCCAAGAAGGGCTATTTCCTGGCTGCTGTTCAAAGCTTGTGGGAAGGACAGTCTTAGAGATGAGTGGAACCTGGAACTCCCATACTCCAGAAGGCTCTCCCCCTCTCTTCTCTGTAGGTCAACTTGAACCTTTCAACAGCCTTCTTTCACAATGAGAGGAAGATGGATTCCATCCGCCTTTGGACTGGCCAAATTTGGGTGGTGGGGCCCTGAACAAATGACAGCTTTCTTTGGAAATCATGTAAGTAGAATCAGTGCCTCCCAGGAGAGGGGAGGGGAATGTTCTTCTAAGAATTCGAAATGATAGCTGTCCAGTACAGACATGAAAGTTAAGTGTTACTGATAACAGAGAACCGGAATAAATCAAACAATGCTCAGAGAGCTCGGAGTCATACTTTATTCACCGCCATGGGCTTAGAGAAAATGAATTCAAATTCTAAGCAGAGCTACAAGCAGAACTTCCCTTTTATTAAAGAGCCAGCCCGATGTGTGCTTAGTGGTTATCTCGCTGGTGGTCTTGGAAACTACACAATTCTATCCAATTAAAAAATACACCTGGCATGGCATTGAGAGTATGGGCGTATCTAGTCTCTGGCCTACAAGGTCAGACAGCTAAGTTTATCTTCCTCATTATTCAAGCAGGCTAAAGCAGGCTAGAAAGCAAAGTTATTATTATTATTATTTTTTTTTTTTTTTTAGAAAAAGATCTGAAGAATAGCAGAGAATTCCAAACAGTTTTACAAAATACGGGTTAGCCTTCTCATTACAACTATTATATTGTGATTTATGTATGTGTGTATCTATATCTATATCTATATCTATCTATATCTATATATCTATATCTATATCTGTCTGTACATATTGCTGCACAGACTGGAACAACTGACACTGAGTGGAGGAGATAAGGAGGAGTAACAACTGAGGAAATCTTTAAGGATCACTAGCATTTTACTAGGCAGGCAAATGGGAAGTGTTTGCAAATGTATGAAATTATGGAATAGCATGGTATGTGTGGGCAACAGCAGGGTAGCTTAGATGTTGGTATAAGTGACACAAGTAGACTGCATCTAGATCACTAAAGAACTTTATACCTTGCTCTAAGTTTAATTTTATCCTGTAGGTATTAAGCAGTCTAATTGGTTCCTGGGCGCAATTCCAACATGTGTGATGGGGGTGGGGGGGGTGCCTCCCACACAACACCAGCAATTCTCACGCATCAGCAGGGTATCTGAGAATTCAACTCAATCTGACACTATCAGAGGTAGCATCAGATTCCACAAGTTGAGGGCTCAACCCTACAAAACTGTTTCCTCACCCTTCACCCTCCCCCACCCCATTTCAGGCACCCATTGCAAGTCCAGGCTGTCACCTGTGCTCTGACCTCTGGGCTACAAATTGGAGGTTCCAAAGACTCTCTCCAACTCAGAAGTGCAATCCCAAATCCAGTTACCTGTACTTCTGACTGACTGGCTATACATCAGAGGTTCCCACAAACCCCTCCTCGGGTTCAATTAATTTGCTAGAGTGCCTCACAGAACTCAGAGAAGCATTTTACTTAACAGCTTACTGGTTTATTATAAAAGGATATAAAAGAGACAGCCAAATGGAAGACATGCATAGGGACAGTGATGGGAAAAGGGCCACAGACCTTCCATGCCCTCTCCAGGCACACTATTCTCCTCAGATCGCCACGTGTTCACCAACCTGGAAGCTCTGAACCCTGTCCTTTTAGGTTTTTATGGAGGCCTCATTGCATAGGCCCGATTGATTCAATCATCAATTGGTGGTTGATTTAACCTCCAGCTCCTCCCTTGTGGAGGTTGGTGTGGAAGATACTAAAAGTTCTAACCCTCTAAGGACATGGTTGGTTCCCCAGGAAGCAAGGCCTCAGCCCTAGGCTACGTAAAGGCTTTCCAACAGTCATCTTCTTAAGATAACAAGACATGCTCACCTCACTTATCATAGGAAATTCCAAGAGTTTTGGAAGCTCTGTACTAGGAATGGGGACATAGACCAAATATATATTTCTTATTATGAATCACAGTATCATAAGGAGCCACTGAGTTTTTTTTTACCAGGTGAATTTAAAATCAGATTTCTATGACAGGAAGATTGAAGTTCAGACTCCACTCTGGAAACTTGAAGTTGGCCTGCTGCTCTATGCTCAACTTCAGCTCAGCATCCTCCCTGATCCCAGGGACACTTGTAAAGGGGCACAGTCTGTACCACAGGAGAGGGACACGTTAGCCTCCTGAAGATCCCTCTGTTTCACTCTACCACAGGTCAACAGCTGTGACCCTCTTCTGCACTAGGGTGAATATTGGGGATGAGGTATCAAGTCAGGGATGGGCCTTAGAGGATACAAAGTGCTGGTTATGGAACATCAAAGGCAACATGGCAATCTCATCCGTAGGTGGTTTGCTTTAGTACTTTCCTTGATGAAGCTGACTTCTATCCCAAGTGCCTGGGCACATACTTCTTTCATTGGTCTTTGAAAACCTGAGAGACTGTGAAACTGTTGAAGCAAAAACTCTTCTTCTTGCCCACATTGAATCAGGCACAAAAATTCATAATCATAAGGCTGTATTTTCTATCTTTCAACCCTCCCCCTTGCCTCCACTATTATGTCTCCCCAGGAAAGAAATAATACATATCAAACAGCACATACACAATAAACACTGCTTTCTTCTCTGTGGCAGCTGTAGCTGAAGATGCCTGGTCACAGACTCCAGTGAGTGACAGGGCTTGCCTGTCCCCCCGTTTGCATTCCCAGTGATGAGCAAGTATCTGCTGTGGTGTGTCCGTCCTATCTGGGGTCCTCTGCAACCCCACCGGGCCTGGGGTGCATGTGCTGCCACTTCCTGCAGGGCCCTGTCCTCAATCCTTGCAGTTTCGCTGTCCATAACCTCTTGTCCTGAATTCTCTTGGCAAAGGCAAAGCAAATTGCAGCCTAGAATTTTTCTCTGTCTACAACATTCATGTTCTCTCACATACAGAAATGCTTTGCTAAAAAAGACCTTAGGTATGATTTGGTGTGAAATAATTAATTACTGCATTCCATGTCTTTTGTGAAATATGCCATTTCCACCAAGTAGGGGAAAAAATGCTGTACGGAATGACTTTCAGGACAAGACTTCAGATGAGCAAAGGGGAGGAAAGCACTATTTGTTCAGCATCTACTAAAGGCTGTACACTGTTGTATTAGACACAGGAGACATAACTAGTCTCCACAACACCCTGTAGCATGAATATTATCCATGATTAACATATGGGGAATCTCAAACTTAGAGATTAAGTAACTTGCCCAAATCACATAGCCAATAAAAAGCTAACAAACAAACAGAGCTGGGTTTCAAGCCTAGTTTGGTTATGTTCCAAAGAGTGAGTTCTTAACCACATTGTTAAGGCACACAAATATTTTAATTCTTATAACATTGTTGTGTGGCAAACACAATTTTCTCCACCCCTTTAAGTCAGCAAAGTTCACGTTATGGCTCAGATGATGTTGCAATAACAGAGGTAGCACATGTTTCCCACAATGGCTTGCAAATGTATAATGTTATTCACGACCCAGCAGGGTTTTACACATATATTTTGCCATGTTTTTAATACCTTTAACATCAAGGAGGAGAAACAAAATTGAAATTAGCTTTGGGATGCTTTGAGGTTTTAGGCCTCTGCCCACACTGGGGACTCATATGCACCTTCCCATTCAGGATACAGGATTTTTTTCTGGTATTTTTTTGCATATCTGAAATTTTCTTAACCACCTAGGGAGATAGGGAGGGTTGCCACTTATGTTTACCCGGAATTCTTCAGATTTCTCCTTCTAATTGTTATTCTTGGAGGTGGAGGGTTTCTCCTAATGAGACATGCATCGCTTCCCAGTATTCTAGAATTAGACTCCAGACTCTTTAAGATCTAACTCTCGTGTTCTTATTAAGCTTTTATTGAGTCTACTGCTCTTAGCACACTGTTGGCTTCCTCTGTGATGCTGTAACATGAAAAAAGCCTTGATTCCAGTGTGTTTGTCAGCTGTTGAGTCCCCTGTCCCCTCAGAAGACCACCAGAAAAACTTGTTAATCAATCAAAGCTCATTAATTAGATTTATTATAGAAAATATAAACACCATATTGAAAATCATAGTAGTTTCTCAGACGAGAAGTCAGGGCAGGATATTAATAGGATTTAGGTCCTGGGCTGAGTGAATGTTAGGCAGTTTTGCTAGCCAGAGAACTTGTTGGGTTTGGCAGAATTTATGATATAATAGCTTTGGATTGCTAAACACTGGGAGATGAAGGAGGTGAAGCAAGTCTTGTTGGACAAATGGGTTAGTACTGCTAAGTAAACTATTTTGGTTAGTCACAGTTTTTACTTTTAGGAGCAAGTATTATCTAGAGCAAGTAGCTAGGTCATTTTTGCTTGTTCTCAGTATGACTAATATTAAGAAAGTACACCAGGTTCCAATATTGTTTAATACAGGGACAGGAAAGCATGTTGGCTTTTGTTACCAGTATTGAATTTTACTTATTAACTAGAGGCCCAGTGCACGAAATTTGTGCAAGGAGCTTGGCCCCCACTGCCGCCACGGTTGCCTCTGCCTCGGCCCCTGCCGTCCAGAAGGTGGTCTGGAAGGACATCCGGTCTAGTTAGCATTTCACGCTTTTATTATTGTAGGTTGTTTAACCCGCTGGTATATAGGCCTGCAGAGTATAATTGAGTCACTTGGTGAGAGAAGTGTTTCCTTATCCCCTGTCTTTCAATAATTCTGATTGCATTAAGGAGAAAGTCAATCATGTTCATTTAAATCATCTCTCATCTGAAATCATATTGCATATTTCTGGTAGCGTTTCACCTTTTTGGAAATACCATCATTATTTCTCAGTGGGAATGAAGGAGTGTAGAGTAGAATACAATTTGATATCGCTCACTGGAATGTTATCTCCTTGCTTAAAGCAATTGCAGGAAACCCAGACTAGAGGTTGGGCTAGAGAAGAGCAGATATCAAAATAAATTCCTGGGGAACAAAAGCCATGATTTTGAAGTTCTGGATTTATTTTATTCAATACCTTTTCTTTTTCTATCAAAAAGGGGAAGGGGACAAGTGAAGCCTAAGTCAGGTAAGTGTAACGTAATTCCTATTGGGCTATGTTAGGAAGTTGAAAACTTGATGATTTACTGCCTAAATTCCTTCAAATGTTGAGCTTAAAAATCCTACTTTCTGCAACATGTTATATTAGATAAATGGATCCTTAGTAGAATAAATGTAATTTTAATAGAGGAAATATTTTGCATTATAATTTCTTTACAGAAAAAGACTAGTTTCAATTTTACAAGCAGAAGACAGGAAAAGGAAATATTGAATTCTGTGGAAAAGGTTGTAGGTCTCCAAAGCCACTTTTCTATCCTACTGTGATTGTGAAACCTAAATTGTAATTGTGTTGCAAGTAAAACATGTCTACAATGGTATTTCCCAGAAAGGTTACTCGAAGAAGCCAACTTCCATTTGAGTCCAATGTTATTCAACTACTACTTCACTAACCCTGAAGGAAGAGCCCCACCCTTCCCTTGAAGTGAAATGGACCCCCTTTCTTCCCTTGGGATTTTACTCTTGGGGAAGAATGTCACCATTAATAAATCTTTGCACATTGTGGAATATGGACACAGCATGAGCAAAGCTTCTGCTGGGGCCACGCATGAATGTGAACTGAAGTACATTCTGTCCCCGAGACTGTGTTTTATGAACTAGGGAAATAAGGAAGCTTTAAAAAGAATGACATACAGTGGGGCCTTGACTTGCGAGTGTCCCAACTAACGAGTCTCTCGGCCGATTTTTTGCTTTGAGTTGCGAGCTAAAATTCGGGTTATGAGCCAGCTTCAGATACCCCACCGCTAGCTGGCGCAGTGAACGCCACAACATCAGCCCAACATCACGTATCTCACTCATTCACTTTTTGATTTGACATACGAGTAATTTGAGTTATGAGCTCCGTCACGGAATGAATTAAACTCGTAAGTCAAGGCCCCACTGTATTACATAAATAACATAATGATAATGATATTAATTATAATTAATAATAATAATGATAGTTAATATTTCCGGAACACTTAACGCAGGCCAGAAATAATCCTAAAGACTTCACATATGTAAGTTCTCTTAACTATTTTATGAGGTGGATACTCTTCCTTGTTTACAGAAGGAAGTTCATAAGCTTGCCCAAGGTTACGTAAGATCTGGGAATTGAACCTGGACAGTTTGGCTCTAGAGTCCATGTTCTTAATGACTACACGATGTTGGCCAGAAATTAGGAGAAATAATAGAGCAACTGTTTGTATGCGCTCTATTGGAAACCATCCTCAAACTCAACTAAGACCCAATGGACATAAAATGCTGCTTCTGCTTTACCCACAGAGATCAGTTATCGGCCTAACCCAGGCCAAGCGCTTGCCTAGCCAGAATGGCTGACCGAGCGCTGAGGTGCTGCCAAAATCAATGGACCGTCTCAATAATAGACTCAAATAAAATCTGAGGTGGACTTGGGCAGAAGCTCTGTTCGTGAGTCTAGTTATAGCTAGGAAAATGAGGTTGATCATCTTTGCTTGACTGTGCCGAATGCTAGCTGGCATAGAATGTCGCCCGTCCACTTCCTTCAGCAACTGAGGCAGTGCTGAGACTGTGTGGAGAATTTCCACGGCAGCCATGATTTAGACATGAACCCAATTGCACACTGCAAATGCATTAGCACCCAGGTGTACCCTTTCACAGACATGCTCACACCCAGGTGTGCCCATTTTATAGAAACTCGCACACCCAGGTGTACCCTTTCACAGAAATGCTCACGCCCCTGTGAACAGGGCTTCCCGGTGGCTTTGGAAGACTTTACCCTTTCAGAGCATTTTCTCAAGCCTTTTCCCAGGACCAGTCAAGGTCTGCTGACAGCCACCACCGCTGTCTACACACCTGCTGGGCGTCTGCACATGATCTGTGAGGTTCCATGCGGCTGGGAGGGCTCATTGTGAGAAACTTAGGACCAGAGTGGCTGCAGGGAGGGAAAGCACATTGTCAACATGGGAGTGGGGGGCACGTCTTGCGGAGGCTGCTGTTTGAACATGCTTCTTGTTAGCACAGCTCCTTTCCATTCACTGTTACTTTGTACTTCTCTCTCTCCATTGTCGGCAGGGTTGCAGCCAGGGGTCCTTTCTGCGAACTGCCTCTGATTAGCGTTGGCTCAGATGTGCTCTGTGTGTTGTGATTCCAGCTCCATGTGATCACGGATGGGAGGCCAATGGCTTAGACATGGAGGGCCAGGAAAAACAATGACAAAACACGTTAGCAACGTCGGTTCATTTCCTTTGTGCGGGTCTCTGAGCGCACAGGTGTCCCTGCCTTTCTCTGAATGTCTTAGGATGCATATCATAGAAGTGTGACCCTCGTTTCTATTTTGCTGGGACTTTCCACTTAGCCATTTCATTGGGTCCATAAATCAGTTAGCTCGGCGGTGACTAATCCAAGCCTCCCATCGCCTTCCAAAGAAGTCACTATCTGCAAGTCACTAAGGCACACTGAGAGGTCTCTCACCGCTGAATTGCGTGACCAGGACTCAGCCAAGAAATTTTCCTTGTCCGGGAGACATGCTCTTTTGGACTCACTTGTTCTGAGCTCCAGCGCTGGGGCAGCAGCACGAAAGTCACCAGGGACATATGGGGAGAAACGGAATTGGCTGGCTTAAGGGAGAGAGCCGGAGGTGCAGCTTTCTCCCACACAGAAGTCTTGAGTTTATTATTATTATTGTGATGATGATGATTATGTTCTAGAAACAACACCGGGTGGTCATGTACAAAGAGCATAACCTCCCATCTCCTCTCACCATTCTGCTTGTATTGGCTGTATCGGTGTTTCTCATTCCATTCCTTTGTTGAGGAGGGTCATGGCCAGAAAAAACAGCGAAAAAACACAGTTAGCAACGTCATTTTCATTTCCTTTGTGTGGGTCCGTGAACACACAGGTGCTTTTGCCTTTCTCTGAATGTCCTACCATACAAATCCTAGGAAACAAATTACCTGCTTCAGGGTGAGAGGGGCAGCTTTCCCAGAGCAGTCAGAACAGGTGTGGAGGCTGTGCCTGGGCAGTGAATACTCACCTCCCCATTCCCTGCTCCCAGCTCCCTGCTCCCCTCTCCCCAACACACACACACACACACACACACACACACACACACACACACGAAACTCCTGGTGAGTGAGGAGCCAGGTTCTCAGGGCTCTGACCTTCATGGTTCAGGCTGAGACTTCCTCCCAGAATGGAACATAGCTGCCTTCCATTCTGTGCAGAATATCCCATAATCCTAACTGTGCTAAGTGGATCCCAGAAGTCCACACACAATATACTGAGCAAACACACTGTCTTTTGAGGAAAGCCATTTCCCCTCTACTTAATAAAAAACAAAGAACACCAGTGGCTAGTTTACACATTCGTGTTCTCCTTGTTAAAAAATAACAATGAAAGGAAAAAGTCCTGACGGCCCTCATTCAACTTCTCTCCATCCTTCCAACCCTTTCCTTCCGAAACAAAGTGGAAGCTTTCTAGTGAACTTCAGAAGCAGCCCCAGAAGTCCTTGCTGAGCAGCCCCCCCACCCCCTCACGTTTCTTCTCGGCCTTTTAATAAACTTTCATCGCTGTAAATGACTGTAGCTTGCCTCTTCCCAGACAACACAGCCGGATGAAGCTGACAGACTGAATTCAATGGCACAAGCCAGGAACACGTTCGCCCATAGAACCTCCACTGTGAGTACATGTCCATGAGAAACAAGCCAACAAACATAAAAAATAAGCCATTCTTCTAAGAATAGGCAATGCTTTCCAAGTTTGTCATGGTGATCTCTGCTAATCACATGTGCATTTCTGTTGCCTGGTCCATTTCCCAGCCCTGCCCTTCTGGGAACTGCTGGAGAGAACTCCTGCTACCCTGAGCATGGGTGCGCTCACTCTCCAACCCAGCTTACCCGATATTGCCCCTTTGGGAGAGTTTTCTCTGGTTCTCTGCCGGCTGGCTCTCAGGAAACCACCGAGTAGAGCACTGGCGCTAAAGGGCACGGCCTCACTCAGCCCAGCAGCAGCGCTGACCTCAGACACGGGCTGCCCTCGGTTTCTGAGGAACTCGCCTTAGCTAGTTCTTCTGGCAGCCCGCGCCTCCTCCCTAACCGCAGCTAGCCGCTGTGGACAAAGCCAACAGGCAGCCGGATCTTCTCTGGAAAGCCGCAAAGAGTTAAAAGCCCAGCTGGCGGGGGAGGGGGGGGGCAGGCAAGGTCAAGGGTCAGCGCCGGCTTAAAAGAGCCGCTGCACTGGGCGTTTGCTCTGTACCCACCTGCCACTGCGCTGCGCTGTGCAGCCTGGACATCGCTGCCCGTGCGCTCCCTCCTCTGCGCCCTGGGCGCCCAGAGGTTACTGCGCGAAGGCGCAGGCTCCAGGTGCAGCCCTCTGGAGAGCGGGGACCATCTCTTGGGTTCTGAGTGCCCCCGACACCGAGGAAAGTTCGGTGAGTGTGGGGAGCGGGTGCTTGGGGCCTGAGTTGAGCGCAGGTGCGCGCCAAGGGCAGGTGAGCAGGTGTGCAGGTGAGCAGGTGTGCTTGGGATTACCCTCCCGGTGATTTTGCACCTGCCCTGCAATCCTGGACTGGAAAGTGTTTTGCAAATGGTTGAGACCAGGTTTTTAAAGGCTGGACTCTCAGAGTTGAAAAGTGTGGTCCAAAGACTAGTAGCATCTCCACCCCCTGGGACCTTGTTAGAAATGCGAATTCATGCGCCCCTCCCAGACCTGCTGAACCAGCATCTCCAGGCATGGGGCCCGGGATGTGTGTTTTAGCAGGCCTCCCAGAAGATGGACCTGCAGCTAAAGTTTGATAACCACTGACTTAGAGCTCATGTAGTCTAACCTTTGGGCTCCTCCCTCACCCCATGCAGGAACCCTCAAATAATCAGCAGTGGGTGCATAGACTGAGCGTAAGGCATCAGATATCCGGGTCTATTCAGCTATAATAAGAACTTTGAAATGCTTATGGTTTGCTATTTTGTTTCTAACTGTGAACAGTGGTCTTTGAAATTTCCTCAAACAGCACTCAGGGCTTCAACAAACATTTCTGAGCTTGTACTATGTGGAAGGCTGCAAACAAGGTTCCTTCAAAGTGAAGGAGGGAGTTATGTACTAAAATCTGGTGGCATATTTTTTCTTTTTCTTTTTATTGCTTAAAGTATTACAAAGGGTATTACATATGTCTCCTTTTTTCCCCCCACCCTTGACAATCCCCTGGCCGGCATATTTTTTCTTTATCCAGGATCTTTGCAACTTGGTGTAGTTAACCCAAAATGGCAAATTTGTTATTTTGGAAAAGATGTATTTTCTTTGTGAGCTCTGAACAAAAATCCTTAAGGAAAATTCACATTGACAAGACATTATAGATATAGATATAGGTATAGATATAGATATAGGTATAGATATAGATATAGATATATTGTTGTTGTCAATCCACATACAGATATAGATATATTGTTGTTGTTAATCCACACCTGAGGATATTTTTTCCATTGACTTTTAGAGAGAATGGAAGGGAGGGAGGGAGGGAGAGAGAGAGAGAGAGCGGGGGAGAGAGAGAGAGAGAGAGAGAGAAGCATCAATATGAGAGAGACACATTGATTGGTTGCTTTCTGCACATGCCCTGATCAGGGCTGGGGATCAAACCTGCAACCCAGACCTGAAA
Source organism: Myotis lucifugus (assembly GCF_000147115.1). Lineage (NCBI taxonomy): Eukaryota > Metazoa > Chordata > Mammalia > Chiroptera > Vespertilionidae > Myotis > Myotis lucifugus. The sequence continues at coordinate 3,692,066 of NW_005871056.1, forward strand.
CTCAGGTACATCCCCTTGACTAGAATCAATCCTGTGACTATTCGATGTGCGGGCTGACACTCTAACCACTGAGAAACACCAGCCAGGGCAGCAAGACATTTTTAAAAAAATCTTTGTATTGATGTTTACATGATACATTTTATAAGTAGAATAAATATGGGTACTGAGATTTTTTATGAACCAAAGTGAGAGAGACAATTTTTCACCTTCTCTGAGGAGTCCAGAGCTAGCTACCTCACACTAACTCTGAGAAGAAGTGAGTTGCTATGGGAAAGGCTCTTGGAAACAAATACGGATGCCCTGTGGACCCAAGTTACGCTGTTCCCTGTTCTGCAAGGTTCCCAATCATTCCTGCAGACCAGGCGGGCTCTTCATCACTGCAGAGAGAGCCTTACTCATGAGCTATCTGATGATGAAGGTTCTATGAAGGGTTTACTGTCAGTTTGTATTTTTTTGGCTGTTGTTCTCCTTTGGTGGCTTAACTATTAAGTCTAAGTTCACTATTGACTCCTCCTAAGACGCTGGAGCAAATCTCTGCAGACATTTCTCGGTTTTCTCCTCTCTCCGATGAGTGGAGGCAGGATGCGTGGTTTTGCTGTGGCACTTGCGAGCATTGTTCTAAAGTTTCCCCCAGAGTTCCCTACCTGCTGTATGGTTGCAATGGTGACTCTTTATAACATGTGAAAAGAGAATATGCTAATACAGTGATCATCTATTTAATTGTGTATGTAGGTTTTACGTTAAAACATTTAGAACAGCCTGTTCTCAACCTGTGAGTCGCGACCCCTTTGGCGGTCGAACGACCCTTTCACAGGGGTCGCCTAAGACCATCCTGCATATCAGGTATTTACATTACGATTCATAACAGTAGCAACATTACAGTTATGAAGTAGCAACGAAAATAATTTTATGGTTGGGTCACAACATGAGGAACTGTATTTAAAGGGCCAGAAGGTTGAGAACCACTGATAGAAGGTTTGCTCACAGGCTAACTTCTGTTTGTTCAAAAGTAATAAAAGGGCATATACTTAGCGTTCTTCTATAATCCTGTATAATAAAAGCCTAATATGCTAAGTGTCTGGTCGTCCAGTTGGCCGTTCAACCAATCAAAGTATAATGTGCTAATGATATGCTAAGGCCGCTCAACTGCTCACAGTGATGTGCACTGAACACCAGGGGGCAAACAGTTGACTGGTCGATCAGTCTCTATGACATGCACTGACCACCAGGGGGCAGACGCTCCAACTGGTAGATTACCTTGCTGCTGGGGTCTGGCTGATCGGGACTGAGTTAGACAGGCCAGACATGCCCTGGAGCCCACCTGGTTGGTCCCTCCCTGGCTGGCCAACCTCCCACGTCCCAGCCATGATTCAGGTGGGGTCCCTCAGCCTGGCCTGTGCCATCTTGCAATCTGGAACCCCTTGGGGGATGTCAGAGAGCCAGTTTCGACCAGACGGTGGAATGACTGGTTGCTATAACATGCACTGACCACCAGGGGGAAGATGTTCAATGCAGGAGCTTCCCCTGGTGGTCAGTGCGCTCCCACAGGGGGGGTGTCACTCAGCCAGAGGCTGGGCTCACAGCTGGCAAGTGCAGCGGTGGTGGTAGGAACCTCTCCTGCCTCTGCAACAGCACTAAGGATGTCTGACTGACAGCCCCCAAGGGCTCCTGACTGCGAGAGGTCACAGGCTGGGCTGAGGGACCTCCCCACCCTTCCAAGTGCACGAATTTCATGCACTGGGCCTCTAGTGAAGTATAAGGTTTACAAATATGTCTTCATGGTTATTTTATGTTGTGTTTTCCTTCTTCAAATTCAAATCATCTTCCAAAAGGGAATAATTTTTAACTCTGGAACATTTATCCAGAACCCTCTTGCTCTGACAGTGGAGAACAGGGATTCACTGGAGATGTGACCTTTCATGGGTTGCAGTTTGCTTTGAGGATGCCCCTGTCAACCTCGTAGGATCTCAGATCTACGTCCTCTCAGATCTGGGTCCTCTCTGAGCAGGTGCAGAAGAGGAGGAGGTGTGCACTGGCCAAAGCTTGGACCTAAAGGCACAAATGAGATGCATGCCTATCTTATGAGGAAGGACTAGCTGGTGGGGAATTGGCATTTGGCTGCATTAAAAATATTTTAATTTTTTTTAATTGATCTTAAAGAAATGGAGGGGAGGAGGGAGAGAGAGTGAACGAGAGAGAAAAATATCAGTCGGTTGCTTCCTGCACATACCTCAACTGGGATTGAACCTGAAACCTGGGTGTGTGCACTGACTAGAAATCAAACCCACCACCTTCTGATGTACAGGATGCACTCCAACCAACTGAGCCACACCAGCCAGGGCACATTTGCCTGCATTTTTGTCAACCCTGTCAATCTCCAGTGCCCTAGATTCCCTCTGACCTGTTTAATTCTGATTCTTCAAACCACTGTTTGGGGGGCTACTATCATTCAAGACTTGGTCTCTGAGAGGCCACTGTGAAATTCCACATTATTTGATGGGCCCAGGTGACACCTTGAGCCTTCTCCATTAGCATGGTTAACTAATAATTATCTTGGAAGATAATAAGACACATCAAGAGATCAGAATAGTGGGATGAGAGCTTTATAAGGGCAGTGGTACAGTAGAAAGAGCATCATCTTTGCAGTCAGAGAGACTGCAAGTTTTGGGGACTGTACTATCTCTCTGAGCCTGTTTCTTCATCAGTAGTATGGACATGAAAAGACCTACTTTTTCTGCTGGGTCATCCATCTTCTGAGTATATTTCTTTGGCTACCCTTAGCTACAAAGGAGGTTTGGAATTGTGTTTTCATAGCTGAGCACATTGCTCCATCCATCAATATAGAGGGTCTATTGATTTAATAAAAAGGGAATACTGGGTAATGGATAGGTGACTAGAAGTCTCTGTAATAAGGCTGCAGGCCAAGAATGGTTCTTTGGAGAATGGCAGGTGACAATGGTTGTGGTGGCTCGTGGTGTGTTCATGTGTGTGAATTGGAGATAGAAAATGGTAGAGAAAATGTGATAATAACAAGTTTCTGGGCAACTGGATGGCTTGAGGATGTTCAAGTCAAGCAAATAGGCTCCTGAAATAGATAGGTGCCTGGGTGTGAAATTGTAGTAATAATGATATCTCTGGCTAGATCTTGGAGCAGTTTATATAAATGGTTATATTTCAATCTGACAGTAATTCTGAGAGGTGAAAAAAGATGTGCTTATCACCACTTCATTGATGAGAAAGTTGAGGCTCACAATTATTAACCCTTGCCCAAGAATGCATGCCCCGTTAGTACCAAGATGCTCCAGACTTTAGCTTTTCTTACACCCAGCCCATCTCCTTAATGGAGAGGGGGAAAGTTGTAGAGGAAATGAGAGGATAAAGATAATTTTGCATGCTTTATTTTAATTATTGCAATAATGTAAGAAACATAATTTTGAAAGCGGGAGATAACAATACAGTTTTGCAGACAGTGTAATGATTTAAGAGGCCATCTACCTTGGGTTCAAATCAGCATTTATCATGTACTAGCTGTGTGAATTTACATAAGATAGTTAACATTACTTTTTTCTTCTATCTCATGGGCTAGTAGTACTATCAATGATGTTTCTCTCTTGTTGTTGTTCCTATCTCTCTATTCCTCTCCCTTCCCCTCTGTCTAAAATTAATGAAGACATGACAAATAAATCAATTAAATATGAAAAATATGTCTTTTAATTGAAGAAATATGGCATTCTTCTCTTAAGAAAGGCTTCCGAAAGTAAAGAATTGGCAGATCAGAAGTTTCATCATGTTTCAGAGGAATACATAAACGCCGCACGCAAAACAAAAATAAATAAGATTAGTATGGTGTTATTTAAGGGTAAAGGACAAACTATCCAGTGGAAAAGTAGATAAATTAGGCTGACCATAAATTATCTCAGCAACATCAGATTCCAGAAGACAAGTCTCATAGAGACTTTTTAAAGATAAAGAACAAAGAATAGTGATAGGCACATAATAGGAAATATGTAAGAGCTTGCAGTTTCAGATAGACCATAGCTAAGAGAAACAATTGAAAACTGAGTTGAGATAGCTGACTATAAAATAAATCCAGAAAATATCAATAGTTTTTCTATAAGGTAGTAACAAGCAGCTAAAAGAATAATGAGAGGAAAATGTCATTCTCAATAGCCACCAAGTACACAATAGCTGAGAACTATAAATGTGAAATGTGTAAGACCAACTTCTGTTGCATCCCTGTGCCTGAACTTGACTCTCTCCACTGCCCCAAACACGCATTCAACAGCTGCACGGAAAACCCAAAGCATGAGTCTGGGTCTTATGCAAAAATACTTTCAATAGAAAGAGAAGCATTGTTTGTATGCCAAACAAAGATTAAGAATTAGTCCAGGAAACACAAAAAATGATACCAAGCTCTAAAGAATAAGAGGACACAGGTTTCATAAAGCAAGGGCTTAAAGCAGCGGTTCTCAACCTGTGGGTCGCGACCCCTTTGGCGGTCAAACGACCCTTTCACAGGGGTCGCCTAAGACCATCCTGCATATCAGATATTTACATTACGATTCATAACAGTAGCACCATTACAGTTATGAAGTAGCAACGAAAATAATTTTATGGTTGGGTCACAACATGGGGAACTGCATTTAAAGAGCCAGAAGGTTGAGAACCACTGGCTTAAAGAAATGCAAGAGATAAGGAACGGCAAAGCCAACGAAAGCACAGAAGGAAAATAAAGCCTTTACAAAACCAAAGCCCCGATTAGAAGCAGCTGGATACAAGGCAACCTTGTAGAAAATGGAGTTTTGACTTAGAGGACAGCTTTGGGGAAAATCTCATAGGATGCGGAAGATAAGGACCAAGAGACAAAAATGGTTAGAAAGAATAATAGTGATGGAAAACAGAAACGGCATAGGACTAGATGGACTTTCTGGTGGGGAATATAGGAGAGAACAAAAGGAACTATATAACATTGTATTTCTTTGATCTCAAATTATCAATTTCAAGACACACTGTTGCTTTAAAAATAGCTTTTGGGGAAATAAAAAGGAATGATAGTAATAAATGAATGTGTCCCTCATAAGACATTTCTCAGTTTGAGAAAGATTAAAATATGAAAAAAATAGCTCAGCCCGTATGGCTCAATGGTTGAGCAGTTACCTAAGAACCAAGAGGTTACGGTTTGATTCCTGGTCAGGGAACATGCCTGGGTTGTGGGCTTGATCCCAGGTGGGGGCATGCAGGAGGCAGCCTATCAATGATGTTTCTTTCTTGTTGTTTCTATCTCTCTATTCCTCTCCCTTCCTCTCTCTCTAAAATTAATAAAGACATGATAAATAAATCAATAAAATATGAAAAATATGTCTTTTAATTGAAGAAATATGGCATTCTTCCCATAAGAAAGGCTTCCCAAAATGAAGAATTGGCACATCAGAAGTTTCATCATGTTTCAGAGAAATACACAAACGCCACACGCAAAACAAAAATAAATAAGATTAGTATGGTGTTATTTAAGGGTAAAGGACAAAGTATCCAGTGGAAAAATAGATAAATTAGGCTGACCATAAATTATCTCAGCAACATCAGATTCCAGAAGACAAAGATAAAGAGTTTAGAAAAAAAAATAGAAGGAATGAGACCCAAGAATTCTATTGCCACATTCTCTGTATGGCTTCTGTTATATTTCAATTAGGCAGCCCTGATGTAGATTGCTCTAGATGAGGCAGGGGAGGGTGGGGGGAAGGAGGAGAGATCAACCAAAGGACTTGTATGCATGCATATAAGCATAACCAGTGAACACAGACACCAGGGGGGTGAGGGGCTAGGGGGGACCAAGGACACATATGTAATACCTCAATCAATAAAGAAGAAAAAAAAGAAAGAAATTGTCTCTGAACTGGGGAACTGGAAAACAGTGGGAAGAGGGAGACATTTTTCACTGTATGACTTTTGGAACAGTTTAAGAAAGAAGAATGCAAAAATATCTCATTAATAAGTATTTAATTGGTTACACATTGAAATTAGAACATTTTGGATATATTAGGCTAAGTAAAATATATTATTAATTTTATCTATTTCTTTATTAACGTGAACACTAAAATTTTTAAAATTATATACAGACAGTCCTCGGGTTATGTGAGACTCAACGTACATTGTTTTGTGGTTACGTCGATATCTCCCATTTACTTATTTAAAAAAAAGTTCCATCATTTCGATGTATATACATATGTGCTTTATGTTTTTTATTATTTATTTACCACAAGTAAAGGTCAGGAATTGTTCTATTTCTTTTAAATTTTTTTTACTGTTTCACTTCATTACTGCTGTGTATGTGCTCCATGTGAGTGACATAGGTGCTTATATAAGTGGGTTTCGACTTACGGTGAAAATAGCGTTACAAGTCGGGTCGTAGGAACGGATCTTCCACGTAACCCGAGGACCTGCTGTATGTGGCTTCTTGCATTCTGTTTCTGTTGGACAGTGCTGATCTGGTCGGTGTAAAAGGCAAAAGGAAGAGTCAAAATAAAGAACCCAAGAATGTGTATGGACTTATGGGTACATTAATTCCATAAACTTAAAGAATTCTAAAAATTCTTTAAACTTATAAGTAAAATGGAAATAACTGGTATTGTGACCACAAACCAAGAAGTATAATTCTTGAGAGAAAAACTACAGCATAAAATACCTAAAGTTTAAAAGGTAATTTCATGACAATAGATTGGGAGATGCCCTTTGCCCCTATAAAATACAAACAAAAAATTAAAGAAGAGGAAGGAAATGTAAACAGGCTAACTTTTTTAATCTTTCATAGGTGAGGGTCATAAATATTATTGTTTCATTTCTAAAGTTGATGAATTTTGACGTTTAAACTAAAACCTTTTTTTGCAAATAATTTTATGTAGTTTGCTCTAAGTAAAAATATGATATGTATTCTTCTAAATTAATGATTAATGAAGGGGCAATAGATAAAAAGACAATAGGTGACAAGGCAAAAAGTTAAAAGAAACAGTTGGGAAAAGTAAAGGATAATATATAAAAAAGAGGTGACAGAAGTAAGCCCAAACATATATCCTATATAATAAAAGGCTAATATGCAAATCAACTGAACAGCGGAACGACTGGTTGCTATGACACACACTGACCACCAGGGGGCAGATGCTCAATACAGGACCTGCCCCCTGGTGATCAGTGAGCTCAACCAGAAGCTCATAGCTGGCGAGCGCAGCAGTGGTGGTGGGAGCCTCTCCCGCCTCCGTGGCACCACTAAGGATGTCTGACTGACGGCTGAGCAGGCCTAAGCCATCAGTCAGACATCCCTGACGGCTCCCAGACTGTACGAGGGTACAGGCTAGGCTGAGGGAACCCCCCCAATCCCAGTGCATGAATTTCATGCACCGGGCCTCTAGTTGTATAATATAACATAAAAAGAGTTTAAATTCCCCTCCTTAAAAAGAAGATTTACAAATCGGATCAAAAAGCTGAATCCAGCCAAATTCTTTCTACCAGGGATATGTCTATAATAAAGAGATTTGATAACTGACATTAATCGTTTGCTACCCAACAATGTTATAATAGGTGATGTTAAGATCAATAAAAATATATTTATATTAAGTGAGGCATTGTGCATGCTTTCGTTTTTAACTACTTCCCTTTTTAACTTTTTTTTGTTTCTTTTTTTTAAACCAATATATATTGAGTATTAACTATTGACCAGTACAATTCTAGAATAAGAGAAAAGTCATTCATTGAACACTTCAAGAATTATATATAGACTCAGTGATAGTCATATACTGAAAAGGAACCACCCTACAGAATTCATTGGTTTGTACTCACTTTAGCTGGCTTATTTGATTTCAACATGAGTTTTTTAAAAAAATTGATTTCTGTCCTTGTTTTTTTCAATCAAATTTACTTTCATGATTTTTTTCAATCAACTCATTGAATATAAAGTATTCAATGATTTCAATTAAGGATAAATTATTAAGAAAAAAAACTACTCCCACCATCTACCCTGGTACACCACTCTTAAGACCACCTAATTTATCATTCAAACTAGATACTTAATAATTATACCTTATTGAGGCATAATTTATATACAATATAATGCATCCATTTAATTTTTTTAGTGATGAAAGGCAATATTTTTGTGTTGTTCCTGATCTTAGTGAGAAAGTGTCTAGTTTCTCACCACTAAGTACAATTTAAGCTATAGGTTTTTTGTGCATGCTCCTTTTTAATTAAAATATGGTTTTATTGATTTCAGAGGAAGGGAGAGGGAGAGAGAAAAACATCAAAGACAGGAGAGAATCATTGATTGACTGCCTCCTGCACACCCCCTACTGGGGACTGAGCTCACATCCCAGGCATGTGCCCTGACCAGGAATTGAACCATGACCTCCTGGTTCATGGATGATGCTCAACCACTGAACCACACCATCTGGGCTGTAGGTGTTCTTTATCATGTTGAGGAAGTTCTCCTCTGCTCAGTGTGCAGAGACGTTTTTGTTGTTTGTTTTTTTCTTTCTTATAAATGAGTTTGGATTTTGTCAAATGCTTTTTCTGCCTCTATTCATTTGATCATGTGACTTTTCTTCTTTAGCCTGTTGATGTAATGGATTACATAAATTGATTTTTGAATGTTGAACCGGTCTGAAATAAATTTCACTTCATCATGTGTGTAATTCTTTTTATATTGTTGGATTTGATTTGCCAACATTTTGTTTGAGGACTTAAAAAAAAATTTGTATTCGTGAAAGATATTTGTCTGTAGTTTTCTTTTCTTGTAATGTCTTTATCTGGTTTTGGTATTAGGGTACCACAGAATGATTTACAGCATCACAGAATGATTTACAAAGTATTCCCTCTGTTTCTGTTTTCTGGAAAAGATTATAGAGATTTGGTGTAATTTCTTCCTTAAGAGTCTGGTATAATTCACCAGTGAACCTATCTGGGCCTAGCGCATTCTGTTCTGCAAGTTTATTTATTGATTCAATTACTTTAATAGATATAAACCTATTCAGATTGTCTATTTCTTCTTGTGTGAGATTTGGCAGATTGTATCTTTCGAAAAATTGGTCCATCGCGCTATCAAATTTGTGAACATAGAATTGTTCATACTATTCCTTAATTATTCTTTTAATGACTGTGGGATCTATAGCAATGTCTTCTCTTTAATTACTGATATTAATTTTTGTTTTCTCTCTCTCTTTTTTTCTTAGCCTGGCCAGAGGCTTAAAGATTTTATTGATTTTTTTTTTCAAAGAATAGCTTTTGGTTTTGTTGATTTTCTCTAGTAATTTTCTGTTTTCAATGTTAATGATTTTTGCTCCATTTAAAAATTATTTATTTTCTTCTGCTTAGTACTTTGGATTTAATTTTCTTTTTTTCTTCCTAAGGTGGATACTTATATGATTCTTAGGTGATCAATTTTAGGTCTTCTTTTCTTATTTGCATTCAGCACTATAAATTTTTCTCTAAGAACTACTCTTAATGCAGCCCACTCCTCATCCTCAGTTCTTCCCTGTGTGGCCCTGCATCGTGTGCCATGTCTCCTGTTTCTAGGGGGTTATGAGTAAAATGAACACTTCTTCCTCATTAAAATTGCTTTTTTTTGGTGCATCATACTATACCAAATTAAACAAATCTTATGTGGATCCGAGTTTCTGACCTATATTATTTTCCTTGTCTCTGAAGAGCTTTTAACTTTTTTTTTTTTGCAAGACAGGTTTACTTGTGACAAATTCTCTCAATTTTTTGATTTTTTGAGAAAGTCTATTTTTACTTTACTCTTGAAGGATAATTTTACTGGGTGCAGAATTCCAGATTGATGTGTTTTGTCCTCTCAATACTTTAAATATTCTACTCCACTCTTCTTGCTTACATAGTTACTGGGAGGTCAGATGTAATTTTTATCTTTGCTGCTCTATAGGTAGGGTATTCTTTTGTTTTGTGGCTTTATTTATTTATTATTTATTTTGCTTGGTGTTTTGTGAGCTTTCTGGATCTATAGTTTTTGGGTCTGACATTAATTTTGGGGAAATTCTCAGTCATTATTGTTTCAAATATTTCTTCCGCTCCTTTTTCCCTTTTCCCTCTCGTATTCCTATTACACATATATTGTAGTTTTCATAGTTGTCCAACAGTTCTTCTATATTCTGTTCCATGTTTTTCAGTTTTGGAAGTTCCTATTGACATATCCTCAGACTCAAAGATTGTTTCCTCAGCCAACCCAGTCTACTAATGAGCCTATTAAAGGCATTCTTCATTTCTATTACAGTGTGTTTTTTTTGTCTCTTGCATTTGTTGTTTACTTTGTTCATCTGTTCTTACGTATTGCCTACTTTTTCCATCAGAGCTATTAGCACATTAATCATAGTTATTTTAAATTCCTGGTCTGATAATTCTAACATCCCTGCTGTGTCTGAGTCTGGTTCTCATATGTGATCTGTCTCTTCAATTTTGTTTTATGCCTTTTAGCATGCCTTATAATTGTTTGTTGAAAGCTAGACATGACATAGTGGGTAAAGGAAACTGCACCAAAAAAGTATAGGGGTGGGCAAAAGTAGGTTAATAATAATACAAGAAAGAAAGAAAGGAAGGAAGGAAGGAAGGAAGGAAGGAAGGAAGGAAGGAAGGAAGGAAGGAAGGAAGGAAGAAAGAAAGAAAGAAAGAAAGAAAGAAAGAAAGAAAGAAAGAAAGAAAGAAAGAAAGAAAGAAAGAAAGAAAGAAAGAAACAAGAATAAACTCTGTGGTTCACGTACTCACAACTGTAAACCTACTTTTGCCTGCCCCTGTATTTAGTGATGTGGTTGTGAGCTGAGGAAGGAGGGGAAGCATTCCATAGTTCTGTGATTAAATCTCAGTTTTGCTTTTTGTTTGTTGTGTGAGCCTGTGCTCTGGGCTGTGAACTTCACAGATGCTTCTCCTTTTTTTTTCACCTCCTTAGATGGGACAGGATGACTACAGGGGCCTGGATTTGGGTATTCCCCTTCCCCTAGGTTGGTTAGGTTCTAGTAAGATCCCAGTAGGATTTTACTGGTAAGATAGTTTCTCCTGAGGGCAGGGCTTATTAAGAAGAATAGAAGTTTGTGGAGTATTTCAAAGTGCTTCTTTTTTCCTCTGTAGGTAAAACTTAACAAAAGTATAGGTGTCATCCTAACACTGGGCAACGGCCTGGAGTTTTTAATTCTCAACAATTTCCAATTGTAGTTCAGGTTTTCCTAGCCAGGCACTGGTTTCCACAGAAGTTTCTGCTTCTTTAAATTGTGATTTTTCCATATCTGCTTACCTATCTCTCCAATTCTGGAGCAGTGGTTTACCTTATGACCTCACTTCTGATGGCTATAAAAGAGTTGATGATTTTCAGTTTCTTTCACTTTTTACCTGCTGTTAGGAGGACAGAGTTGACTTCAAGCTCCTTACATGCCAGACTAGAAACAGTCAGACTAGGACAGTCTTAAGAGATAAACAAGAAAACATCAATCATCACACTCAGGAAAATAGAATTTTTAATTTAAGCAGGAACTAAAAATATACCCAACTCCACAGCCTAGATTTACATTTGATATTTTTTAAAAACTTGGATCATACTTTATATACTCAACTGTGCATTTACCCACTGATAATGTATACTTGTAGTTAAATTTAGCAAGCATTTACTTGCTTGGCATTGTATTAGGAAAATCCCAAACAGAAGAAAACATGGTCCATTCTCTTAAAAATTACACATAAGATGGATGACAAGACATGTACACAGAAATACATAACATAGCTGAATAAAATATACACCTCAGTTTTTAAAATATATTTTATTGATTTTTTTACAGAGAGAAAGGGAGAGAGATAGAGAGTTAGAAACATCGATGAGAGAGAAACATCGATCAGCTGCCTCCTGCACATCTCCTACTGGGGATGTGCCCACAACCCAGGTACATGCCCTTGACCGGAATCGAACCTGGGACCTTTCAGTCCACAGGCTGACGCTCTATCCACTGAGCCAAACCGGTTTCAGCTACACCTCAGTTTTTAATAAATAGTGGTGTAGACCGAGTGTTGGGAGCAGGTGGGAACATGGAAGGTGGATGCCCCTACAGAAGTCAGGGCGTAGGGGGGCAGCTCTTAAGTGTAGTTGGGACTTGAATTTGTGCATGAGACAGGACTGTTCATGCTGGAGGCAGAGGAAAAAAAAACAGTGTAGATACCATGTTTGATCAGCTCCAGAGCAATAGGGAATTGGAGAGCTCTCCAGTGAGTCTGGAAAGTTGTAACAGGAAGGAACCATCATAGAGGCCCCGATCTTGGATATCCCAGCAGGTCTGGTATCCAAGCACTGTCGAAGGTTACCAAGTGTATATTGGACAGGATTCTTTTGCGTGGGAATTGTCAAACACAAATGGGAATTATTGGCTGAGATGCTTTAAAAAGTTCAGGAATTGGTCAGACTGATGAGGATGTTGATGCCATCACAAACATGTCTCTCTTGATCTTGGAGTTCTCCTTCAGGGCGGCAAGATGACCCAGAAACTGTAGGCTTTCGTGGAGTACAGATGGGGAGATGACTTGATCTTTAGTTCTTACCATCTTTCAGGACCTCTTGTTCCTTTGGCTGCAAAAGGCGGGGAAGAGAGAAATTAAATTTTATGGTTTTAGAGTGCTATTTGTACCATGTTTGATTTAGGATTTAGCAGTGTAAACCTCCAATAAACTGTTTATATATTTATTTCCAATCCAGTGGACTCAAGACTTACTTACACCAGTGCCTTTGGTGTTCTATTATAATTTACAAAATGATCACTGTTTTCTTTCAGTGTTTGAACCTGTCAGAAGGTTGCAAGCTTTGCAGTGCGCCTTTGTATTTCACTAAATGAAGCTTTTTTTGTTTTCCTACTTCACCAAGTCACTTTTAGAACTCAGTGCCCTATATTATAAAACAGATTGCCCCCATCAAAAATACAGTTTACGATTTGGAATGAGCAAGATTTGTCTTCACAGATGTTCATGACCAAAGGAATGTAATCAAAGAAAGGAGGTGGTCAGTTGTTATCCATTATTACTGTCTAATTTTGTCTCCTGGCAATGGCTGTCGAGTTTCCTCCCCCGTTTCTGTGTGCTGGCCTACATGTGCTGCACATCCCCACAGGAAGCAGTGAGGCCATCTGGTTGCTGCCCAGTACTCAGTGTGTAGAGCCTTCTCTCCATATGTTTGGCTGTTGATTCTCCCTGGAGTGGGTTCAGGGTGCCCTTCCCTCAGAGATGATAGTAGCTTTGAATTCCAACCAGCCTCTTAGAATTTGAGCATTTGAAAATGTGAGAATGGGCAAGTTGGTTCACTTGGCAGCTACTTGAGCTGGGGGCTTCTCTGTGCCCTAAGTCTGGTTTGGGGTATATAACCTCCAAAATGGCCGGTTAACTTCCCCAGCGTATCACTTGCTCATGCCACTCTCTACTTCAGGACCTTCCATCATAGCCTCAAGGGCTGAGGGCCTTTGGGGTTAGGAGGAACCTTCCTGATGTGTTTCAACCCTCTCATAAGTGCTGGGCCCCACACTCTGATGTCTTGGGACCTCCCCAACCCCAATCTTTCTTCACTTTTATTTTGGAAAAGTTGGCAATTTAGTACTGGCTTTGGCTTCCTATTGCAAACTTCAAGATGCCACAAGACAGATAGGGAAGTTGAACCATGAAAGAACCGAGAGCTGTAGGTAATTAATCAAAGGGGATTGCCCAAGAATAGACCACAGGGTATGGTGTGGAAGGACTTGGATAAGATCTGGGGCTGGAAGGGGGATTGGGAGTGGTGAGCCCAGATTACAACATTGGAAATTTCTAGCTGCAGGAGGCTGCCCTCTTCTATCCACATCTTCTCTGGAGGAACACAAGCCTTCACCCTATTCTTAGGAATACTTTACCAGCCAAAGGGATGGAAAATGACCATACACACACTCTCTCAAAAATTAAATTTCTCTTTAAGGCACAAGCAATATGAAGGCTAGACAAATCAGAGAAACGTATACAAAAGGAAGCAGAAGTAATGGAAAAAGCAAATAAGAAGGTCAAGTGAGAGACATCAGACAGATGGCCCAATAAAACATCTCTCACTCATCTCCCTGGCTCCCCAACAATAATTTAGCATCCCTCTCTGAACAAAGTGTCTTTGTGGGATCTTTCGGAACCAGGTAGGAGACTGTGAAACCGGGGTGCAGTTTGAGACTGAAGAGAGCCATTTTGAAAAGGCAGGCTTGCACCCGGGTAGTATACGCACTGACTGTGGTCTCAGTGACCGACCTGGAAACAGCTCTGACGGTGGTCTCAGTGACAGACCTGGAAACAGCTCTGTGCCCTGAGGGCTCAGCTGCATCCCCTTTTGGTTTGGTTCTGTCGCCAGCACTGTATACCAAGGGACCCGGGAGGAGTCATGGCCACCTGTAGACCCTGTGAACCAGCTCCAGCCCCTCTTGACAAAGTCCAGGAATCCCTGGAGGTGAAATCATTAAGATGGCAACATAGGTTGTTCCTGACTTCAGTTCCCTTCTCAGGATAATCAACTATGGTAGCAAACTATCTATGGGCAAGACACCACTGTGAAAATCCCAGAACCTGGGGGTAAGACAGAAACCAAGAAGGACCACATTAGAAGGGTAAGAGGAGTAGTTTCACTTAGATTACATTACCCTTCCCCTAGGCCATCACAGCACCCTCACAGAGAGGGTCCTCCTGGGCCTTTGGTTCATCCAGTGGGAGAGAGAGCCCCTGGGGACACACGGCTCTCCAAGCATTGCAGGACACTTCCCAGGAGGCCCAATGAAGATTCACGTCATGGGGATTACTGGGGAATCTGCAGGACTTGACCACTGGGACCAGATAGAGATGGAGAGGGCAATTGAGCCTTATCACAGCTGGTGCTCAGATCTTGATGGACCACATTCCTGCTTGCAGCAGCATCTGGGAAGAGATCCTAACCAGTGGCTCTGCCCATCCACAGAGCCAACTCCAAGGCCTGTATGGCCAGGGAGCTTAGTTGACCATTCTGCCTGATTTGAGCCCCCAACCAATAGGTCATACCTGCTGTGGAGACTATTCTATGGCCCCACCCCCAGCAAGGAAGCAATTGCAGCCCCACCCAACTACTGAGCATAGCCTCTGGTCCTGCATGAACAGATGCCTAGACAGCTGTAGAACCCATCTTATAGCTCTGCTCAGGCAGGGAACTAAGCCAGTAGCCCTGCCCAATTGTTGACCTTAGCCGCTGGCCTCATATAACCAGGGAACCTGAAGAGTGACCCAGGGAAGCCTTGGAGCACAGCCTGTGGTACCGCCCCTCAGTGGAGCCCAGCCTCCAGCCCTACCTGATTGCCAAACACAGCCTGCAGCCTTGCCTAGGCAGGAAGCCCAGCCAGTGACCCACCCTATCACAGGGTAGAGCCTGCCGCTCCAACCTACCAGGGAGCCTGGACAGTGATCCTGCCCAACCTCAGAGCACAGTCTCCAGTCCTAATGCCCCCACAATTGCAGGATATAGCGAGGGTCTTGCCCAATAAGAGAGCCTGGGCAGCAACATTACCCAACAGTGGAGCAAGCTAGTCAACTGCCTGATTATGAAGTCTGCAACCTCACAACTCTGAGGCACAGTCTGTGGCCTTGCCTGGTGACAGAGCACAGTGCTGTCCAGAACAAGGGATGCTTAAACACGGAGGCTAGCCAGTGGAACCATTCATTTGGAGAACACAGCCTGAGATTCTACCAGACCAAGAGCGATTGCAGGGCCCAATCCATAATCCTGCCCAATTGTGGAGTCTAGCCATTAGCATTGCTCTGCCAGGGAACACAACCTGTGATCTAGCCATACCAGAGTAATTACAGAGCTCAGCTAGTGGCTCCAGAGAAATGGAAACACAATATACCCAAACTTCTGGGATACAGCAAAAACAGTTCCCGGAGGAAAGTTTAGTGTTACAAATGCATACATTAAGAAAAAAGATATCAAATAAATAGCCTAACTTTACATGTCAAGGAACTAGGAAAAGAAGAGCAAATTTAGCCCAAAATTAGGAGGAAGGAAATAATGAAGACTAGAGCAGAAATAAATGAAACAATAGGAAAACAATATAAATGAGTATCAAAAATAGGAGTTGGTTCTTCAAAAAGATAAAATTGACAAACCTTTAGCTAGACTCAATAAAAAAGATAGGACTCAAATAAATGAAATTATAAATGACAGAGGGGACATCACAGCTAGTACCACAGAAATACAAAGAATTATAAGATTAGTATGAACAGTTATACCAACAACTGGGATAACCTAGAAGAAATGGATAGTTTCCTAGAAACAAATAACCTACCAAGACTGAATAAGGAAGAAACAGAAAGTCTGACAAGACCAGCAGTGAGGAAGGATGTTGAGTCATGTCAAAAACTGAAAGCCCAGAACCAGATGGCTTCACTGGTGAATCCTACCAAACATTCAGAGAAGGATAAACACCAAATCCTCAAACTCTTCGAAAGAATTAAAGAGGAGGGAACACTCCCAAACTCATCTACAAGGCTGGCATTACCTTGATCCCAACGCCAGATAAGGACACTATATGAAAAGAAAACTACAGGCCAATATGTTTGAAGAATATATATGCAAAATTCTCAACAAAATACTAGCAAACCCAATTCAACAGCACATCATCTGGGTGCCAAGACAATTCAATATTCAGAGTATATTTAAAGATCTCTTACAATAAAACAATAAAGACAAATAACCCAGTGAAAAATGGGCAAATTATTTGAATAGATATTTCTCTAAAGAAGATAGACAAATGACCAATAAGTATATGAAAATATGTTCACATCATTCATCATTAGGGAAATGGAAATCAAAACCACAGTAAGATACCCATTTATACCCACTGTCTAGAATAAAAAAAGCCAACAAATGTTGGTGAGGATATGGACAAGTTGGAACCTTTATGCATTGCTGGTGGGAATATAAAATGTTGCAGCCACTTTGGAAAAACAATTTGGTAGTTTTTCAAAATTTTAAATATAAAGTTACCATAAGACCCAAAATTCCACTGTTGTCTGTATCTATGAGTTGTTTTTATTTTTTTGACATTGCTTGACAAATGCTTGTTTTGTGTGCAGTGTATTATGTTCTAATCCAACTTTCCCAGTAGTTATTTCTTGTTATACAATGAGATTTTTCATATTGTAAATAACTTTTTAATTTTTTTTACAGAATAAAAGCAAGAGACCTTCACTAACAAAATGAAGAACGTGCTAATTATACTTGTCCTGACCCTTTGGACTGAAACACTGGCAGATCAGAGCCCAGGTACCTGTATATTTTATACTTATTATTATTTAGGAAAGTAAACATTTTTTATGCCTCAACAAACCCTTACTTCAGTAAATAGAGAGAAACAGGGAATTTATTTATTTTCTAAAAAATGAAAGTAGACAGCATTTAGTCGTAGTTGGAAGCTAACTTAATCTCTCAAAGATGACAGAAAGCCATGGGCAAATCATGAATTATGCTACACCTGGCTAGAGAAACTTTAATTATTCATTGACTTATTTACATAAGTCCCAATGTTCCCTGTCTCTATGAATAAAGTTAACCCACTTGTTTTGTACGGCAGTTTGCATCTTGGCCTTAATAAATTAAACAAAAGGTAAAAAAGGAACCCCACATAGAAATAATATTATTGCCTTCTTTCTCATTTACAAATATAAAATAGGGAAGGGATATGGGTTTCATACATATATATATATTTATATGTATATATGGAGAGATAGATAGAGAATATAAAAGCTAGGTTTTTCTACTCTCCTGCTACCCTAGGATTTCCTGATGAATTTTCACGTTACTTTGAAAGACGATTGTGAGACATTTACCAGAACATCACAAGAGTGGGGTGACTGATCATGACTTCCAAAGTAGACGTTGATGGTGCATCCCCGGGCCCAGACTCTTTATAAGGCTGGTACACCAGTCCCATACCCCACACCCACATCAGCTGCTGTGAATATTGCTTACAACAGCTCACAGATGTACCCCACTTTCTCAGGAGAACTGCTCACAGCTTTCCCCGAGCCATCTTACCACTTGGAGTGCGGGAAACGAGTTAAGTCGGCTCGCGTGAATTGCGCGTACTCCGCGGGAGCCGTCTTTAACTCGGTTCATATAGATTTGCGGTGGAGTGCGGGAAACGTGTAAACTCGGGCCGATTGTAACTGCGTATTACCAAATATTTGTTTGTAATCCACCCTTTTGGTGGATGGAACAAAACCAAAAGACAGAGCCATCTTATATTTTGGCGGGAAATTCACCCGCACTCCAAGTGTTACTCAGGAAGTTATGCCTGGAACCTGTCACTCCTTCCCTTCAATTCCTGGTGATGGTCTGCAGCCAATGTGACTGATAGGGGCATACAAATAAGAGTCCCTCTGGTCTCAAAGTATAATTGCTACTCGAGTATAATTGACACTCTAGAGTCCCCTCCAATCAGGCCAAGGGTAGACATCCTGCTGTGCTCCTCTTTGGCTTCCCTTACCCTGTTTCCCCTCAATCAGGGCCCTCCCCCAAATTCTTGTCTCAGATCTGCTTCTAAGCTTCCAACTCAAGATATCTGCTTACTTGATACTATTTCTAAAAGTCGCTGTTACTCCACAGACCACTCAGAGACTTTCTGGTATGTTTATTCTTTAGTACAATATCAGGTTTTGGAGTTCACCATCCAAAAAGAGGGGGGAAATGAGGGGGGAAATGTTGATTGTTTCTGGCATAGAGTTGAGAAAGAAAAATGTATTGGCTAACTTTACTGAAGTCCTTTTTGATTGTTTTTATTTTTAATTTAGCTTTATTGTAGAAAGTATTTCTTCCCCATTGACCCCCAATCCCCCCCCTTTCCCCCCACTCCGTAGGCCTTCACTGCACTATTGTCTGTGTCCATGGGTTAGGCATATACTGGTATGCATATAAATTCTTTGGTTAATCTCTTCCTACTCCCCACCCTCCACCTTCCCTTGTTTGACATCCAGAAGACACTTCCCTCAGGGTTCAAAGTTATCCTTAACATTAGCTAGGACATAGCCTCAAACGAGGACTGTGGTCCAAAACGTGAAGGCTGAAGAATCGCCTTGTTTGGTTTGTCATTTTATTTTGATAGGCCCAGGCCCTCAGTATGCAGATGTGGTGTTTCTGGTGGACAGCTCTGATCACCTGGGAATTAAGTCCTTCCCTCTGGTGAAAACATTCATCAACAAAGTGATCACCAGTCTCCCCATAGAGGCCAGCAAATACCGCGTGGCCCTGGCCCAGTACAGCAACAAGCTCCACAGTGAATTCCAGCTGAACACCTTCAAGAGCAGGAACCCCATGTTGAACCACCTCAAGAAGAACTTTGTGTTCATGGGCGGCGCCCTGCGGATCGGGAACGCTCTCCGGGAGGCTCACAGGACCTATTTCTCTGGACCTGCAAACGGCAGAGACAAGAAGCTGTTCCCCCCGGTTCTGGTGGTTCTGGCTTCGGCCGAGTCCGAGGATGACGTGGAAGAGGCTTCCAAGGCTCTTCGGGAAGACGGGGTGAGGATCATCTCGGTGGGGCTGCAGAAAGCCTCTGAGGAGAACCTGAAGGCCATGGCCACGGCTCAGTTCCATGTCAACCTTCGGACCGCCAGAGACCTCAGCACGTTTTCCAAGAACATGACCCAGATCATCAAGGAAGCGACTCAGTATAGGGAGAGAGCAGTTGACCCTGATAGCAAAGGTTAGAAAGCCTTTGGCTGAGTGGCGCCCAGTCCCCATGTGATCATATCTGAGTCTCTCCACTTTCATCTCTTCCACCTCCTATTCTGGTTTTCATAATTGGCCAGACTGAGGTACCGGAAATTTCTACACATCATAGTCTACTCTTCCTTACTCCTGCCTTTTGTTTGTGTCATTTTCTCTGGCAGGAATCCTCTTGCACTCCTAGCGTTGGTACAGCTTGCATCTCCTCTGTCACCATTTCAATCTCAACCATGCAGTCTCAACCATATTTTGTTGGAAGGTTTTCCATTCAGTTCTCTTTTTGGGTCACAGTTCCTTGTGCACACTTGATGACAGCAGCACTTCCCATGCTGTATAATTACCCGTTTCTGTGTTGGTCCCCCACCAATGAACTGAACTGGTAGTACCTTGAGGGCAGAATTGGCAACTTATATTTATTTACCTCTGTGTACTTTGAGGCAATAGTGCCTGACAATGAGCTGGTGTTCTATTTCTTACCTTTTGTAAAAAAGTTTGATTTTTAGAGTGAGCGAAGGTGGGGGGGGGGGAGAGAGAGAGAGAAAGAGAGAGACAGAGAAACATCAATCTGTTGTCACTCATATGCGCCTTGACCAGGGATTCAACCCGAAACCTAGGTATGTGACCTGACGTGGAATTGAACCCACAACCCTTTGGTGTTCAGGACAAGGGTCTAACTGACTGAGCCATCCAGCCAGGGTTGTTGTTCTATTTCTTAGTGAGTGAACACATGAAAGTCTTACAGGTAAGGAAATAAGATCCTCGTCTGTTCTCTTTCCCTCACAGTCCTGGCACAGTGTGAGGCACAGTAAGTATCCAATAATTGCTGGTCAATTAAGAGACAGTGACACTAAAGGGGAACAATATCCTTAGCATGAGGCCAGGCAGAGACGGGCATACCCTCCGTTGTACAGTGGGGCCTTGAGTAAGTTACCTAACCTCTGAGCTTTACCTATAAAGTGGGGATAATAGTGACTACCTTATGATATGGGTGAGATGGCTTGTATGTTATCTGGCACACAGGTTACTACCCTTAATAATTTACAAATAAACACTAACCTGGACAGTCATGTTTGGGTTTATTTTAGCTAACCGCGTGGAGTTCAGAGTACATTGGCAGATTTATGAAAATTTCTTTTAATTCCATAAATATTTCTGGGTTCCCACCAGGCACTAGGAACCTGGCACAGGCACTGGGGACTGAGATAAGTAAGATGTGCCATCTGGCTTCCAGAGCTCCCACTCCTAATGGGTAGTTCTTGGCAAGTTTAAGCTTATCTCTTGGCTACACTTTCTTCAGTTGTGGTTCCTCCACCTGTGCTTAGAGCAGGAGTGTTATGTGCATATGGTGTACTCTCCCCTCGATTCCAGATTCATATAACCAACTGTTTATCTGGCATCTGCCATAGTATCCTACACTTAGCATGTCTGAAATGGAATTCTTGAATTCTCCCTGCAACCTGTTCTTTCCTATCTTGCAAAGAGACACCACCAACATCCATTCAGCTGTTCAGGCCAAAAAACTAGGAGTTTTCATCATTTCTTCTTTGTCTTTCAACACTCGCATTCAATTTATCACCAAGTCTTCTCTGTTCTACCTCCAAAACTACCCTTAATTTATCTTATCGACTTTTATCCTTGTCTAAGAACCATCATCTCTTTTCTGGACTATGACAGCTGTTTCTTAATTGAGATCCCTGAATTCATTTTTTCTCCTCAGCGACTGGGGTGATATTTAAAAGATTTAAATAAGATCATGTGATGTCCTAACAATTTGGTACCCACCTTCCTCTGACCTCGTTCATCATTGTTCCTCTCACTCACTGGTTCCAGCACCTCTGAGTTTCTTGCTTATCCCCACCTTCTACTGTTCCTTTGCCAGAATTATTCTTCTCTCAGAACAAGATGTGGCTGAATCCTTCTCTTCATTTACCCAAATACGATCCTCTCAGAGAGGGCCTTCCCAGATTTCTTTATGTCTCAGAAAAGTTAGTCTCCACACCACATCTCCAGCATAGTAACTCATTTGAGTCACCTGTCTTATTTCCTTGCTAGCACTTACTACTGTCTGAAATAGTATAATCCAGCTATCTGTCCTCCCCATGTGAGCCCCTCAAGGTCAGGAGTATTTCTAACTCATCTCTGTATCACGGCACTTGAGAATGATGGTGGTGAAGGAGGTGGTGGTGAAGGTAGAGGTGGTAGTGATAGTTTTGGAGATGGAGATGGTGTTGGGGGTGGTGGTGGTTGGTTGGTTGTTATTGTTAATGGTTGTTGATGGTGGTAGTTGGTGGTAGTGGTGGTAGTCATATTGGTGGTGATGAAGATCATGGTGGTGCGGGGTGTGATGGGAAAATTGGTAAGAAGCATTCTTCAGATAGAGGGAATAGCATTGCAAAGCCTCTGAAGCCAATGACCTATTAAGTTTGTTCTGAATTTTTATCTTTTGTTTATTAAAAGGAAGCAGTGTTGACTTCATCTATCATGACTACCTCTATTTTCAGTAATGCCTTTTGGCAATCTGTAAATTGCCTTTCTCACTCTGGGCTGGTGGTTCGGGCTAATTCTCATGCACTCTCTCTCTCTCTCTCCCCGTAGTGTCCTTCCCCGTGACCTGTCAGAAAGATTCACTGGCTGACCTCATGTTCCTGGTGGATGAGTCCGTTGGGACCAGACAAAATCTAAGGAACCTGCAGAACTTCCTGAATAACATTACCATGTCCCTGGATGTGAAGGACAACTGCATGCGGCTTGGACTTATGAGTTACAGCAATCAGGCTGAGGCTATTTCTCTTCTGAAGTCAAGCACAAATCAATCTGTATTTCAGGAGCAAATCCAGAAGCTTTCTCTCCGGACTGGGAAATCCAATGCTGGGGCTGCCATTGAGAAGTTGAGGAGAGAAGGCTTCTTAGAGTCCAGTGGCAGCAGAAGGGCCCAGGGCGTGCCTCAGATCGCTGTCCTGGTCACTCACAGAGCCTCGGACGACGAGGTGCGTGAGGCCGCGATGAAGCTTCGTCAGGAGGACGTGACTGTGTTTGCCATGGGCATCGAAGGGGCTAACAGTACCCAGTTAGAAGAAATAGCATCTTACCCGCCGAGACAGACGTCTTCCTTGCTGAAGTCCTATGCAGATTTGGAAACTTACAGTACGAACTTCCTGAAAAAGGTCCAGAATGAAATATGGTCCCAAGTTTCCACTCGATCGGAACAAGTGGATCTCGACAAAACTGGTATGTTTAAGAAAATACTTTTCTTATTATAAAAGTGACAGGAGTAATTGCCTAGGGCTGGGGCAGGAAGGAAGGCTGACTGCAGTTGGCCAAGGGAACTTCAGGAGTTATGGAGATGTTGTGAAACTAGATTTTGGTGCTGGCTGCAAAATTTTATAGACTCACTAAAAATCATTGAATTTTTTAGCATGTGCATAAATCTTACCTCAAAAAAATGTAAAAAAGCTAAACTGTGTTAATTATGTCATAATTTAATAGTATTGAGGAACGTAAAAAAGAAAATAAAAAAGTTTGTAATCTTTCAGATAAAACCATTTTTAACATTTATATCTCTTGACTTTTAGGTTACTTGGTATGTCAGTTACAATTACATTTAGGTGTGACCAATGAAAGGAAAAAATAACAAGTCTTTACACAAACTAAAACTAGTTTTGTGTTTCATAAGTAAGCCCCAATGGAAGCATTCTGAGCTGGTGTGGTAGACCACAGTGTCAGGGATCCTGTCTCTTTTTTTGTGTGGTATTTATGGCCTTTACTCCCAAGATCATAGTCCAGGTTAACTGCTCTGAGCATCACATTCACAGCCAGCAAGCAAGCAACAACAACAACAACAAAAAGTAAGGGAAAAGGCAGGCTTTCACCTCCTTTTCTTTAAGAATATTCTCAGAAATTACATATATCATTTCTGTTTACATGCCATTGGCCAGAACTTAGTCACATGTCACATTCACTGGTAAAAATGGGAGTCTGAAAATGTAGTCTTTGTTTGGGGCAGCCAAGGTGAAATTTTTACCTAGATGAAAATTAGGGGTTCAGTTAGTTTAGAAGAAGGAGAGAATGGGTATTGGGGGTAACCACTATTATCTGCCTTACCCAAGTTCTCATCAGCCTGTATCATGCACTTTTGTCCTTTTCCTTAAATATTCTTCTGCAGCATTCCTTTAAAGTTGGGAATAATATTCCAGCATGTGGATAGAACATAGTTTGTTTAGATATATAAGTCATTGCAAATGTTTTACTTATAAAAGTGTTGCAGGGATCATCCTTATGTACAACCATAATTATTTTCTTGCTTTTTAATTTTTTTTAAATTGTTTTTTCCCTTCCATCTTTCTAAGTGAAGGATATTCAAGTTAAGATGCTTTGTGAATCCGTTCTAGTTTTGTTGAGCTCTTTTCAAAGGTACATGCCAACAGATAGTTGATGTGACATTATCTAATTCTGGGATATCTGCTGTCTTCACACATTTACTCTGCAGATAGCATGTTTCCAAACACTTGGAACTGGAATTTGGCAGCACTCAAGTGGAAAATAATTATAACCGTCCAGTGATATTACAGGCTAATTTAAACTCAGACCAGTCAATTGAAGGTTTAAGGATTGCACCCTGAGCCAGCCCTGGATTTTCTGGCATGTACACCTTGCAAAGCAGCAGAAAGGAACCAGTCTGCTATTACCTCCTGAGTGATCATAGGGGATCCCGCAGAAAGGCAGCCACCTTGGTCTAGAACCAACCATTTGGGCATAGGAGGGATGTGCACTGTGGTCTCAGGGAGTTTGCAATGATGTGACAAAAAGCTATTATTGTCATTATAGAATTTCTCAGTGGGAAGATATGGGACCAAGCCTAGTACAAGGGCCATCCAAAAGGATAGCTATCTTTCATAAAACCTCAGTAGGTGACATCTTATTAGTTCAGTAGCTCTCAAATATCAGCACCTGACTTAGATTGGGTTCTTCAGAAGCTAAACAAAGGTTTATGGGGCACATTCAAAGGAAATTGCATTTTAAAAAGCTCCCCAACAAACTCGTGCTAGCGATGTTTGAGAACCACTACTTTAGTGAATTTGCCATGGACCACAGGTTGGTGGCAAGCTTTGTCACGTTTGAATGGTCAAACACAGAGAAGCAAACTATATGAACTTAGTCACTGCTGTATCTACCCCATCTGGCACATTGTACTATTTAATTTATTAACTAGAACTTCATTAAATCAAGGGGAGAGTCACATGAGCAAAACCAAGAGACCAATGTTTAGTTAGAAAAAGAGTGATCAATATCTTTGAGTGAAAACTACCAATGCCGAGGCACCTGGACATTCATGCCCTCTGAGAATACATTCTCTCCTTGTAGTCATGCCAAATGAGAAGCCGAATTGTCATCAAGACGGTCAGAGGTTGTGGGATCACAGCAAGGGAGTTAGTTTTGTCATTGAAATGTCTAGTGGCATGCAATTGGGTGGATGTCTCTATTTTTAAATCAAATATATAGACCTACATGTCTATCTATCCCTCTCTATATAACTGTATAGGTGAGTTTTGGAGTCAGGGGATACATTCTTCTTCAAAACTGTCTATCTAGTCTAATGTTTTGTGATGATGGAAATGTTCTATAATTACACTGTCTAGTTTGATAGCCACTAGGCACATAGGGCTGTTAAGCACCTGAAATGTGGCTAGTGTGACAGAAGAGCTAATTTTTAAATTTTATTTAACTTTAAAATAGTTTAAGTTTGCATTTTAATAGAAACATGTGATTAGTGGCTAGTATATAGGACACTCCAGTTCCAGGCAGGGTTGGATGGGCATTGCCATGGATACCCACCGTGACTCATGTTTTTCTCTCCTTCATCACTGAGCACCGCTATCTTCTTTCTGAAAAACACCTAATTCTTCTTTCTTAGGTATATCCATCAATTAATTCTGGTTGCTGTCAAGTTTTGCTGGCCTGGGATCAACCCTGTCTTTTGCAGATAACTGCTTATCTCTACCCTAATGCTTAATGTGATGGTTTCATAGTTTAATTCTCAGGGTCAAACTTATTTCCAGTATTTCTGATTTCTTAAGAATCAACTCCCCATAGCTTGAAGAACTGTCAATAGCTATAAATTCCCAAGAAGCTGTCAAGAAAGAAAATATTTCTGAAATGACTAAATTGTCTTATATTTTAAAGAGCTTTTCACATATTCACCCAGATAATTGCATAAATAACCTAGATTTTTAAAGAATGCTTTTTCTCCTACCCGATTGCAGTGAATAACTAGATAGAGTTGTACATAGACTATTAGGAAAGTTAAAGCACTTTTTCATAGAATCTGTTCAAAGAAGGAAGGAACACTGAGAGTTCTTTATTTTCACATTTTTTTTGAAATCTTATGATATACCAGGCTGACTGGGCAGAAGCAGAGTAACTAGGCAAAGTCTCTGATTTGGGAGCTGCTGTTGGGTGGCAGAAAACAGGCTGTGCTCATGAGCAAATGAATAAGAGAATTTCAGAAAGTAATGGGTATCATAAGGAAAATAGGTAAGGATACATGGTAGACAACGATCAATGTATTCTAGCTGGAGGGGAAGAGAAGGTCTTTGAAGAACAGACATTTGGGTTGGCACATCCATGATGAGATGAGAAGGAACCGGCCATGCCAATCTTTTTAACACTTGGGTTGCGGGAAACGAGTTAAGTCGGCTCGCGTGAATTGCGCGTACTCCACGGGAGCCGTCTTAAACTCGGTTCATATAGATTTGCGGTGGAGTGCGGGAAACGTGTAAACTCGGGCCGATTGTAACTGCGTATTACCAAATATTTCATTTCAATCGAACCCATACTTCAAAAGATATAGGCATTTTAACGCGCCATCTTATATTTTGGCGGGAAATTCACCCGACACCGTATTAAAAAATATATTTCTATTAACTTTTAGAGAGAGGAAGAGAGAGAGATAAAGAGATAGAAATATGAGAGAGAAACATTGATCAGCTGCCCCCCCCCCCCCCCAGGGATTGAACCCATAACCGGGCATACACCCAGACCAGGAAACAAACTGGGGACCTCCTGGTTTATGGGTCAGTACCCAACCACTGAGCCACACCTACCAGGCCAGCCACGAGAATCTTTAGGGGAAAAATATTACAGGAAGAGAGGAGGGCAAGTGCAGATGCCCTGGGGCACAGTCAAAGTACAGAAAGAAGCCCAGTGTGGTCGGAGCACAATGAGTAAGATGAAGAATTGTTGGAAATAAGGTTAGAGAGGAAAGCAGGAGAGAAGATCAGGTCAAATTTTTATTTTTAAATTCTAAATGCAATGGTACATCACTTATATAGAGGCATAATATGACTGGTTCTAGTTTTCAATATATTGTCCTGTTGTTCTGGGAAGAGGAGGTTACTGGGGAAGTAAGAATAGGAGGTCATCTGCCCCACCCTGTTTCTCAAGAAATGATAAGACATAGCTGTCTTAAAAGGCGGGTGTCCATACTAGGAAAACAATCTGACGTAGAGCCTGGAGACTTGGGATCTGGTCCTTACTCTTTAATTTACTGGCTGTTTGTTCCTAACCTTAGACAAACCACTGGGCCTCGCTCTGCTTCCATTTCCTCATAAGAGGGTTGCAAATTGCAAAGGAGAAAATGGGCATGAATGGGCTCAATGAAATGTACCGGCTCTGAAGTGTACTCATTCTTCAGAACCCTCAAGCCTCATGTTCCTCTATAAACCTGCTTGCAAATTTCTCTCCAGTTTATAATTAATGAAGAACACACTTTCATTCATTCATTCATTCATTCATTCATTTATTTATTTCTTGCAGGCTGTGCGGATACAAAAGAGGCGGATTTCTATTTTCTCATCGATGGCTCAGGCAGCATCGGGGTCGAAGACTTTAAGCAAATCAAGAAATTTATGTTGGGGGTGATCGACATGTTTAGCATTAGCCCAGACAGAGTCCGCGTTGGGGCTGTGCAGTATGCGAGTACACAGAGAGTGGAATTTGATATCCATACTTACACGAATGAAGTGGCCTTAAGACAGGCTGTTTCAAATATCCAGCAACTCTACGGCGGAACTGCCACTGGGGCAGCCCTGGATTTCATGCTGCCAATAATAAAGGAGGGAAGGAAGCACAGGTCCAGCGAGGTTCCCTGTCACCTTATTGTGCTGACAGATGGGGCATCTGGGGATGACGTCCTAAAACCTGCTAACAGAGTCAGGGCTGAGCAAGTCACCATTCATGCTGTTGGCATTGGGAATGCAAACAAAATACAACTGCTACAAATTGCTGAGAAGGAAGAAAGGGTTTACTTTGGGCAGAACTTTGATTCTTTAAAAAGCATCAAAGATGAAGTTGTCCGCAGCATCTGCATGGAAAAAGGTCAGCAAAACAAAAAAGGCTTTATTCCCTGCTTTTGTTAGTTGCTTCAGCCAGACTGATAGGTGGAGACATGGGGTGATGTGACCAGTTGTCTGGCTAACATTTTGCTAACTTCCCTCATCACCGTGAAAGGATGCAGCCCCTTACTTTTGTGTTTTTTTTAAATAAATATTTTTATTGATTTCAGAGAGGAAAGGAGAGGGAGAGAGAAATAGAAACATCAATGATGAGAGAGAATCATTGATCGGCTGCCTCCTGCACGCCCCACACTGGGGATTGAGCCTGCAACCTGGGCATGTGCCCTACCGGGAATTGAACCGCGACCTCCTGGGTCATAGGTCGATGCTCAACCACTGAGCCACACTGGCTGGACCAGCCCCTTACTTTAAACCAATTGCTAAGATTGGGGAATCTCTCTATACTAGACAGCTGCCCTGGAGCATCTTGAAAGTCAGAAGTAGAAGGTTGCTAAGAATGTTGTGGCCTTGACAAAGCCCACTGCTGTGGTGTGTAAGAGATGTGTGTGTGTATGTGTGTGCGTGTGTGCACGCACATGCACTCAGTGAGGCAGATGAGTACAGCAGAAAGAAAATGGGCTCTGGCTTTGGGTAAATTAGGGTTCCACTCACTTTTCTACTTGAGCTTCAAACTTCCTCTTCTGAGGATAATACCTACACCAGGGAATTCTTATCGGTTTAGCATAATAAACACCAACCATTGTTCCTCTATTATGAATGCATATCCTAGTTGATATGTAACTATTATTTATTTTTATTTATAATGCATATTTGCATTTTTGCTCTGAACAAATTAGGTAACAAAAGTTAGGAAGAACTAATTTTCAAATTCCTGTACCTGACTATTATTTGTCTTATGAAGAATAGCCACTCACTAACTGAAGTTGGTATGTGTTGATTGCTAGTATCAGCACATGAAAATATTGTCTCCTGAGAGGCGTAGGAGAAGGGATGCTGGAGTAAAAGAGTCCAAGTTCAACCCCAGCTTTATCACTTAGCTGTGGACCTGGAACAGGCTCCTTACTGTCTACCTGCATTGGTCCCTTGTGTGTAACCTTATTGTGGAGCTCAAAGGTAATGATGCATGTGGAGCACTTACAGGAGTGCCTTGTGTAGTAAGTGTTACATAAAAGGTACTATTGCAGGAGTCAGTTAAGGTGTCCACTGGCAAGGAAAGGAAAAGAATTCTCACTTATTCGAACTTACAAAAGTTAAAAATGTGTTGGAATTTTCTCTGAGTCACTCAAACAAAAAGTAACATGAGTAAGCAAATAAGTAGCATTCATAACAATATCCTAAATCACATTTTGTTCATTGTTCTCCCTGTTATGGGAGGAAATGTTGTGGACAGAGGTTAGCCTTAGAGTACAAGAGTAAAAGTCTCCAACGATTTTTGGGGTTGGTGTCAAGAGAAGTAAAAGGGTTTCAGGAAACATAAAGGAGATTGTGTCTCAGGTCCTCTCAAGGGAGGAGGTCCTGGGCCAATGTGAGGAGCTGCAGTACATCTCTTGCAGGCCCTGAACACTGGCACACTTTTAATATGCAAGGATTATTTAATTTTTTAAAAAAATATTTTTTTATTGATTTCAGAGAGGAAGGGAAAGGGAGAAAGACATAGAAACATCAATGATGAGAGAGAATCATTGACCGGCTGCCTCCTGCACCCCCACACTGGGGATTGAGCCTGCAACCCAGGCGTGTGCCCTGACCAGGAGTCAAACCGTGACCTCCTGGATCATAGGTAGATGCTCAACCACTGAGCCATTCTGGCTGGGCTACTTAATTTTTTTCAGACTGAAACATTGAAATATTTGTCCCAGGAGTGTAGGAAATTGATTACTTTTTCTCTGCCTCCTTTTTAAAAAAAATCACTGTTGCATCCTTAACACGTAGCTTGAGAATTGATATTTCATATACTTCAAGAATTATAAAATGAATAAATTATGAATAAATGAATGATGCATGCATGAATAAATGAATACACTCTTTGGAAGTTACATTTCTTCCTTAAAACTTCCTGGATAATCTTCAATCGATTTCTGATTTAGGGTTCTGGTCAGCAGACTTTTACTAAACAAGTGCATAAAATTTTCCAAAGCAATAGCAGTTGCTGGAGTTAATTTTCCATGTTTTCTAATTAATGCATTTATTTATGATTTATTGTTTCTACATATTCTGAGAAGCTTGTCAGCCCAGCTTGTTTCTGATCTTTTTTATAACTTGCAGGATGTGAAGACATGAAGGCTGACATCATGTTTCTGGTGGACAGCTCTGGCAGCATAGGAGCTGAAAATTTTGAGACAATGAAAACCTTCATGAGGAATGTGTCAGCTAATATTCAAATTGGTCCAGACAAAACTCAAATTGGTGTCGTTCAATTCAGTGGTCATAATAAGGAAGAGTTCCAGCTTAATAAATACTTTACCCAAAAAGAAATTTCTGATGCAATAGACAGAATGTCTCTCATTGGCCAAAACACTTTGATGGGAAGTGCACTAACCTTTGTAGATGAATATTTCACCCTTCCCAAGGGAGCCCGTCTTGGAGTCAAAAAGTTTCTCATTCTGATCACGGATGGAGAAGCACAGGATGATGTGACAAAACCTGCCAAAGCTCTTCGGGACAAGGGAGTGATCATCATCTGTGTGGGGGTGTATGGTGCCAAGAGGACTCAGCTAGAGGAGATCAGTGGGGATGGCAGCCTGGTCTTCCATGTTGAGAAGTTCGATCATCTAAAGGCCATAGAAAGTAAACTTCTCTCCCAAGTGTGTGCTCGTTATGGTAAGTGGCCCTGTTATCCTTCAGGACTCAAGGATATGAGCTGTTGGCTTTATAGTGGGGTGAACGGTGGGTTGTACTCTGGACCTTGGCCTCTAACTGGACTTTGGTGTTACATTTTGGTGTTACGTTTTGGTGTTATCTATGTTATATTGAAACACCCATGACCTCCAAGGATATTCCTGATGAACAGCTTTATCAGCTACTTTGGCAACAAAATAATCTGGCTTTGGTGACTTCAAGTACATTCCAAGAAGGTTGCAGAATTTTACAGTAAACTTCCAACTCCTTAGTACCTGCATACCTAGATTTTCCAGAGCCAATTTTTAATACCAAATGATTCTCCAGAATTGTTTCTACACCATTGTTAAGCAGTAAGTAATAAGAAATACAAATTTGTCAAGTTATATCAAATTCAGTACCCTAAACACCCCCTCCCCAACAACCCCTCTGTATTTTAAGATATTGTGTGTATTTTCATTACTTCACGTTATTATTCTTAACCTCTATCAGCTAGATATTTTACATTTGCCTGTCCATGTGTCTATCCCTTTTGAAAATTTTAATGTGTTACCTTTTTTTATGATTGCTTGGGTGAATCATCATTTTTATTTTACAAACTAGAGGCCCCGTGCACGAAATTTGTGCACGGAGGGAGGGTCCCTCAGCCCAGCTTGCACCCTCTCACAATCCAGGACCCCTTGGGGGATGTCCGACTGCCGGTTTAGGACATCCCTCTCCTAATCTGGGACTACTGGCTCCTAACCCCTTTGCCTACCTTCCTGATCACCCCTAACCACTCACCTGCCTGCCTGATTGCCCCTAACCACTCTGCCTGCCTGCCTGATCGCCCCTAATCCCTCTGCTTGCCTGCCTGATCGTCCCTAACTGCTCACCTGCTTGCCTGATCGCCCCTAACTGCCTCTGCATCGGCCCTCTTTGCCACGGCTTCATCAGGAAGGACGTCCAGAATGACGTCCAGAAGGTTGTTTGGCTGTCCAGTCTAATTAGCATATTATGCTTTTATTATTATAGATTGTAGTCCTTTTCAAATTATATGGAGGAACCTTCAGTTTCAGCCCGTCAACTTTAATGACTCTTGAATGAGAACTGGAAATAAGTCCACATCTAAGACTAAAAACACCTGTGTTTTGGATACAAGAGAACAAACCAAAGTATTAATAACTTTGCTATATATTGTTCTCCTGGCAACATAGAGACCTCCTTTGGGCTTCATACTTCAGAATTATGTGTTTGAAATTTTCAGGAAGATAACAAATAAGATGTATCAGTGTAAACTATGAGTTTTAGACAACGGTGTTGAGATTTCTCTCATAACAACTTACTTGGAGTGTTTTCTTTTTCTAAGAATGACAGTGATTCTGGTAATGTTGAGAGACATTCTAAGAATAGTTTACCTTAAGACCACAGCCTTACCTTTGAAATCCACAGGACTCTTCCTGTCATTTCTTCATTTTGATAAACATGTTTGTGGAGGCCCTGTCTATAGCGTAAGGTGAAATTTCAGCTGACTCATACATTAGAAAGACTCCTAAAATATTATCAAGTCATGACTAGTCACCAATCTCATTGTTGACTAGGCCTGGCGATAAATATTTATGATTCAGTTCCTATATCTGTAGAAACCTGGGTTCTTGCCCTGGGTTCCTACATAGATAGGTTGGGCTCACCCACAGAGTCTTAGACTTGAAAATTTGAGACCTCATTGCCAGTAATAAGAATTGCAGGCATGATAGGCAGGTGGAAAATGGAGAAAGCCAACCTTGGGAAGGCAGGTGCTTATGTTACTGAGGGAAGGGAAAGAGAAGAGAGAAAATCCACACTTTGGTGACCCAGCCTGAATGATTACTTTGCTTCTAATGTGCAGGAAGGAGGGCTTAGGGCTAGGAATGAGGTGAGAGGAGCCTTACATTTACCCCAGCTTGGGGCCACTCCTTTTCTGAGTTGTAATTCAGGAGGTCAGAGGAAGGAGCACAAATAAATGTGGTGAGGGTGTGGTACACATGGGAAAGTTTGCCTATCAGAAGGTAGCTGGATTCAGAAGGAATACAATAAAAATCCCAGTTTATACAATGAGCCTCCGAGCTGTTTAAAACAGCAGACCAGGTTGGCAAACATCAGTCATGTCTCACCATCATATTGACTTTGAACTAACTACCTTCTGACATTTCCTTCCAGTTGAAAGCCTGCTTAGTGAAAGGCATGACACATGCTAATGAGGTAGAAAAGAGTGGTGTGGCATAAGAACCACCGCTAGTGGAGTCATATAGATAAGGGCACACATGTCCTTGGAAGCATGAGCTGGGCAAGCTGTACATTTCTGAGCCTCAGTTTTTTCTCTGTAAGATGGCAACAGCCACCTCCGCGAACTGAGGTTCAGTGTTTGGCACACAGTAGGCTCATGGCAAATGTTCGTTTGCTCCCCTTCTCAGCTGTCTGTGTAGAATACCCTGTGGAAAGTTTGTGACGCCTGCTTCCTTCTTCTTTCAGATTGTAAAAGTATCAGACGGCTGGACGTTGTGTTCGTGCTGGATCACTCAGGCAGCATATTTCCACATCAGCAGGAAAGCATGATTAACCTGACTGTCCATTTGGTGAATAAAGCGGATGTTGGCCCAGACCGAGTTCAGTTTGGAGCTGTCAAGTACTCTGACCAGCCTGAGGTTCTCTTCTACCTCAATACATATTCAAACCGATCAGGAGTCGTTGAGAATCTGAGGAAGCGCAGGAGCATTGGTGGAAATACCTACACTGCCAAGGCTCTCGATCACACAAACATCCTGTTCACGGAGGAACACGGCAGCCGCATCAAGCAAAATGTGAAGCAGATGCTGGTCATCATCACCGATGGGGAATCCCATGACCGAAACATGCTCAATGACACAGCATCAAAATTAAGAGACAAAGGCATCATCATCTACGCAGTGGGTGTAGATAAGGCCAATCAAGATGAACTTGAGATTATGGCAGGGAATAAAAACAATACTATCCATGTACAAGATTTTGACAAACTTAAAGATATTACCTTGCCTATACAAGAAAGTATGTGTACCAATGCACAAGAGCGTAAGTTGTAATCTTTTTTTTAAAAAAATATATTTTATTGATTCTTTACAGAGAGGAAGGGAGAAGGATAGAGAGTTAGAAACAGTGATGAGAGAGAAACATCGATCTACCGCCTCTTACACACTCCCCACTGTGTATGTGCCCACAACCAAGGTACATGCCCTTGACCGGAATCGAACCTGGGACCCCTGAGTCCACAGGCCAACACGCTATCCACTGAGCCAAACCGGTTAAGGCTGTAACCTTTAAACTTTCTATGGGGGTAGAATTAAAAATGTAAGCAGAACATAAATGATGTCTTGGCTTCCGGTTACCAGGGTGTTGTGGGCTGAACACTTCTCTGCTTAGGCTACTTCTCATCTCTAAAATAGAAGCATTGATTGAGCAAGGTCCTAAAAGTCTCTTCCCACCACAGTACAAATTGAAGAGATGATAGAAGGTTTCAGAAGCATTCCTTGCTGTCTTGGCACCTGCTGCCTTTTTCTTGGCGGAAGGGAGCTCTCTTTTAGATCATGTTCACCTTCCCCATTTCCTGGCTATTGTGTGCTGCTCCATTTATTTAATGGTCTCAGTGCAGCCACTGGGCATCAGTTTTAGGCCAAACTCAAGTGGAGAGTTTCATGGTTTAAACAGATAACCTTTTGTCTTCAAAGATCCAGGGTCTTCTGAATGGGGTTATAGGCATTCTACAGGGCCATAGGAAGTTCAAGTGGTCTACTATGCTTTTTTTTTTGTACTGTGCCTTTATGGATGAGGGCCACTGGTGCAGAGGGAAGAATATGGGAGTTCAATGTGGGATAATGGAGACTAGCTGCTAGGAACAAGGAGTGAAGGGGACGAGTTCAGTTTGGAGCTGTCAGGTACTTTGAACAGCCTGGGGTTCTTTTGTACCTCAATGCATACTCAAACCATTGGGTTAGGATAGGCTGGAGGCATCACAGCTGAGTGAGGAGAGGGTGAGATTTGCCTCTTGAGCTCAAAGCAGCAGAGGTTGACAAGCCATCCAGGGATGCCTCCATGGAAGGTGAGAATCCTGGCTGTGTATTGGCCCAGTCTTTCAAACCTGGCAAATGAATCAATGAACTAATTTCCTTTCTTCTTTCCTTTTTCACTCCCTTCCTGCAGACTCCCTTCTCTTCTTCCTTTTCTCCATTCTTCTTTACTCTCTACCAGTTTGAAATCTACTTATGAATCCAACACAAATTATGTTTCTAATACTGACATTAACCCATCTCCCATCCCCGTAAGCAGTTCAACCCCAAACAGAATCTTCCCCCTAATCCCGTGTCAGGTCAGCATTTGCTGTGCAGAAGGAAACTGACTCACCACCATAGCTCTACCTGACTTATGTAAGCAATACATTCATCTTCTTGGTGTCAGGCACCAAATGATAGTATCATCTTTAACTAAGAAAAAAAGTATGACTTCTCCAAGGCACTGGGACCATCTTGATTCTGCTGCCTGTTCTGGCTTGTCCCAGGATACACACCCTGAAACCTGGTCTCCATGCCATCCATATTGCCACCTTTCTAATACTCACTGGATTGTCACTGCTCTGCTTACAGTTGACAATTTCTAAGCCCCTGTGTTCCATCTGGTACCTGCCCTCCTCTCTAATTCATCTATTGTCCTTCCCCTCTTCAGAATCTCTCCTGTCATTTTGAAATTCCTCCACATCTTTGCATGCACCATTCTATCCACCACGAACATGCCAGCCCAACACGTCCCCCTGCTCCACCTAACCTGTGTGGTGTGTTTCAGCCTTTGCTAATTTCCTGATCCAACACCCATAGTATCCCCCAACTCCTGTACTTTCTATTCCTCCTGATGGTAGCAGGTAGAACTTATTTACTATTTTTTTTATCTGTGTCTGTCAGAAGACTATGAGCTCCTTGGGCAGGTTTGGCCTCTTGTTTCTATTGGGTTCCCACCAAATCTAGTACATTGCAAGGACTACAGTCTTTTCTTGGCAATATGTTTTAGTCTCATCTCACATGCCTACCTTTTGGAGGTAGATGCTAAGGTTGAGTTTGGGATGCAAGGAATTTAAGCAAGGGGGAAAGTAGGATGGGCAGAAGTCAAACAGTGCTGCATGCTTGACAAAGCTTCAAACCTGGCAGGAAGCTCTAGTGAGTATTGCCCATCAGAGTTGCACCAGACTGAAGCAACTAGGTCTTTATATGCCCTTTTCACTTAGTACCCAGATGTGGGCTGTCCTGCTAAGGGTATGGCCTTTGGCAAGGCATCACTCTGCAATGAGGCTGTCCATGAAGGAGCTGACAATTAGAGGCTGTCAGCTGACCACACTCCCACAGTTAGACAGCAGGTCTGGGCAGCAGATCCTTCCTTGAGGGTCTATCTGGACAGCCATCACTGGGTCTACTATACTGCCCTTGCAAGGAATTGTGTGACAGTAGGCATCCCATTGTCTCAACTACCTTTAGTAACCACTTTAGTGCTGTCCCTACTCAAGTCATTGCATTTGAGTAGAGAGGGTCATTTCTTGGTTATGGGACATTTCACATTGGACTTCAGGAAGATGATTCTATATCCTGTTTACTAACCATTAGCACTTGTTCCATGAAGTTTTAATATTTGGGTGGTATTATTTAAAAATTTTTTAAATTATTTTAAAAAAATTTAAAGTACAGGATTTAAGGATACAAAGGATTGAGAGGTTCAGGTACCAGCTTCCCTGGATAGTAATTGTGTATTTTTAGGCAAGTTATTTAATCTCTGAATTCTATTTCTGTATCTATAAAATTAGAATAACTGCTCATAAGGTGGTCATTAATATTAACTGTTAGTGTATGCCAAAAACATTTTAAACTTTCTTTCCCTGAGTAGCTTTTATTGTCAAATGAATCATATAAATAAAATTTGGAACAAAGTCTATTACCTTCCTCCACCTTGCTATTGCCTCTTTGAGAGGCAATCAGTGATTCTCTCTTCTGTTAATTTATCTCAATGTGCTACTAATGTGGGTATTTAGTAAAGCAATTTGAATATTTGAGTAAAGGGGAAATCTAGAGTGATTCATGAGGAAAGTAATTGATTTATTTTTTCCATTTGCAGCCTGTAACACCCGAGAAGCTGATGTGATTTTCCTCTGTGATGGCTCTAACAGGGTATCTGACTCAGAGTTTGTTACCCTGACAACTTTCTTATCAGACTTAATTGATAATTTTGACATTCAATCGCAAGCAGTAAAAATTGGGATGGCTCAGTTTGGGAGCCGCTACCAAGAAATGATTGAGTTGGGCAACTCTCTGACCAAACCCCAGTGGAAGACTCAAATTCAAAATATCACCAAGAGCAGTGGATCCCCGCATATCGTGTCGGCCCTTAAAAAAGTGAGGTTTATGTTTGATCCATATGTTGGTGGGAGAAGAAATGCTGGTGTCCCTCAAACTTTGGTTGTGATCACATCTGGGGATCCCCAAGATAATGTGGCAGATGCAGTAAAAGTCCTGAAAGACCTTGGCATTTGTATCCTGGTTTTAGGCATAGGACATGTTCATAAAGCACAGTTTCTACCAATAACAGGCAATTCTGAAAAAATAATCACCTTTCAAGACTTTAATAAATTAAAGAATGTGGAGGTGAAAAAAAGGATTGTCCGGGAAATCTGCCAGAGCTGCGGGAAAACCAGTAAGTGTTCCCTTGCCCTTTATTTATTTTCATTTAATTCCATCTTTCCAGTTCTCCATTTCCCAGGGTGTCTTGTGGGCTCGCTCTAGCAGAACATAGTTTTAGAATAGTGTGCAGTGAGAATAGTCCTCTCTTCTGCCTCCCAGAAAATTGGGATCAGTCAGCCTCCATCAGAGACAGGTTGTGTTCCCTAGTCAGCCTGTCCCCTCCCTGCAATCCAGCATTTATGTTCCTCTTAGCATCTGGAATTCAGTCTCCTATTCCTATACACGGAGTGGCCAGATTATTATGACCGGCCAGATTATTATGACCACCCCATCAGTACAATGAAGTGAATTAGTTATGCAAATAATAATAATGATAAAACCTTGAGAGTATTTGCTTAGGAAGTTTTCAATATTTAGTATTTTGGAAGTGTCAGTGAAGTACTGATGGGGTGGTCATAATAATCTGGCCACTCAGTGTATTTCCACTTCTGGAAGTCCTAGAACAAAACCTTGCATCCAGTAGGAACTAAGTAAAATAAATACTTGTTCATGGGAAGTTTTACTGTTTTAACTTTGTTAAACTATCTTGCAAGGGATTCTATGTACGTGCATGTCTGTATGAGTACATGTGTGTTTTCTTCCTTTAACGATGGCATTTATAAAATCCTAACATAGAAAAGATTTGAAATGTCCTTATGGATTATTTAATTTTTAGAGACACTAACACAGATGGCCGCAAAGGCCAGGTGGGTAATGTGCCTGAGCCGCGGGGATGGGAGTGAGGAAATGAATGGAGAGCAATGACCCATCTGGTGGGAATGCCACTGTCCAGCTCCAGCTGAGAGTAGCCATGTGGGACTTGGGTTCTGTACTCAGGACTGGGAGTTGGGAGAACAGCGCATCAGGAAGCAGCAGTAAATAACATTTTGTGGAATTTGTAGATATTCCTCAGAATGCTTCTATTCTAGAGTTGTTATGGTTGAAACCACTTCTTTCACATGATGTGCTGTCTTTCCAAGCTCTCCAGACCTTTTACGTCCCATTTGGATGCTCGACTAGAGGCAGATTATAGTGATGGAGAGAGCGGTGGACCTGGAATCAGAAAGCCAGGGTCTAACTCTGGTTAGTTACAGTGACCTCCATGAATTGCTGTCTCCTTCTGTGTACAATGAGCAGGTGGACAGGGTCAGTGGTGATCAAATGGCATCTGAATTGCGTTTGTCCTGTCCAGTGTCAACAACTTGTTAAATCATTTGACAGCTTTTAAAAATAGCTTTTAATTAAAAAATTGTTTAAATTAATATCTGCATTTTAATTTACATTAAAAATGTAGATTTCAGGCTTTCCTTTGGAAAAAATCAGATGATCTGACAACACTGAGCCTCATTTCCCACATGGCTACTCTCAGTTGGAGCTGAACAGTGAACAGATGGGTCATGGCTCCCCATTCATTTTCTTCACTCTCTGCCCACTTGACTCATTTACATTACATTACCCAACCCGGCCTTTGAATTTGTGACATCTGGAATCAATAATCCCTAAGGAAAATTCACATATTTAATATGTGGTGATAATATGAGTCATAATATGTCCTCATTAAGAGAAGAAAATGTGCGAGTATGCACACACCCAAAGGCAGCCCCTGAGCATTAGATTGAACCATGATTGGAAACTCAAATAGTATTGGGACTTGTGTTAGAGGAAACACCGGTGTTACATGTTGGTCTTCCTTCTTGGACACTTCTTGGGTACTGGAGACCCTCCAGCCCTGGGCCATGACCACTCTCTTTTTCTGCCCTATCTGCCCTTCCTTGCTTTCTGCTCATTAATCTGACTTTGTTTCCCTTGGTCTCCAGATTGCGTTGTGGACATAGTGGTTGGGTTTGACATGTCCAATCACCTGCCTGGGCAGAGATTGTTCCATGGCCACCCCCGGCTGGAATCCTACCTCCCAAGCATCTTAGGAGACATCACTTCCATCAAGGGGGCAAGCTGTGGGGCAGGCGCAGAGACACACGTGAATGTGGCCTTTAAGGTGAACAATGATCAAGCATTCCCTGCCAAGTTCCAAATCTACCAGGAAGCAATATTTGAAAACCTGCTGCAAGTCACCGTCAATGGGCCAACTCATCTGAATGCACAGTTCTTGCAGAAGCTGTGGGACACGTTTGAGAATAAAAATGCATCCCGCGGACAGGTATCCATGTCGCAGTCTATCTCCCATCTCAGCATGCTCTCCTATGTTTCTCCCTCCCAATTACATATTTCATTTTCACATTCTCCTATTCTCTGCTTTCTTCTTTCTCTAGGTGCTACTCATCTTCTCAGATGGTCTTGGGAGTGAAAGCATCACAATGCTTGAAAACCAATCAGACAGTCTCAGAGAAGCAGGTACGTACTGAGTTGAAAATTTAAATGATTAAGCATGTAATGTGCTGAGAAATCTCTCCCCTACTTAGGTGCTCTAGATCTTGGGATCTGTCCAGCCATTTGTAGAAGATGCTGTGATGTTGGTGCCTTGCCCAAACCCCCTTGACCTGCCCACACACTCACCCCCCACCCCCAAATGCTGTAGATGCTGTGGCCAAGTCCCTACATCTATGACCTTCCACAGATGTGAGCCCTTGACTGACCTGAACCATTACCTGATGCTTGGAGGGAAGGTGCAGTTGTACCATGTCCCACCTGAGTGTGGAAGGGGGACAGTCATTGATATAGGGATGCAAAAGCCCAGGGCCAAGTCTGATACACGTTATTTTCTCATGAATCAGGCCAAGGTGAAGACTTTACTAAGACACATCCTTGCTTACAACTTCCCCTTCCCTTTCTGCATTCTCTCTCTCCCTCAGTAAACCACGCATTCTCTCTCTCTCTCAGTAAACCACACACACACACATTCCTCTCTCAAATCCTGCTTCTGGAGAACCTAAGACATTGCCTATTACTTTTGATTTTCCATGTGAAAGATCACAACATGGATTTTGAAAAGCACTTCTCACCGTATAGTCCCTGTCCATGTCGTGGTTTCCGGCTGAACTGGAAGCTAAATGCAGAAGTTAAGAGTAATGTGCAGTGACAGAGGCTCCACTGTTGAGTGGGGTACATAGTTTGGGACTGGCTTCTGGGTTCAGCTTTCATGGGCAACCTCCCTAGAAGCCACAACATGTCTTGCTTTACTGGTGGATTGTGTCTCCCTCCCTTCTCAGATCCCTTCAACACCTTCACACTGATCTTTGAATATCAAATTCCTTAGTATGGCCCATGATGCTTTTCAGGATCTGGTCCTGCTTCCCATGCCAGCTTCCCCTCACTCCTCACACTCAGTGTCCCACGCATACAGAATCTTTTCTATTTGTCCTCCAATGTACTTCACAGCCCCATCTTCTCAGTCTTCACATATACTCTTTTCTTTTGTCTAGAACTTTTCCCACACTCAGGCTCCCACCCCCATCTTCTCTCCACCTTCCATCTCGAGTACTTTTTCTTGACCAATTTCCATTCATTTTTTTAGGATCAGCTTAGATATCAGTTCTTTGCAGAAACCTTCTATGACCTTCCAAAAACGAGTTAGGAGCTTCTCATTTAGGCTTCCATAGCACCCTGGTGTTTCCTCTCAGAGCAACTATCTGATTCTTGTCCACCTCTTCTAGTAGACCATACCTCTTGTATCCCTGGTACAATGATTAGTGCATAGGAGGCTTCTAATAAGGAAATATTTGTCTAATGAGAGGATGAATAGAGTAAAAATGAACTAATGAATTAATTAAAAACTGAATGAGTGAATAAATGAATAAAGAACTCCTGGGTATGACCAAGAGTTCAGCTGGTATTGAATTACCCTGGGCTTTCCTCAGGCTCCCAGGGCCTAGGCTCCCAAGGGTGTTTGGCCATGGAGATGACTTGAGAACTATCATTAATTTATATTCAGTCAAACACTTGGAAGATGAACAAGAACTTTGCCCTTTCTTAAAAATTACTTTCAAACGCGTACGAATTGCATTAAAATTGGTGGTGAGATGTTAAACAGTTTTCTGTTAGTGTTTTTCTGTAGATTTATAAATAGTTTTTCTTGCATACTTTCTCTTGGGAAATTTCATCATGGAGTTGGGGATCTGTGAGTACCTAGTCTATGTATTGACAATGCCGGCAAATCTGCTGTTACATTCTTAGTATATCAAGAGCACTGCTTCCTCTTACGTTTTTCCACCCGTTCTGATTCTTTGAATAATGTTCACTGAGTGGCTTTTCTTCTTCTTCTTCTTTTTTTTTGTGTGTGTGAGCAATTCCTTTGGTTTTATATCTGTCATTTTTATTGCATAGGTCTTGATGCTTTGCTGGTAGTATCCCTGAACCCAGTTGCTCATGACGAGTTCTCCAGTTTTGAATTTGGAAAAGGATTTGATTACAGGACTCACCTGACCATTGGAAATAGAGACCTGGGTAAAATGCTATCACAGTATCTGGTGAGTTTTTGAACAACAACCACAACAAAAATCCAATTATTCAAAATACAGTAGGAACAAAATTGGAATTTTGATGAGTATTTTCAAAGACTGCCTTGTTTGCCCTAAATTCAGTACATGGCCTTTAGTATATAAAAAAGTGTGAAAGATCAGAGTGCTGAATTTTTTTTACATGCATTTTTATCCTTTGTTATTTAACCAAATGAATGCATAGGGAACTAGAAAACCGATCCCTAATCAAATAAGAAATACCACCAACACTTTATGCTACAGAAACCCCCCAAAACGGGAGACTCAACTAGGAACCAACCAGTCTTGTGCAAACTTGGCCTGTGACCATTTATGCAGTGGGCTCCTATAAATAGAGGTCACTTTTTTGGAGAGGGTGCGTTGCCAATGCAGTTGCTGCTAATCTGGTCCCTTCTCTATCTAAAGCAGCGGTTCTCAACCTGTGGGTCGCGACCCCTTTGGGGGTCGAACGACCCTTTCACACGGGTCATCTAAGACCATCGGAAAACACATATATAATTACATATTGTTTTTGTGACTAATCACTATGCTTTAATTATGTTCAATTTGTAACAATGAAATTGGGGGTCACCACAAAATGAGGAACTGTAGTAAAGGGTCGCGGCATTAGGAAGGTTGAGAACCACTGAAAGTGTTCAGTCAAAAAGCACCTCTTAGTCTCTGTGGCCCCTGCCCCAAAGAGAGCATGAACTTGTAGGTGGTGGGTTTTGATTTGCGAGAATATAGTTCTTATGTAATGAAGTTTGTGACAGTTGTTGCTCACTCAAGTCTGTGTTTTTTTTTCAGGGAAACATTGTAGAGAGGACATGCTGCTGTGCATTTTGCAAGTGTCCAGGGAATCCAGGACCTCATGGGACCCGAGGACTGCAAGGCTTGAAGGTGTCCTTCAGATGAAACTATTTAACTTAATGGGCCTTGGTTTGGTGTGGGTGGGACTGAGACTGAATGGTTGAATTTGCAACCCTCATTTGATGCCGATATCATTGTCCCTGGGCATTTGTGTGACATCTGTGGTGTAGGAGCCGGTTCAGAAGAGCCTACTTTTGATGCTGCTATTAAGAATAACCCCCCCTTTCTCTTATATGTCCTTGGTGATATTGCTTCTTGATTTTGCAATTTATACTTTTTACCCACTTCAGACATTTTGAAAGGTGGCCATTTGTGTGTCTTCTGGGAAGAAGTGTCTGTTCAATCCTCTGCCCATTTTTAAATTGGGTTGTTTGATTTTTGTTGTTGTTGAGTTGTATGAACTCTTTATATATCTTGAATATTAGTTACTTATCAGAAGTATTGTTTGCAAATATCTTCTCTCATTCAGTTACAGAACCATATATTATATGTGGGATATGAAACCGAAAGCAATACATGAACAAACAAATAAAAAACTTATAAACACAAACAACCATATGGTAGTTACTAGAGGGGAAAGGAAGTTGGGGAAGGGAGAAGAGGGTAAAGGGAGTCAAATACAGGATGATGGAAGGAGACTTGACTTTGGGTGGTGAACATACAAAGCAATATGCAGATGATGTATTATAGAGTTG
The DNA here is from genome assembly GCF_000147115.1 of Myotis lucifugus. Classification (NCBI taxonomy): domain Eukaryota; kingdom Metazoa; phylum Chordata; class Mammalia; order Chiroptera; family Vespertilionidae; genus Myotis; species Myotis lucifugus. The sequence goes on from NW_005871056.1 coordinate 3,735,770, forward strand.
TACACTTGAAACATATCATCTTATTAACCAGTGTCACCCAGTAAATTTAATAAAATTTTTAAAAGGTGGCAAGAGATGTTAAAATAATAGGGAGAGTTGTACTTCATCAGCAATGGAATGTAATTGAACTGCTAAAAGAGCATAGCATTGCAGATGAATAGCCCTTTAGAAAATGAATTACAAAAGATCAATTGCATAACAATAGCATAGATAAGTATATTATGGTATTTTCATTCAATGGAATGCTCCAAAGTATTGAAAATGAATGGGCTGCATGAATAAATCTTATAAACACAGTAATGGCCAAAAAAAGCAAAACAGAATACATATGGTATGATTCCATTTGTAAGAAATTTGAATACAGGCAAAACTAACCTATAGTGTCTAAGGATGAATGAGTAGAGAATAAAAAAGGCTAGGAGGTATTTTTATAAAAGAAGTATTCTCCCTGGGGTGAGGGTGGGAACGGTTAGTGATTGGGATGGGCACTGTGTCTGGTTTTTTTGGCCTAGGTAGTGGCTATACAGATGTTTACTTTATAATAATTAAGCGATGACCTTGACATTTTATTTACTTCTATGCACTTTTTCAAGTGGGTTTTAAATATCACAATTAAGAGCGTCTGGTTTGTTCTATTTTAAGAGATCAAATACAATGCTTGTTCCTGAGTCCAGCATTGCCCATGCTTGTGGAAGGATAATTTATCTTGGACATTTTACCAGTTACATTTTGTTTAGCAGTTTCCTCTCTCATTACTTTGCTCAGGTCAGTTATCCTGAGCAGAGAGCTAGGGCCTGTGTTTGAGGAGGAGGAAAGAAAAACCTCAATTGACATCCTTGCCACACATAAGCCATGAGGGAGTTAAACCATATATGTAACCTCTTGCTTGGGAGAAGTGCTTCTTCTTCCTTGAGCTCTCAGAAAAGCAGAAGAAAGTGAAACGATCTGTTTGGAAGTGTTATTCATTTGCCTGCTAAAAGAGTGGTGTGGCCACCGCTCTCCTTGGTGCAAATCTCCGAGTCACAGGACTAGCCTGGCCCCCCAGCATCGCAGACGAATTCCAAAGGTCGGTCTCCTATAGCATCAGGAGGGCCACCTTCTGAGAGACTTTCCCTGATGATTGTAGGACTCTCCCCACACTCACAGCCACACCTGCGCAAACTCCAACCAAGTTGGAGGACTAACTAAAAGGCCCAATGACTGCACAAGTTTGAATTGATGGAAGGCGGCTAAAAGTGATTTTTCTTTCTTTCCTCTCAGGGGTCTCTAGGTCTAAAAGGCAGCAGAGGACACAGGGGAGAGGATGGAGACCATGTAAGTTTTTGTGACTCATCTACCCCTGCTCCCCCTCACACACACACACATACTGATTTTGTGTTTTATAGAAAGCTTTATTTTCCTACAGAAGAGGTGGTGAGGTTTTTTTTTGTGTGTGTGTGTATGGTAAATATTCTTTGTAGTTTTGAGAGGAATGGGTGGTAGCTTCCCTTTTCCTTTTTCCTTGTCTGAATCACAAGGCCCTTGTTAAACCTATTTGTGGGGGAGTGAGCAAGCTCACCTATGTGTGTTTTGTTTGTTTGTTTGTTTTTATCAGTAGCAGGGAGGTATGCTCCTCTCTACTCCCACCTGGAAAAGGAAGCAGGCAGAGCCCCCCTCCCCCCAACGTGGGGAATCCTGGTTACATGGTTCACAGAGGTTTTCAAATCTCAGTCGTTGACCCTGAAACCAGAATTCTCATTTGGTTCATCAGTCACATTTTGAAAATGGATTTGGAGGAACTGAAACCACATGGGTGGCTCCATTTGGGGTGGGAAAAGTTCAGGAAGTGTCCAGCCTGCTTGTCCATCCCCTTAGAGCAGTGATGGCGAAACTTTTGAGCTTGGCGTGTCAGCATTTTGAAAAACCCTAACTTAACTCTGGTGCCGTGTCACATATAGAAATTTTTTGGTATTTGCAACCATAGTAAAACAAAGATTTATATTTTTGATATTTATTTTATATATTTAAATGCCATTTAACAAAGAAAAATCAACCAAAAAAATGAGTTCGCGTGTCACCTCTGACACCCGTGTCATAGGTTCGCCATCACTGCCTTAGAGTGGAGGCCAGCTCCTCATTCTTGGCAGCAAGTTAGGATTAAAAGCACAGTCTCCAGAGTCAGACATCAAAGGCTGACTGACGTAGATGTGAAACCTTAACAAGATACTTAACCTCATGACCTTTCAGTCTCCTCATCCGTAAACATGTGTACATTCTTCTAAGAGCGAACTTTACAAGATGAACACTTAGGGGAGGCCTTGAAGTCACCCACCAGGTACCTGCGGAGAGGCCTTGGAGCCCACCCATTCAGCACGGAGGGATTGGAGTGTGGGGACTCGTGTCATGCTACTGCCTGGCTGTGAGCCCAAGGCTGGCTGAGACTCCAGGCAATGGGAAGCCGGAACATTTCAGCACTTCTCAGCAAGCTGTGGCCATGCGCCAGGCCTCCTGCTTTACTGGGAATAATCCTCAGAATAAAGAAAGCAAAGCAGGAGAGAGGAAAATCAGTTCTCCTCTCACCTACCAGGAAGGAGAGAATTAAGCTCATTGCTAAAAAATTATGTATCCATACAACAAAACTTTAGCACCTGCTCTGCATCCAGGTTTGAGCCAGGCACAAGGGCACAATGGGGAACGAGACAGTCGGAGGTCCCTGCCTGCAAGGAACACAACACTGTCTTTCTCGAGATTCATTTCACTGTAGCATTTACCTGCATTTACATATTTCCCGGGGAAAGCAGGATTGGTGGGAGATGCATGTGTCATTGACCTTGAGTGTTCTTCCCAAGTGGCTGGTCAGACTTTGGGGATCGTTAACCTGTGGGACTTCCCATGAGCACTGGCGTAGAGTAGGGTCTCTTCCCATCGACTGCTTCTACGCAGCTCCAGTCCCCTGGCACCGACTTGCTTCTGTACCATCAGCCATGCTGACTCTTCCAGGGCAGCATTAAGCCCTGGACAAGAGGTCAGGACCAATGTGTGTTACCACATGTTTGGAATGTGGCTGGAAAGTGAGGCGGCTTTCGAACCTGTGGCTGTGCCGATTGATGAGGCAGTGAAGCGGCTGAGCTCATCCCCTGCCTCTGTGTGATCTTGGATCTGAAAGGAAGCCCCGAAGGTTGACAGGAAAAATGCTTAAATAGAGGGGGAAACAGAGTTAAATGAATGAGTTGTGGGGAGGATTTGTTTGCTGAGCCCCAGCTTCACTCTTGAAAAGTAAACTGCTGGTGGCTTTGGGCATAAGAATCACTTTGGATACCTGTTTGGGCACCTTCTCTTAGGGAATGCGAGGAGACACTGGCCCCCCAGGAGACAAAGGGATCGCAGGATGTCCCGGGCAATGGGGTCAAAAGGTAAGGCTCTGTTGGAATGTTATTTTAAGTTCTCCCCAACACCCCCACCTTCTGTCCTCCATTCCTTCCCTCTCTTGTTTTGTCTTTCATCCCCCCTCTCTCTTCCCCTTTCTCCACTTACATGTTAGTTTCCTCATCTGCAGATGATTTACATTTGTAATCTCATTGATTTTTGTAAATTCCATCTACAACCTCTTTGTGGTTATGGAGCCAAAAGCAACTAAAGAAATACACAGTCATTGTCTTCAGAGGGGCAGCCCCTTCCTGCTCCAACAATCTAGGAATCCTCGTGCTGTCTTTGCCATGTGGCTGAGAGGTGTTGTATCTTTTACAGGGAGTCAGAGGATTGCCTGGATCTAAGGTACTGTAGTTTCTTCTCAAATTGCATGTCCTCGTGGGATGAGTTTCTGGATAGGCGTGTGGCAGGGACCTCCTTTTCTGATTGTGGCCCGTCATTGTTTCTCAGGGAGAACTGGGAGAAGATGCGATCGATGGCCTGGACGGGGAGGAGGTAAGCCATTTTTCTTCAAGTACCATAAAGCCAGCAGGAGGCTGATATATTTTTTTTCAATGGAAATTTTGTTTTCCGTGTCTTTTTTTAGGGCTCTCGTGGATTTCCTGGAAAAAAAGGAGAAAGAGGTGATCCAGGATCTCAGGTAACACTCTTCAATCTATGAGAGCAGGAGAATTTAGTGAGAGAGACAGTCTTAATTGCTGTGTGTCAGCGGTTATTAGGGATAAAATCGACAGCTGACTTAACCACATAATGAAGGCTTATTACCACGGAAGAGGTGCTGCAATCAGTTTGGAACAAGTCGGTAACTATGTAGTTTTTAAGAAGTTCCCGTTAGAAATCTCAAGGCGTGCAAGATGCTTTCTCTATGGGCATGTTTTTCAGAAGTCTGCAAATGAATGCTTTCGCCTGTCAGCAGCTTTCATTGCATCAGGGGGGGAAAAAAAGCAAGAGAAAAAGCAAAATTACTTTGGTGACTTTGGTATAGCAAATCACAGTGAAACTTTAATTTTAGATTCATTTCAAAAGTTAATAATCTTTAAAAATTTCAATTCATTTCATGAATTAATACATGCTTACTTGGTTCCAAGCAGCTCTGCTTTTATGTTCTGATACATTTATTTATCAAATATTTTTTAATACCTAGGGCGTGCCAGGCACTGAGTTATGCACCAGACAATCAGAAATGAACCACCCTGTCCTTGTCCTCAGGATTCTACAGTGTAGTTGGGGAGACAGACAGATCAATAGCTAATGGCAACACAGAATGTGATTGGGACCGTGTTGCAGGCATCTGCATGGGAGCCCAGAGAAGGGTTCTCACTCAGCAGGGTGGGGAGGAAGTTCAGGAAATCTCCCTGGAGGAAATGGTCACTGAGCTGAAGATGAATAGAAAGTAGCAAGACATGGAGGAAGGGCATTCCAGACAGAGGGAATAGCATTAGCAAAGACACAGAGGCTTGGGGACACTGCAGTTGTTCTGCCTGGTAGGAGTATTAGAGAAGAGGTAGAGGGAGGTCAGGTTCCAGAGGTGCTAGAAGTGATGGGGAAGGCACTGGTGAGCCATGAGGAGGAGTTGGGCTTTTAACCATTGGGGAGTAGGGAGCCCTTGAAAGATTTTAAGCAGGGATATCCTAATTGATTTGCATGTTAGAAATATTACTTGGCAGTAGTCTGGAGGCTGTGTTGGATGCTAGGCAAAGATAAGAGGCGAATCTGTAACAATCAAGATGAGAAGTGATGAAGCCTCAAATAAAGCAATGGCAGTGAGAACAGAAACAGAACATATTAATTAAGGAGATGGCAGAGCCTAGACTGGAGTGAACACCTATGTGCAAAATTTAGGGAAACCCTCATTATGCACAGAGTGAGTGCTTCCCTAAATTCTGCACCATAGGCGACTTGCTCATTTCCTCCTAGTCCTGACTCCGGGACATAAGATATCCAGATTTAGGTGACTAGAGGAGAAGGAAATTAGGGGTCAGTCCAAATGCCTATAAGGATCCTGGCTTGGGCAAGTTTAGTTGGAAAAAAGTGAGTTTGAGTTAAGAACGGAACATCCCTGTAGAGGTCTCTGTTGGCAATTTAATTATAGATGCCAGAAGTTGCTAGACTGGCTGGGATGTCCAATAGAGTACCCAGGAGCAATATGTAACCATTAAATTCACATTAATTAAAGTGATAAGGAACATGGATCATTTTATCTGATTGATTTCCTCCCCTCCAAACACACACAGCACTTGACATTTTAATATTATTATGAAACCTCCCACAAGCTAACGCGGAAACTCGTTTTATTTTTTTCAGGGCAGCCCAGGTGCCAGAGGCCCCCCTGGAGAGTATGGGGAGAGGGGCTTCCCAGGGGATCCTGTAAGTTACTAGGGCCCAGCTGGCTCTGAATTTCTTGTTCCACAGTTGTTTCCTTTCCCTGTGTCTCCTGCTGACCCGTGGGTAAAAGCTTGTCTTGGGAGAGGGGGAGGTAGGTTGACAGAGGCTATTTGTTTGGGAGAAATCTGATCATGTACAAAATTCAAAACTGGGAACTAAATTCCCACTTTAATCATCCTTATGTAGGTTGAGACCTTCAAGTTCTTTTGGAGGGGAAATTCCCATACTTTTGCTTATTGGGCTCCTAATCTCACAGATTCCCTATTTGTGGAGTTGATTACAGGGGAATCTTATTGCACTATCGAGGGAGTGGCATAAACATGTTGGACTAGTGCAGCCGTGGGCAAACTACGGCCCGAGGGCCGGATCTGGCCCATTTGAAATGAATAAAACTAAAAAAAAAAAGACCGTACCCTTTTATGTAATGATGTTTACTTTGAATTTATATTAGTTCACACAAACACTCCATGCTTTTGTTCCGGCCCTCCGGTCCAGTTTAAGAACCCATTGTGGCCCTCAGGTCAAAAAGTTTGCTCACCCCTGGACTAGTGCATTGGTGAAACTGCCAACACAGAGAAAGGAAATTCACCATAGCTTCAGCATGCACTCTAATCATTTGTCATTTACCACCATGCCCCCTTCAAACTTGGGGAACTATTACTTTCACTTTTTCAAACATCTATGAGATTCAAATATGGAGGATTTTCTCACACCCCTCATCACTTAATCCAAGTAACCCAAGTTTCTCACATCACACCCCTCATCATTAACCCAAGTTTTTGTACCATTTTGAAAAACAAAACAAAACAAAACTGGTATTTTTTTATTCTGAAATTCTTTTTAAATCTTCCTCTAGGGTAATCCAGGACAAAACAGTAACATCAAAGGACAAAAGGGCTCTGAAGGACAACAAGGAAGACAAGTAATTGGACCTGTTTTATATGAGTTGATTAATTATGTTACTTTAATAAAATCTAAATTAATGACTTAGTAAAATATGTAATCCACCTATAACTGAACAAACCCCCGTGAAGTTCACATTGAAAAGAGCTACGTGTCTGTAGGAGGTTACACTTCTATGGGCAAAATTACTATGTTTCCGGCAGGCGATATGTGGGGAAACTGGTAATAGCAATGCATGTTGCTATCCCGTTCTCCTCTTGAATGGATATATATCCAATAGTGTTGATATGCAGGAAGAGTCTAGAATGACACTTTTGTTCTTATCTTTTAATAGTGCCTGAGGTTTTGATGCTGATGCCTTTGTAATTTATTTAGCACCTTTTGCTTTATGATCTTGGGGGGGCTGTTGTATTTCTAGGGTAGAACCGGACAGAAGGGGACACAAGGCAGTCCTAATTCCGAAGGAGACAGGGTGAGTATTTTCACGGTCATTTATTTCCCCTCCTTATTGCCTGAAGCTGAGTCGGCTGATCTGGGGCGGATACGTGGACACTATTGACATTTTGGGCCAGATAATTTGTCATGAGAGGCTATCATGTGCATTAGAGAATATTTCACAGCATTCCTGGTCTCTACCCACTAGATGCCAGTAGCACCTCCTCCCCCCAGTTGTGACACCCAAACATGTCTGCAGATATTGCGAAATGGTGGTGGTGGATGGTGAGGGGGCAGATGGGAGCCAAGTTGCTCCTGTTTGAGAATCACTGTGACACAATTTGCTTGCCCCTATCTCCCTCCCAGAAACCTTTGAATGTCTTTGAAGAGAGTCAGGGACTTAAACACAAAAGCCCTCCTTTAATAGCGTAGTATCCTTGAGCTTCTATATGAATATTATGCATTGGGTAAACGCTCTTCATCTATGGCCAGGGGGGGAGAAGAAACACAGATCAATTCTTCCTGGATGAACCCAAACAGTGGCGATTAGTGGCAACCTCAAGGTCCTCGTATAACTTTACAACATCTCATGTGATATCAAGCCTAAAACAACGATAATAGATTTTCCCTTCTTTGTAAGGAACAACCAAGAAATCACTTTTCTCTTTGTGGACTTCTAAAATTAGGAATGATATTGATCATGTGTGAGAAACCCCTTTATCACACGCTCAGCATGGAGATTCTAAAAAGAGAAAACTGTACAAGGTCCTTGATCTGGCCCTGAATTTTACTCAAGAGGGAACAGAAAATACTTGGCTTTCTTTTTTATTACAGTCTTGTAATCTCATCACTTAGCAGGCTGTGGCTGATTGCCTTTCTCCCTGGGATAGATAGCAGATAGATGTGTTTTAATTTCCTCTTGCCTTTGTTGATCTTGAATCATAGTTCTTAAGGGAACTATGCCTAAGGGATAGCTTAGGCTTCCAGTGCTTCTGGTAAAATTCTTTGGGACTCTGCCCTCTTTTCCTCACTAGAGAATTAAAATTAATCAGAAGAAGCAAGAGAGCAGCAAGATAAGCTAAATACTATAAATTTTAAAGCTAAATATGCATTTTTGTTGGTTTAAGAGAAAATACTTTTAGTTTTAAATAACTTTATAACTGTCACTATCAATCAGCCACTTTTTTAAAAAGATGGTAGAGCGGGGTGGGGGGGGGGGCGGGGGATTACTACTTGGATGCACTAGCTGATTACTCTAAGTTAGCAATTTTCAACCAGTGTGCTGCAAGAATTTTTAAAATATGCAATACCTGACTGTTTAGTCATGGGCACTGACTTCTTTTCCCTTAGGCAGTGGTTCTCAACCTTCTGGTCCTTTAAATACAGTTCCTCATGTTGTGACTCAACCATAAAATTATTTTTGTTGCTACTTTATAACTGTAATGTTGCTACTGTTATGAATCGTAATGTAAATATCTGATATGCAGGATGGTCTTAGGCGACCCCTGTGAAAGGGTCGTTCGACCGCCAAAGGGGTCTCGACCCAAGGGTTGAGAACCGCTGCCTTAGAGTGACAAAAATGACAACAAATAAAAAAAATGACAACAGCAAAAACAATAACCATCAGGTATGAATGCAGTCTAAACTGTAAATATATAGGTCATATAATAGAGTTGCATCTTAATGGTCACATTGCATAATAAGGTTGCATCTGATTAATTACTTCTTGGTACCAGAAATTCTTATATGTAAATATAGGCACCTGATTTTTTAAAAAGTTACTTTGGAGCAAAAAGGGTAGGTAATTACTATTATTTTTTGTAAATGAATAAAAATTATACCTATTTTTTGTCAGATTGGCAAAGAATATATTTTTTGGTATACTGCAGAATTTTAGTAATTAGTTTATATGTGACATGAGACAGAAAAGGTTGAAAATCGCTGCTCTGAGTCACTCCCAGAACAGGAGGTTCTCAGCCTCCTTCCCTCATCTTCCTTCACTTCCCCGCCCATCTCCACCTTTCTACCCTCTTTTCTCCTGAATTAAATAAGGCAATGTGGATATAAAAAAGACCAAGCTTTTCTACCCTCTCCCCACCTTTCCAGTGAAGGTCAGAATTCCCTATGAGGGTCAGAGAATCTTAAGTGGATGACAAATCCTAAAAACACAAACAAACCTAAGACATTGCCTCCTGCTGACACAATTTCAACTTATGTCAATTAATTGTTGCACTGGCTGTTGCAAAAAAAAAAAAAAGTGAATGTACTGAGAACCAGAGTATTTAAAATAACATTTCAGGTCCACTGCCTTTTGCCTGTCACACACAGAATGCTTATTATAATAGTATGAGAGGCCCAGTGCACAAAATTCATGCACAGGGAGGTCCCCTCAGCCCAGCCTGCACTCTCTCCAATCCAGAATCCCTTGGGGGATAACTAGCAGTCTCACAATCTGGGACCGCTGGCTCCTAACTGCTCACCTCCCTGCCTGCCTGATTGCCCCTAACTGCCCCTCCTGCCAGCCTGGTTGCCTCAATTTCCCCCCTGCTGGCCTGGTTGCCCCACTCAGCCTGCTGTTCAGTCGTTTGGTTGTCCCTCACTAACCCCCCTGCCGGCCTTGTTGCCCCACGCAGCCTGCTGTTCGGTCATCTGTCCAGTTGTTTCGGTCGTGATGGCCCCTGACTTTTTATATATTAGGATGGATCTGTACCTCTATAGCATCTATTTTAGGCCAGATCCTGATCACGTTACTTTCAAGTATTAATTCATTTAATCCTCATAATAATTCTACGAGGTAGATACTATTATTATGTCCAGTTTACAGATAAGAAAAATCAAGGAACCTTGGGCAGCTTGCCCAGGACAGAGATACGTAGTAGGTGTTAGACCAAGGTTTGAACTGAGACTGTCTCATACTGTGGGATCTGGGCTCCTAACCACCCTGAGTAAAGTTTATTGAGCCAATGCTCTGTGCCCACAGGCTTTAAAGGGCAGGGCTGTGCCGAAACCGGTTTGGCTCAGTGGATAGAGCGTCGGCCTGCGGACTGAAAGGTCCCAGGTTCGATTCCGGTCAAGGGCATGTACCTGGGTTGCGGACACATCCCCAGTAGGAGATGTGCAGGAGGCAGCTGATCGATGTTTCTCTCTCATCGATGTTTCTAACTCTCTATCTCTCTCCCTTCCTCTCTGTAAAAAATCAATAAAACATATTTTTAAAAAAATAAATAAAGGGCAGGGCTGAGCTCATGACTGTCTTCTAAGGACACAGATGAATGAATGAATGAATGAATGAATGACATTTTTTAAAGTACTGTTTTATACCTAAAGTAATCATAGTTGTTTATCACAACAAAGGAAGTTGATGATTGGGATGTATCCGCAGCTCTCTCAAAGAGGCAAGGGTGGTAGGTGAGGAGGGGAGAGCACAGATCTTGTTGCTCTCTAGGGAAAAAGAAGTTAGGATCTGTGGCCTGAATCCTCTTCCAGCTTGGCTACCCTCTGGAAAGGAGAGGGTGTGGCAAAGACAGCCACTAGGTGGAGAGCCTGAGCTGGCAACGGGAGCCATTTCTGGAGAGATGCAGACTGATTTCAGCTTCAGAGATCAGCCTGGCTTTTCTCAGATGAACCTGGAGGTACCATTTGGACCACAACAGGGTAGAACAGACCTCATCAATCATTTCCTCCTTGTAGGATTCCACGGAAACAAACCTCAGTGGGCCCAGATGAATCACTGTATCTAACACTTTTGTACTCTTCCCCCGGGACACACTCAGGGGCCAGGACAGAGAGATGGGTGTGACGCAGGTTGTTGTCACACAGGAAGCCTCTGCCGAGCACACAGGGCTTTGTGGGACTTGCAGGAGAGGGGAGGTAGAAGACAGGCTCTTCAGGATGGTTTGGTTGTTCAAACAGCCTCCTCAGTAATTGTCAGAGGTTGTCAGCCTGCAGCTGGGTCTATAATGACCTTTGGATCCGTTTGCAATCAATCCCCCAAATATCGATCTGTAATTAAGTGCCTAGTGTGAAAACTCATCTTTGGAAAGTGCCTCAAGGAAGCCATTGCTTTGAGCTGCTTGTTACTTATATGTCTATCAGAGAGTGAGACAGGCTGACTTGCCTCTAAGGAACCCCCATCCAGACACTAACACTTTGCTTTTTCTCTTCCAGGGAAGAGAAGGCCACAGGGGGCCCCAGGGGGTCCCGGTGAGTATCCTTCCTTTACTGTCCTCTGTGGTAGATGAGGCCAAGGAGATGCTCACATGCAAATGCACTGGGGATAGTGAGCATTTGACTAGGGTGTTGTAGGAAGTGCCAGGCGTTGGACATGATCCCCACTGACTGGGAAGGGGGAGGGGATCAGTTCAGCTGCCAGGAACAGGACCGGCCAGACCTAAGGCAAAGCCTTCTTCACAGACACTTCATAGGAAAGAGGACGTGTGCAGCCCCAAATGCTGTGTCCTTGCATGCTTTTCATGTGCACTGGGAATGACTGCAATAGAGTGAAATTCTTTACCAGAATAAGAAACAGCCTTTGTGTACGGTAGCACTAGGAACTATGGAGAGATGACCTATATGGAAACCAGGTGGAGAAAACCTTTACACTGAAAACTCTCATTCTTCAGGGGGAGCCGGGAGATCCTGGACTTCCAGGAGCACTGGGAGCTGAAGGATTAAAAGGCCCACAGGTGTGTTGGAATAGTTCATAAATAATTGACAAATAATGCTGAGTTGTGCTGGGGGGTGGGGACGGCCAGGGAGAGGTCAATGGGGGAAAAGAAGACTTAGGTAACACTTTAAACAATGAAGAATTTAAATTAAAAAAATAATGCTGAATTGTTCTGATGGGAAGATGGCAAGTCATTCTGTATAAAAATAAAGAACGAGAAATTTTTAATCCACCTCCTCCCTCCCCCACGGTACATGTCTCTGGAATTCTACATTTTCCACCCTGGTGGGGGTTTTTGCTCCATCTAACCTGCTCCTACATTTGCAGCTCACTGATAAAGGCATGCTCTTGTGCTCACCTGGTACTGTGTCTGCGTGGTAGTAATAATGAATTATTAATACATTAGTATTATATTAGTAATCAATATCAGGATCGACAAAGTGGGTTTCCTTAACTGCAGTCAGACTCCCATGAAAGAAAGTTAGGAATTGGAAGATGTTATTCAACTCACCTAAAGCTAACTCCGTAGGGGGGTGACAGTGCTTCTAGAACATCACTGAGAGGACTTTATGGGAGCCATTTGTATTTTTTCTTAGTCTCATCATTAATGACATGGGCATTGGAGTCAGGACATGTGTGTCTCTCTTTCACATCAGAAGGATGCAAGGGTTATTCCTAGAGAACAGCTTTGTAGCATGTAGGTATTTAGTCACCTTCTAGAGTCCACTTTCAGCCTGAACTTGTCTGGAAGGGCCTGTGCAGGTGTGTCCATTCTAAGACCTTCCCAAGAGTTCATTTTTCTTCTAGAAAGTTCCAAATTATTAATACTCACTTGGAATTTGGGATTCTCTTGAGTGGTTCTGGGGTACCTGAACCGAGCCAACAGGTAGCAGATCCTCTAAATTAAATAACCATGGGACCAACCTAGATCCACCTCCCGGCTTTGTGAGGAGAGGAGTGACTGCCACAGCGCCTCCAGAATCCTTTGGTACTTAGATGGAACCAAATCCAGTGGCTCCAATCACCACATGCACGGGGCAGCCAGGGCCACTGTATAGCTGCTGCTTTGATAGTGGGAGACATTACCAGCACCTCTCTTCTCACAGAACCATATGGGAACCATGCATTTGATGGTAACTATGGCAGAAAATGTGCTGTAATTCCTCTGATGGGTCTGCTGCTAAAACACCTTTTTGTGCTAATAGAAACAACTCTGGTTTCTATTTTACACATTGAAAACACTTTGGCCCAGGGAACCTGCCCCATAAAAGGAACCATCTTACCATTGCTTGGGTCTTACTTCCTTTTCCCATGGGTTTTATTTATCTCTTTGGTCTCTTTTCCATTTCTACCTGTCAGAGAGGGATGGAGGTTTTATACCCAACCTGAGGCTTGCTCAATAGGATCTGTACCCCTGAGGCTGGGCCTCCCCTCAGTTCTTCTTTTAAATAATGCTTAACCTCCCAGTTAAAAGGCTGCTTGAAGGGTGAGAGCATTGCCTCTTCCTGCTTTAACATGGGGGTGTTTCAAATGCACACTTGAAGAATGTAAGTTCTCATTGACTTCTTGGCACTGTGTTTCTTTTGTTACCACAAAAGGGGTCCAGTGGGATTCTTGGCAGCAAAGGAGAGAAGGGGAGCCAGGGGCATAAAGGACCTCAGGTGAGTGACTCAGAAACCTTCGTCAGTTGTCTCCAGTCTTTATTTTCCTCTTGCTTTGGAAACACCTTCATATATAGTTAATTTTATATTATCTACATAGGGAGTATTTCATTTTAAAAAATATATATTTTATTGATTTCAGAGAGGAAGGGGGAGGGAGAGATAGAAACATCAAAGATGAGAATCATCGAAAGGCTGCCTCCTGCACGCCCCCTACTGGGGATCAAGCCCCCAACCCAGGCATGTACCCTGACCAAGAATCAAACCGTGACCGCCTGGTACATAGGTCAATGCTTAACCACTGAGTTATGCTGGCTGGGCAGAAGTATTTCATTTTTTAATTAACTTGGGACAACTTTGCAACAAACTTTTAGCACAGCTCACAATCCTTGTTCATAGCTTAGGCACTCCTCTTTCTCCTTCACTGGGTTTTACTCAGAAAGCACAGACCCATTGGATCAGCCTAAGAAAACATTTGGAAGAGTACAAATCTTATTGATTCATGAACATTTCAAAACTTAACACATTAAGTTTTTCTAACTTGTAAAAATTATCTGGGCCATGCAATGCTCCATTGACTGTTGATATTTGAAATTGCCTCTACAAAGATCCCTTACTACTCAAATTTATTTAATGCCTAAGTTCAGCTTTGAATTCACCCTCTGAATCTATTTGGTTCCTGAATTTCTGACAGTGAGCAATGAGAGTTTGGATGGTGAGGGATTCATATGAAAAATGTTCTGAATCTGTTCAATTCTTCAGCTCAGCTGGTAAGAGTTCAGTAGGCTAGGGATACCAGTGTTTGCTCTGTTATCTTCCCAACATGCTTCTAAAAGACATTTTTGCCCATTTTCAGATTGGGAAACTGAAACACATTCAGCACACCACTTTGTGTGTGTGCATGGGGCCATGCACAAACGTGCCGATGGTGGTACAGTATCTTGTTCAACAAAATCAGTGCATTACAACACATTGGCCACACTCAGAAATTGTGTGTGTTTAGTCAGAGGCGCCTTTTCTGTTTCTCTCTAAGGCCCCATATGGACAGTGGTGTCCTTACAGATGAAGACTTGTGGTGCTCTAGCCAGGACTGTAGCCTGAGTCATCTGGTTTCAGCCCAGATGTCTGTCTCCCTGGGTGGCTGGCTTCCTTGTTAAGAAAGCGTGCAGGAGCTATTGGAGATGACGTGAAGAAAAGCAGGCCTAATCTAATGGGTTTTCTAAGCATTGCTGCAGCGTTCCATTTCCATTTCCCCTTTTTTCCCAGGGTTCTCCTGGACCAGTGGGAGCTGAAGGGAGTGTTGGAAGACCTGGACCTTCGGGGAAAAAAGTTTGTGTTATTTCTTATAGATTTCAAATACTGAGAGGAAAATTTATCTCCATTCTTTTCTTGCTTTTCATATTAATTCTTCACATGTTTGAATCCAGATACCACCAACCACCCACCAGTTTTCTGCTAATAGATCGATAGGATTTTATTTATTTGCTTATTTATTTATTTATTTATTTATTTATTTATTTACTTAGAACTTTGAGGGGATGATATTGGTTAATAAGCTTATATAAGTTTTAAGTCCACAATTCTATAATACATCATCTGTGTATTGCATTGTATGCTCACCAAAGTTTAGTCTCTTCCCATCACCATATATTTGACCCATTTATCCCTATTCTTCTCTGACAACAAACAAACAAACATAACTCATTGACACAGACAACAGGATGGTGCTAATACATTCTTTTCCTCCCATTGAGAGGTAACTGCTTACCTCTCCATGAAACTGCCCCATTTCGCTAGGAGGGACACAGTGATCTCATCCATCATAAAACAGCTTTGAAAACCATGGTGGCAGAGTTGGGCTGAGAGTGGGAGGTGGGGGTGGTGGAGGGAGTGTCAACTCAAATCTACTTGTACATGTAGTTCTCTAACTCAACATACCTTTTCTTGGTCATAATCTTGCCGGTGTGCTTAAATCCTTTCAGCAGCTCCCTCCCCTAGGGCCAGCTCAGGAACCTGGAACCAGGGCAGTCACATGGGGGCCTAGCTTAGAAGGGCCCAAGCTTGGTTTAATGTTGTGCTGTCCTCATCTTGAAAGTCTTACTGTTTGAACAGGAGGCCAGTGCTTTCGTTTTACACTGAGCCCCACAAATTATGTAGCCATTCTTAACTTCCCCAGGGCCCTGAGTAAAATCTCCAGACTTTCGAGTAGCTTAGAAGGCCCTTTGCTGATGGACCATGTTTAACTGTAAGGCTTCATAGCTCCTCTCCCTCCTGCATGCTTGCCCGAGACTTCTCACCAGTGCCTTCCCTCTACCTGCATTATTCTCGCTCCTCCCTTGACCCTCCTTCCAGCTCACACATCTCATCCTTCAGCAGCAACCATGCTCCTTTTTCAGGCAGCTAGCCTCCCAGCCCCACCAATTCTAATTTAGATTCCCCTTCTCTTTGTTGTCATCACACCCTGAACTTTATCACACAGGTTTAGAATTGCCCGTCTGTCTCTCTTTCCAACCAGGACCCCACTTACCATGTTCAGTGGTTTATTTTCCACAACGGTAAATAACCGTTGGGTGGGCAAATGAACGGTTTTTCCCAAGAGTAACTTTTCCACTCCTTGCCTTCTCCTTCAGTCCTTCTGTAACACTGGGAAAGCAGTCCCTGAGTCCAGCTATGGGTTCTGCTGATGTTTTCTGCTTACCTTTGGGAAAGGTCATTCATTATTTGTTTTCTACACCCCACCTCCTTGCATAGCATTGAACTCTCCCTGAGAACCCTGTCTCCCATCTAGTGGACAGAGCTTCCTACGCTGGGAGCTAGGCTTGACTTTTCCAATTTGAAACTCTTCTTGACCCATTTATTAGGGAGAATCTGGAATTCCTGGAGGTCCTGGGCTAGCGGGGCAACCTGGACAGCAAGGAAAACAGGTATGAAGTTTCAGGACCCTTGTCCTTTCCCTGTTCCAAGTGCTCAGTTCTGAGGCAAAGAGAAGGGGGCTGACACCATTTGGGGGAGTGAAGGTATTTCAGCACCTCCTAGGTAGATGTGGGGACATTTCTCCCATCCCCGGCAGCTCTCATTCTATAGCCGATCTGTTAAAATGAGGAAGAACAGTCAGAGGGAAAGGGGGCATGCAGAGATGGTTATGGATAAGTTAGAATGGGCATTTCAATATTCTAACAACCAACAGAGGCCATATAGGCACAGGTCCTTGAAAAACAGCACTACCCTTTCCTCTCCCCTTCTTGTAAAACTCTAGGGCAACAAGAAGAAGAGGGGAGTAGGCCAAGAAATGGGCACCTGCTCTAGTGGCTCCGGCTGTGCCAGGGTCTCAGTCCCCCTGGAAGCCCTCAGTGCTTCTCTCCTGACATTATAATCTGCCCAGTATAGACTACAATTAATTTTCAATTTTGAGAAATTAAAATGAACTGATTTGTTCACAGGGAGATTATGGCATCCCAGGCTATGGTAATATAGGACGAAAAGGAATACAGGTAAATATGGAAAACAATTATTTCTTTCATTGATGAAGCAAACCTAAAATAATACAAGAAAAAGAAATGGTCATATGGTAGTAGTGTTGTGTTGACTTATTTATGTTTTCTGCTGAAAATTATAGGGCCCAAGAGGATTCCCTGGAGATATGGGGCAAAAGGTATTGTGCACATGACCTTTTTAAATTACCGTGATCGTTAAAAAAATTTTGATTTATCTTTATTATCGAAAGTATTACAGATGTCCCCTTTTCCTCCCCATTAACCCCCTCCATGTTGCTCCGTCCTCCTCCCCAGGCCTTCACTGCCCTATTGTCTGTGACCATGGGTTATGCATATATGCATATAAGCATTATCTTAACCTTTTAGTTGAGAATTGAAATAAACGTATGGATCTCAAAGAAACAAACATAAAGCAAGGCAATTGTTTTGCCTGGGCTTCATGAAAAAAGGGCTGTACTTATCCCTATGAATCTTTAAATTGGAAAAGATTGCCCTGTTCTTCATTGCCTGATGTCCCTTTCCTGGAAACCCTAACTCTAGGTGTCCTCTTGAGTTTAGTCCTTTGTCCTCTTCTTGATTTCTCTGCCTCAGTGATCTCATTTCAACCTCAGGTCTTCATCTCTGATAGGTGTGGTTCAGTTGGTTGGATGTCATCCTGTGCATCAAAAGGACCCCCAGTAGGGGGCGTGTAGGAGACAGCCATCCATGTTTCGCTCTCACATTGATGTTTCTCTCTCTCTCTTCATCTCTTTCTAATAATCAATAAAAATATTTTTTAAAAAAACTGTCGGCTTCAGCTATTGCGATCTGTCCTTCATTTTTGTGGCCTTTATTTCTTCTCACTTGAAAGATTACAATATTATTCTCGTTGGTCCCCTACTTCCCACTTCTCCCTGCTTCAATTAATCCCAAACACTACTATCACTTGATTTCCCCCCAGAGATAGCCTTAATTTTGTTATTCTCCTGATCAGATAGCTCCAGAATTCCTCACCATCTTCCAGATTGAAATCCATCTCCATGTTCTACAACCAGACACACCCTCCATTTTGATCAGAGTAGTTCGTGTTACATCTGTTTTGTACACTGAAATTATGTAATAAGATTTTCTTTTTTTAAGTGTCTTGCCTAGAAGAGTGTCTTCCATATAGTTGATGCTCAAATTAAAATTTAGAATATAGATTTTAAAAGGTGTCCAATTAAGCAAATCAAATTAACTGTAGGAAAAAAGACAATATTTGGATTCTTAAAGTGCTTTTAATTGATGAACTACCAAAATAAATTCTTTCCTTAGGTAGAGAAGGGTGCAAGAAGGGACTATACAGATAACTGTTAGGACAAGAGTTCTCATTGTGGAGGACCAGTTTTCTAACTTATTGAAAAAGGGGAAAAACAGCTTATTTCAATTTGGGGATAAATGTGAAATTAGCACATTGGTAAGTAAATGCTAAAATTAGTTCTCCCATGGTCAGAGTAAATTTTTTTTTTTTACCTTCAACTTTTTGAGAATTGACTCACAAATTTAGGAAGTAATTCACCATTTAGTATTTTATGTAGTCAATATTCCATGTTTTACCTAATTTTTGAGCATTTTTCTTAGGTATTTTTATTAACTGATTAGATAGCCATTATACATATTTATACATAAAAATTTCTATCCTTAGAAAATTTTAAATAGTTTGTAGAATAAGTGTATCAATGACTTAGTTCTAAATGACAGAAATTGACTTTTAGTGTTTAATATCTGGTATAGGTATAAGATCAACTAGGTTTTAGATTGGAGAGAATTATTTTTATTTTTTCACAGCAAATATTTCCCATTAATTTTCTTATATCTGAATCTTCAGGGTGAAATTGGAAATCCTGGAATTCCTGGGGAGCCTGGACCCAAAGGATTTAGGGGACGAAGAGTAAGTAGCCTATAATTCCAGAAATAAAACATGTTTCCTTGGAAACTCTGGCTTTTGTGTTGCAATAATAAATGTGGATTATTGATCCATCCCAAGGACATCTAAAATTGCACTTCCTAGCAGTGTGGTCTTCAATACACCTTTCCAGGGTCTCTATTTCTACAATATGAGGGTTGAACTTAATGACACCAAAGGTCATTTTCAGCTCTGAAAGCCTATGGTTCCATGACTCTGAACTATTACAAAGATTTACAGACTGATATCTGGCTGTTTCAAGGATTGTCTGCGTCATCCAGTCTTTTCTAAGGCACACATTACAGCCCAGAATATTGATCCTATGAGTGGAAATGAAGCTGGCATCTTTCCACGGTGTCCCTGAGGGTTTTTTGACAATCCCACTACCCATAACCAAGGTCATCTGGGATATTCATTTGACCGAAGGCTGTTGAGATCTAATTAGTGAAGTGCAGAGTAGAAGGTTGTACTTATTTAAAAACAAAATGTTGAGAAAACGTCCTTTCATTTTAAAGTTTGAATGGGATATCAGCAGTCATTATCAGCTGAAAGGGATGCAATTCAACAGATACTTTCCATGTGGCCAGATAGATCTCATTAGCTCCATATCCATCACCTTAAGGTATGGGAATGACACCGCCCTCCCATTTACCCCTATGTATGTGGGCAATTATTGTATTTGATACTTTGCAGATAGAAGGTTTTTTATTAAATCTCTGGGTGCCCTAGTATATTTGCTTTTATTTTTTTGCACCAATCCTAGTTTATAGCTAATTTAGATTTAAATGCACAACTAGTGCCAGAGCAAAGTATGTCACTAAATGAAGAGGCTCAGAAGGAAATGGATGTTTGCCAATGATTAAGAATGGTCATTTGTATTACAAGTAAGGAATTCACTGGACTTGAATTAGTAGTTGCTTTGTTAAAAATTTATTTTTAATTGTAAAGTCTTATAAAACTGAGGTCAGGTCATCCCATGGCTAGAAGATGTGGAAAGTAACACATATTTCCATCTGCAGCTCACTGTAGGTTTGAAAGGTGTAAAGGGATCTCAAGGAACGCACGGCCCCCCTGGACGGAGAGTAAGTATATCCATGAGAACTAAGTCACATGTGCTACTGGTTTCTAGGATGTACAATGAAAAGGGCACAGAATTTAAAGTCAGAAGCACTGGGTTCAAGTCCAAATTCTGCTTGTTACTAGCTGTGTGCCCTTCAGCCAGCCATGGAGTTGCTCAGTTTACCTCTAAAACAGAGATGACATATCCTGTGTTAACCACCTCAAATGGTAGCTGGGAGGGTCACATAATCAAGCATATGAACTATAAAGTTCAATGCAAATATTAGCAGCTACTGTTATTTTTTTTTTTTTACTGATGTTTTAAAAATAGGGATGGGTTACATAAGCTTCATAAAGTTTCATCCTGCGGGGCAAGTTGATATAGTTTCCCCAAACCATTAATATTACTTCCTGTCCTCAAAATATTTGGAAATATAACTACAACTTTCCACTATGATTCCATCAAAAGAGAAATGTCACCTTTGGAAGCATTCCTGGACAGAGTAGCACATCTCTCTCTGATAAATATCCATTTCTCTATTTTAGTCTCACTCATGTTATGGTAATGATTTATAGACATGTCTCTCTCCCCTGATGAGCACAGACAGTAAGAACTAAATGTTGCCAGCACCTGTGTTTTGTGTAGGAGGCGCAGGCAGCATTGTGTAAGGAGTGAAGAAACTGCTTACCTTGTTTAGTGCTTTGTGAATATTTTCTGACTACCGGGAGGAGTCCCTTACCTTGGGACTTTATAAGGGAAACAAATAACATGGGTGTCTTGTGGACGACTGAATCCATAGTAAAATGAGAATCGACTACCTATAATGGATACTCTGCTACAATCTTTTATTTCTTTTGTATTAATTGGTAAATACTCTTAGTTGTGTGAGTGAGAATCTAGTCTATGAACCAATCTGGTCCAGTTTGGATTTATCTCTTGCTCAGATTCTGGAGCTCCCATTTTGGGGGGATCCCATATTTTCCTGGCCTTGTGCTTGGCCTACTGACCTGGGAGAATGCGGCTTCTTTGTCTCAGGCCCTTGATCCTCAGCCTCTGCCTAAAAACTTGCTCAAAGTTACTCTTAAGTCTTTTAGAACATACTCCCCGGAGTTCTAATCTATATTATAAAAGGCCAGTGGCCGTAACGCCGTAATGACCAAAGGACTGGTCACCAGGAGGTGCATTGATGGGTCTCGCAGCGCGGCAGGTCTGGGTCTCACACGATTTCGCACACTGGGCCTCTAGTCCTCGATAAGATCTGTAAGAAACTGTCCCTCTCTCTGTTTATGTGACTGTGCATTCTTTTCTGTTTTCTGCCGTAAGTTGTAAAGGGAAGGATATGACTCAGCATTATTTAATGAGATGCATAATTTCCTGATTTGGGTCAGGAATAAGATATTCTCCCATGAGTAGAATCATGGAATCATGGATGCCATGACAGTTCTGGTTAACACCAGCAGCATAGTGTGGGGGGGGGGGGCACTTCAGCATTCAGCAGACGTTTAACTGGTTATTGGATGAATCAATGGACAGATGACCCAGTTGCCATTTAGAACAAAGATTCTTTCATTGACATTTGTGGTTGAGCCAGTGAAATTGTACAAATATGAGCAGGTAATAATAGCATTTTTGAAGCCAACATCTTAGCATTTACCAGTTGCTCAGAGGGATCCATGTGTGCAAACATGTTGAGAGCCACCTGCCAAGAAGAAGCCGGATTCTGATAAAAGGAAGGAAGAAGGGAAAAAGAGAAAAGCTTAAGCTGTCAAGAAAGGACTACCTTTTCTCTGGGAATCTTCTCAATTCATCTCAGTAATTAATTGTACTCCTTTCTTTTATAACCTCTCAGCATTTAAGAGCTTAGTGTGTCTGCTCTTCCTTTGTGTAAGGCTCATTTTCCGATGTAATTGTCTTTGGTTCTTTCACACATGTAGAGGTTATAGGTGCTGCCTGCATTTTAAACTCCTTGATTCTTTGTTGTTTGTTTAAAATGTGTTTTTATTGATTTTTTTTTTTTTTAGAGAGAGAGGAAGGGAGAGGGAGAGAAGATAGAAACATTGATGATAGAGAAACATCGTTTGGCTGCCTCCCGCACGACCCACACTGGGGACCAAGCCCCGACAGGGAATCGAACCATGGGGAATTGAACCACGACCTCCTGGTTCATAAGTCGATGCTCACTCACTGAGCTACACCGGCCCAGCTCAAACTCCTTGATTCTTAATAAACCTATATCTCTGAGTTCTCAATAAATTCCTTCTTGCCATGTTTTAGGAAGTCTTTTGTTTACAATTTCAAGTTTTCTGATGAGAAATGACTTCTAAGGGTTATATCTTTTGTACAGATATCTTTAAAAA
The DNA here is from genome assembly GCF_000147115.1 of Myotis lucifugus. Taxonomy (NCBI): domain Eukaryota; kingdom Metazoa; phylum Chordata; class Mammalia; order Chiroptera; family Vespertilionidae; genus Myotis; species Myotis lucifugus. Next base: position 3,758,063 of record NW_005871056.1, read on the forward strand.
TACAATAATTCAGTTTGCTCTGAGCAGACTAGCTTTATTGATCTGACAGGAAACAAAGAACTTGACACTCTTGATTTAAGTGGGAAAGAGCATTGGAACCCACCCGTTCAGAAAAATTTAATCCCTCTCTGCCAGCTGTGCTTTTAAGAAAAAAGGTTTTCCATCACCATATATTTGACCCCATTTACCCTTTTCTACCTCCACCCCGCTTTCCCTTTGGTAACCACCATACTGTTGTCTGTGTCTATGAGTTTTTGTTTGTCTGGTTTGTTCACTTGTTGCTTTCTTTTTATATCCCATATATGAGTGAGATCATACGGTTCTTGACTTTTTTCATCTGACTTATTTCACTTAGCATGATAGTCTCAAGATCCATTCATGTTTTCGCAAATGACAACATTTCATCTTTTCTGTGGCTGAGTAGTATTCCATTGTATATGTGTACCACATCTTTATCTAATCATTCATCGAAGGACACGGTGAATAATACATATTGACAAACATTTGTACTCCTTCACCATTTTGGAAATTTTCCCAAAATACCAAAATGGGGTCATTCACATTCAGAGATTTCTGTCTTTCTGAAATAAAATAAATGTACCTGAGAACATAATTTTTAACTAAAAAAACAATGAAGGTATTTTCCTCTGCTTTTGTTTTGACACTAAAGACTCCAATTCACATAGCAATAACTTGCTCTGGTTTTGTTTCCCTAGGGCCCTAAAGGCACAGCGGGGATGCCTGTATATTCTGTATGTATCTCCTTATTTACGAAAGAAAAACCAATCAACCCACTGGCAAATAAATATGGCCACTCTGCTCATGTTTCTGTTCTTTCTCTCTCTTTATAGCAATGTGATCTGATCCGGTTCGTTCGAGAACGCAGTCGTGAGTATCTGTGTGTCAGGGAGCAAGAGCATCCGTGATTGGTGCGGGCACTGAGGTTGAAGGCAGTGTGGGCATGCGTGATTCACTGGTGGGGAAGGCAGACATCCCCTGCAGCAGGCTTGTCCTGAGTGCCTGCTGTGGGAACAGCTCACTTCAAAGGTGGGAGAAAAAGGGGTACAAGTAAATGGCATGCAACATGCCTATGGGGAATAGAGACTAACTCAAGAGATTTGTGAATTAGTTCACACATTCCTATGACAATAATGTACAAAGGCCTGAGAGAACATGGTGTTAAAGGGATGTGCATGGGAGTTTGGGTTTAGTTGATTAGTTACTCAGTTAATGAGGCTCCTTGGGTGGGGATAATTGAATCCTACTGTAGGGAAGTGATGGGACTGGCAAGACACAGTTTCAGCAAGGAATGAAGCAGAAGTCAACAAATAGAGGGGCTGTCTTCTTTATGATATAAGGGATATAAGCTAGAAAACACCCAGTAACTCATTTCTAAACAATTATCCTAAGGAAATAAAGCAAAACAAGGAAAAAAATTATAGGTATAGATGATTGCTGAAATATTCATTAAAGCAAAATAAAGTGTACCCTCTGACTCTGTACACTTATTACATTATTGTGCATCATCTTCTGATAAAATATTAAGCAGATATGGTTTTATGAAGACAGAATATGAAAAATATTGCTATTATAGAGCAGAAAATTAAATTGGGTCCTCATTATGTTTACATAGAGGTAAATATATATACATAGAAATGAGTACTGGAGAAGAAGGTAGAAAAAGTGTAACAACTTACTGTGTTAGGTGGGTAGAATTTTAGGTGATGAGTCTTTATGTTTGCATTGTGGCTTATAATCATGCGTATACAATCATAATAAAAAATGTAAAATGGGAAAATTAGAGAGGCTTTCCTGAAGGAGACTGGACGAAAACGTAGCCATTACAAGTGTGTGGCAAGGACAGAACAACAACTAAAACAAATTTAAAATCCCTGGAAGGCCAGATGGGGAGACGCTTAGTATCACTGTGGATCGGGAGGCAGGGGAGGGGTTGTGAAGGGAAATCAATTGGTAGGAAAACGTGATGACTTGAAACATTTTAGAGGAAGAGGAACGCTGTGTAGGCCCTAAATTGCAATGAAATGAGGCAGCGAATGAAATGGGGCTGTAATAAAGGAGAGGATCAGGGAAGGAGGCTCAAATGTTGAAGTCACTCAAGTGTTTGTGGTCCTTAGAGTCACGTGGATGGATGAGGTTCCAAAGAATGGAAATCTAGAGACAGAAACAGAACCCCAAGGGACGAACCCAGGATGGGGCCCGAGTCCTGAGCTGGTGGCTGGGACCCTAAACCCCAGAATGGAATAAGTCATCTAGGAGGCTGGGGGGGATGTGGAGAGAGGTGTATGGTTGAGAATAAAAGAGAAGGACCCAAATGATTAGAGTTTTGGAGGGAGAGGCATAACGAGGATTTTTAGAAAAAAAAAAACATTTAAAAAGAAACACACTAAAAGAAGTCACCTACTTTCACCCAGGCCAGTGTGGCTCAGTTGGTTGGGTGTCATCCAGTGCCCCAAGGGATTGCTAGTTCGATTCCAGGTCAGGACACTTGCCTGGGTTGCAGGCTCGATCCCCAGTGTGAGGCATGCAGGAGGCAGCGGATGGATGTTTCACTCCCACATTGATGTTTCTCTCTCCCTCTCCCTTTCTCTTTCTCTGAAAACCAATAAAAATTTTTGTTGTTGATTTTTAAAAGAGGTCAACTAAGTTTCTCCAAAGTCACCCAGATTCAAACCCAGACCGGTGTGTCTATTTCTAGCGCCTGCGCTTTTAGCCTCATAGCTGGGTTGGAGGTTAAGAAATAAAAAAGTTCTCTGTGAAAAACAAAGGGATCTGTTTCAGGCCTGGAGATGCAGAGGAGGCTGTGGGTTATGTGTGCTGTCTGCTGGCAGAGGCTAAAGACCAAAGCTGCTAATAGGGTTGATGTGAGAGGAGCATGCGCGGTGGGACGGCAGGATGGGAGGCCAGTTTGTTGTCAGTGCTCATAAAACCTCTCATTATATTGGAGTGACTCATTGCTTCCTAGGAATTGAATTGAGTAAAATGAATATGGAAATTGTCAGGCCTGTGCTTACTTAGAGATTGACTGACGTTCCCCTGCTTCATCTGACAGAGTAATTCACTTAGAGAAACCAGAGCTGTTTTGCTCAGGAGAAACCCTTGGGGGCTTTCCCTCTGCTCTCTAGTTACTGAGATTGCTCAAACGCGGGAGCTGTATTTTTTAGTCCAGACAAAATTCATTTGGAAATCCTCACAGTTCTGCAAGAAAATAGAGCTTCCCAAGGTGTTCATCAGGGAAGAAAATAAAACCCCGTATTTTAGCCTTGCCTTGCTGAATGGCTCTCAGAAGGCTCTAAGAAGAGATACAAAACAAATTGGATTTTAGCTATCTCGCCATTTAATCAGAGGCCCATCCATCCTGCTTCTAAGACAAGTGATCAGTGTTTCTGATTTCAACCAAAATTCTGCTCAAGTCTGCTGCCGTGACTCACAAGGAGAAAGGGTCAGGGAGGGTCACACATGAATAAAATTCTGTGTATGTACGTCTCCCTCAATCCTTCAGCCATGGCTTCCCGTAACTTAAGCATTAGCCTCGTGTGTAATTAGAGTCAAGCCAAATATTAAGCTTTGTCGAAATTTGGTTGTTTGGGGTTAGGTTTAGTATGTGTTCTGAAACCATAATTGACTCTTCTCTCTCTCTCTCTCTCTCTCTCTCTCTCTCTCTCTCTCTCTCTCTCTCCTTATTTTTATAGCTTGTTGGAGAGGTGAGTATTCTTATCATACTATGTTTCTCGCTGAAATTATTACTGTGTTCTAACAAAACCAATTTGAAGAAACACTCACCCCTGTGGGATAAAGGACGTCTTTTCTATGCAGACACTTCTGTCTTCTGACAATAACCGTCCATGTCATATTTGACCTGGTTGTAAAATAATGACCCCCCGCCCCCCAGATCCCAGCCCCTTCACACTGTTGTTCTTTCCAGGTTCTGTCAGAATTTATAACTCAATTTGGTCATGGAGTAGGCCCTGTGCTGCAGAGGGATTCGGTGACAGGGCTCCCTGGCTGACCATATTCTATTGCTCTGTTTGCTGATTGACCCCTGGACACCGGCTTCTTGGACAGGCAGTGTCTCCTTTCTTCCCTCTGACCCACCCTTTTCATCTCACCAGTACCCACCGTGCATCTCCCTGAGCACCCACCACTTGTCAGCCTGACCCTGCCATGAACCGTCTTCCCAGGGCCTAGACTGCAATCGGTGGTGCATGGCGCCTTAGATCCGTTGGATGACATTGCCACTGAGGCTGGTTAGGTCAACTTCAAGGCCCCTGGTCTCCTACAGGCCTGCTAAAATAGACCTGCGGGGTCGTTGACCTTATCACAAAGTATGGCACCATACACTTGAATTCTGAAACAAAACAAAACTTTGTACATGTAAGCGCCCTATAAAAGCTTATGAATTAGAATTAAATCTGCCAGGTACCCTGCTAGACAGACCCTAGGAAAGGGAGGCTGTCAAGTCTGCACTTTATGTAGCCAGATATTAGTGGTCTATCTTTAGGCAACATCTTCAAGCTAGCAGAGCAGATGCCGTTCCTTCCTTTACACGTAGGTGCCCCCAGTTCTAGAGCTGTATGTGACACTTGCATTTTCGGAGACCTCGGTGTGAGCCAACCTTACTAGAGTAAAGGGATTGGGAAAGGCTTTTTGGTCCAGTGAGATAACTTCATACTTCTGTTTTTCATTTTTGCAGAAAAGTGTCCAGTATATCCAACAGAGCTGGTATTTGCCCTCGACCAGTCCCGTGGTATCACAGAACAGAGATTTAATGAAATGAGGGATGTGATCATTTCTGTTGTCAATGACCTTAACATCAGGGAGAACAATTGCCCCATGGGAGCGAGAGTTGTTGTGGTTTCCTATGACTCAGGCACCAGCTATCTCATCCGTTGGTCCGACTACCATACCAAGAAACAACTCCTCCAGCTTCTTTCCCAAATAAAATACCAAGTCCCCACAGAAGCCCAAGACATCGGTAATGCGATGAGGTTTGTGGCCCGAAATGTTTTCAAGCGGACGTATGCGGGAGCCAACTTGAGGAGGGTTGCCGTGTTTTTCAGCAATGGAGAAGCATCCAGCAAGTCATCCATCATCACGGCCACCATGGAGCTCAGTGCCCTGGATATCAGTCCAGCAGTCTTTGCTTTTAATGAAAGGGGCTTCCTGGATGAGGCTTTTGGGGTAAGAACTTCTCTTGGCAACTTCATTTTTAAGATCGCGGTTCTAGCAGGATGGCAATGGTGGGGAGTAGAGGGAGATCTGTGGCCTCTTGAGTCCCTCTGCAGTTTACACAGCTGTCTGGTTGCCAGGGTCCATCAAATCCAATATTGAACAATAGCCGTCAATAATAATAGCAGCCACATTTGCTCAGCTCTTGCTGTGTGCCAGGCACTGTCCCTAGAGATGTATGCACATACTCGTACGTTGTCACAACCCTCTGAAGTCAATGCAGTGTTATCTCCATTTTAAAATTAGGAAACTGAGGCCCAGAGAGTTTGAGTGACTTTTCCAACTTTGTACAGCTACTACAGGGCTAAACAAGATTTGAACCCAGGTCTGTCTGATTGAACGGGCTGAGAATACAGTGCTCTACCAGCCTTCTGTCAATCTGATTCTCAAATATGTCATCTGTTCCCTGTATCTCATTGAACAGCTGGTCTTAACCTGTCATGGATGAAGTTTAGGGGCTCTTTGAACCCCTAATGTGATATGAGACATTTGATGTATATGAACATTTTTCCCAAGAGAGGTTCCTTCCCTTTTGGATCCACAGATTCTTATGGGATCAGTGCTTCCTTGCACTTCCCCCCCCCAAACTAAAAAACTTCTCCATCTACTGTTCTACTATTTTTCAATATGCTCAAATTATCCATGGAATACATGTTTCTGGAACTGTGTGAAGCCCTCATGTCATCCAAGAGGTTCTAAAAGTCTATTTTCATACAAATACTCATATTTCTACTGTAAAAAAATAATGAAGAGAATCAATCTGCTCATAATGCACCCAAGAATTTTTTAGAAATAGGAGCCCCGGGAGAGTCACAATAGATCCTGACAGGAAGGACTATAAAAAGTCAAAGTTTTTTCCTCTAAGAATAATTATTCCCAACATACTAGATAGTGTACTTATTTGTTATGTTATGGTGTATGTCCCCCCACAAACATGTAAGGTGGAGATTTTATCTCATCTGTTCATTTCTGTATCCCCAGCACTGAGAACATTATAGGCATTCAATAAATATTTGCTGAATGAATAAATGAGTGGATGAATGACGAACACAGGTTATACTTCTATGAATAGACTTCCTTGATTTACCAAGGTAGCATTTAGTCTTTACATGGGGAACCAATAAATTCAAATACAAAAATAACACCCAAAGTATCCAATTTCATAACAAGTAGAGAGTAGGAATGAAGTAAATACTTTCAAACCATAAGTCTGGAATGATTATAAATATTTCCAAATGTCCACTTTGCACTTTACAGAAAAATAGAAGGTGTGACTTTCCGAACCCTTTAATTTCCCAAGGGAGATGGAGAAAAAAATATACGCATCTTTGTGGATTGAGGGATACCTTCATCACTACCTGGGAATGATAGCTTTATCTCCTTGTAATAAAAGTCTCTGCCTTGCACAATGCCTCACAAGTAGTAATTGTCTCAAGGAATGATTGAATTAATTAATGCTACATATTGTCCACTTTAGTGAGTATGAATGCAAAAAATGTAACCAAGAAACACAAAATCAGGAGGTGTACACACAAGAATTTTGCATAGACTCAGTGCCTTCTGTCTACTGCCTTTTAAAGCTGACTTTCAATTGGAATTTGTGATCGGGAAATCCCCTGGACATCTGAAAGATGTGCCTTCTTGTAGATAGTGTGATCAGGGTAGACATAGTTGGGATCACTCCTTAACGAGGCCAAGGAAAACCTGTGAGTGTAAAATTTCTGCAGGACCCAGTGTCAGAAGCTGATGTGCAGTACATAATCAGTTGGTGCATAGTCAGAAGCATGTAAAAATTCAGTGCAGAATTGCAGGCTTGGAAATAAGAGTGAGATTTTACTACCTGACCCAATGCATGAATCTGGTGGTTGTCTTATGCCAGTTTTCTCACTAGAAAATAGGGATGCTATTACCTGTTCTATATTCTTCTTTGAATTATATTTAGGATAAAGGGGAGTGTGTGTCTGTACGTGTGTGTGTGTGTGTGTGTGTGTGTGTGTGTGTGTTTAAAAATGCATTGCATAGAGCAAAAGGTTATAAAAAAAGTAATGGTAATTGGTTGGGTGTTTTTCAAATGAATCTTTAAAGTGGGTGTATAATGGCTTTCTAATAACTAAAAAAAAAGTGAGCAAATAAGCATATTCTTTTTTTTCAATGCAGTTTGACAACACTGGAACATTCCAGGTGATTCCAGCTCCTTCAAATGGGGACCATGAACCATTAGAAAGACTTCAGCGTTGTACCCTTTGCTATGGTAAGACCAGTGAGAAGAATGTATTGTGCTGAAACACTTACATGCCCTCTGGATGAGTTATTAAATATGAATGACTTTATCAGAGATTTCTATTTGTCTTGCAAGTTTCGTTTTAAGTTTTCCAGTTTTCCAACACCATATGTCAGGGGTTCAATCTCTGTAATATTTGCAGTTTCCATAGAATGTGAAAATTGGTTTAGGAGATTATTCCAATTGATATGGCTTTTCTTGGGGACAGTTTGATAGTTTGTATCAAAAGCTTCTAAAATATTGAAAATACTTTCTGAGTTTGAAATGACTCATACATTTCAAGTATATATGCTACCCACATCTGCTTTTAACAAGACCTTCCCATTTGTCTGCTAGTTGCTACAGAAATATTGGGACATTGAAAATACCTCATTAAACAAAATAAACTGATGAACAAAATAGATCCAGAGACATTGAAGCATACAACAGACTGATTTAGTTCAGAGAGAAGGTGGGGGAGGGTGTGGGTAAGAGATTAACCAAAGAATTTATATGTGCATATGCATAGCTCATGGTCACAGACAATAGTGAGATGAAAGCCTGAGGGGAGGGGTGACAGGGTGAAGGGGGTCAATAGGGGGAAAAGGGGGACATCTGTAGTACTTTCAACAATAAAGATAAATTAAAAATAAATAAATAAGAATAAAGATAATATTTTTAAAAAGAAGAAAGAAAAGTCCTCATTAACTTAAATGATGTGAGATTGAAGAAGTGTTGGTCAAATTATTAATTCTTGGTAATCAGTCACCGAGTCACTTGAAGATCTCAAACAACAGTCTTGTGCCAACATTGAACACTGATGAGTCTCTCTATGTATTTTTCAGATAAATGTTTTCCAAATGCTTGCACCAAAGAGGTTATTTTGCCTGAAAATTCTCACATGGATGTAGCCTTCCTCTTAGACAATTCTCAGAATATAGCAAGTGGTGAGTTTAAGGTTGTGAAAGACTTGGTGAGCTCAATGCTTGACAACTTCGACATTGCTTCAGACCCTTTCATCTCAGGCTCCGGTGACAGGATTGCCCTGCTGAGCTATTCTCCTTGGGATAGTTCTAGGAGAAAGAAGGGTGCAGTAAAAACAGAGTTTGCATTTACAACTTATAACAGCCAAGTCCTAATGAAGAACCACATCCAGGATTCCCTCCAGCAGCTAAATGGAGAAGCCACCATTGGCCATGCCCTGCTGTGGACCATGGAGAATCTCTTCCCAGGAGCACCCAACCTGAGAAAACATAAGGTCATCTTTGTGGTCTCAGCTGGAGAAAATCATGAGAGAAAAGAATTGTTAAAGAAGATGGCTCTGAGAGCCCAGTGTCAAGGCTATGCCATAGTTGTGATTTCCCTGGGCTCTCCACATGACGACAACATGGAAGAGTTAGCCAGCTACCCGCTTGATCACCATCTGATACAGCTTGGGAGAATTCACAAACCAGATCTGGATTATATTGTGAAGTTTTTAAAGCCATTTGTGTACTCCGTCCGACGTGAGTCATTCTTTTGTTTTTCCTGTTTGTTTTAACAAATTACTTGGTTAATAGTGTTGATAACATAACATGTTTTTGTATCTACAACTAACCCAAACGTATGAATTAGACTTTCGGTGAGTTGGAGAGAGGGATAGGACACATGATTATACCCTGTTTATATCTTGGTCATAATGTGGTGAGACCTCCCTTTTTCATGATACAATGTCTTTTAGCCCAAATCTCAGCACTTTAGAAAGCACAGGGTTACTGGAGGTCTCCTGAGCCACACCCCCTCAACCGAAAGGGATTTTAGCCACTCTTAGATGGTCTCCAGGATGAGCATTTAAATAAAAGTTTTCTCTGCTACCCCAGGTTTATTTCCAACCTTGGCCCACCCTGGAGACCTCTATGAGGGTGTAAAGACAGCTCAGTCCTGTGCTGCTCCCCAAGCGTGTGAGCATACAACACATGGCTGTTGAAATGCAGGTTCTGATTCAGTATGTCCAGGGCAGAGGCTGAGATTCTGCATCTCTAACAGCATCCCCACTTATGACAATACTCTGGTCCAAGAATGACACTTTGAGGAGCAAGGTTCTAGGCCAACGCATTCCAGTGTCACCCCTGGATGGGTGCGAGTTCACAAACTGAGCTGTGGAGGGAGAAATACAGAAACTGAGAGGAAGCATCTAGGAAATGTTAAAGCGATTTGACAATGACACGGCATGCAAGCGCATGAACAGTGGACGCTGTCTTATTGTACAAGGTACCAGAAGTATCAGTCGCCAAAGGATTAGAAATAAAAATGCCTTGTCCTTCACCACAAGTGGTTTGAGAAACACTTTTTCTACAGCAGTGCTTCTCAACTGAGGATAATTTTGCCCTCAGAGCACATTTGTAAATGTCTGTAGACATGTTTGGTTGTCACAACTGAGGGAGAGGATACTGCTGGTATCTGGTGGGTCGGGGCCAGGGATCTGCTAAACATCCTACAATGCACAGGGCCCCTCCCAAGCCCCGAAAGCAAAGAATGATCCAGCCCCAAAGGGCACTAGCACTGAGCTTGAGAAATTGCTCTAGAGCAGCGGTTTTCAACCTGTGGGTGCGACCCCTTTGGGGGGTCGAACGACCCTTTCACAGGGGTCGCCTAAGACCATCGGAAAACACATATATAATTACATATTGTTTTTGTGATTAATCACTATGCTTTAATTATGTTCAATTTGTAACAATGAAAATACATCCTGCATATCAGATATTTACATTACGATTCATAACAGTAGCAAAATTACAGTTATGAAGTAGCAACGAAAGTAATTTTATGGTTGGGGGTCACCACAACATGAGGAACTGTATTAAAGGGTCGCAGCATTAGGAAGGTTGCGAACCACTGCTCTAGAGGATCTCAGAGAATTGGAGCGGAACCTGTTCTCTCTGGGATTCTGACAGGTTCAGAGTTAGGTTCTGCTGAAACCAGTGCCACCATCCTAGAATTCCACAGTTGCCCTGGGGTTCGAGAAACGTCCAGCACCACCGCAGTGACAGGATCTGGAGAGTTCACTGCTCATTGCAGAGGGCGCCACCTTTCTCCTTTGGCTCACGTTCGATTGAAGAAGCAGATAATTGCCCACTTGGGAATATCATGTTATTTCTCTAACTCTGAATGCCTTCATCAGAGTATGATACATCATTCTATTACGTAAAACTATAGAAAAATGCTTCCAATTAAATGCTGATACTAACTTTCCTTTTGGAGTGCTTTATTAAATAATAATTAGAAGAGTTCTTTTAGACTACCGTGGAGCACTCGTGCCATGACTGGTGAAGGCATCCCTAAAACTTCATATTCACAATTTGACCCTAGGGAGTAATTTCTTCGCTCAGAGTTACTAATAACCACCTTTTCCCATTAAATATTGTTCTTCATGCCATCAAGATTGATGATGATGCAGCACTTTTAAAAGACTATAAATAACTCAGAGCTGGTCTCGCTGGGCTCGTGCGTGGCCTTACAATTATGTAGAGCTTGCTTTCATTTGACTCCCACCAGAGCAACGTAGCTAAACATCCAGTTCACTGCCTTCCCATAACCACTTGGTTTGTAGGGGTTAAAAGATTCCTCTCCTAATACTTCTGGGAACTTTTTAAAACCACTGACACCAGTTCTACAGGTTTCGATACTGGCATGTTTGCTGTTCCCATATGCACAGACAATAACTGCCTTGCAATTCCGCCTCACTCACAGCAACTGTCAAGTGCAATTGATTAGAAGACATAGTCTCATTTCAGAGAAATAGAAAGAAAAAAAAAGCTCATCTTCGAACCAGAGAAATATGATTGGTATAAAACCAAAAACATTATCTGAGATATTTTCATGGAGTCTTGGACCATTCAATGGTCAAAGGCCTCTTTTCACTAAAAACTATGTGTTTTCCTGAATGGGGGTGGGGGGATGATATACTCCTCAATATTTCATAGCTTGTAGAACAACAATGGGGAGGGCATCAAGGGATTTATTTAGGTCACTAAGCTAAAACCCTTTCTGGGGTTTCTTTCTTCCTAGAAATCCATGTTAATTGGTGCAGAAGCACAGAAATAGCAATGAAATATTACATTTTCTGTATTTGATTTGTTAGCAAAGTGAAGAAGCTTTATAGAGTCCTAACAAAATTCCCCTTAGATTTTGTGAGCCCGAGCGTATGGAAGTCATGGGTCTCTGCATCTCAATGAATCCTTCAATGAGCAATTTGAGGACGTCTGTTTTCCCTGACCCTGATCATTCTTTGACTGACAAACACTCTAACATCAAGTTTTGAATGCTATTTCTGGTTGCTACTATATTCTGTTTTCACCCCAGCCAAATTTTGCTGAAATATATTAGTGACATTTATTGTCTCAAGAAGATTCCTGCTGGGATTCTCTTTACCTAGCACACACAATTTCTTGTTTCAAAATCTAACTATAACTCTGCTCTCTCAATAGGAGGATTCAATCAGTACCCGCCGCCAGGGCTTGAGAATGCCTGTAGACTCATCAATTCACAAGCAGAGGATAATCAAGACAGCGGTCTCTTGTGAGTCAGAAAGCTCTTATATTTACAAGTGACTGTTAATGGACTGACGGGGTGTAACTGGCTGATGGCAGGTTATTAGGGTGAGGAAGCTAATAAGGTCCCTGAAGTAAAGGCTCTTCATGCATCTCATTTTCTGTAGCAGAAGTTCCACATCAAGCCTGCTTCCTGGATTGATGTTCCTATAACATCCTCATGAGCTTTATTACAAGTTTGCCTTTAAATGCATGGTTTCCTCAGCAATGCCCACATTGAAATTTAGCCCAGAATAGAAACCACAACTGAGCCTCAATCCACCTCAACCTCACTGCCCATCTGTCCCACCATGAGCGCTGGGTTCTGGCCACACGGGTCTCTCACCTGCCTTGTGTGAGCTGTTGATCCATCCCCCTGGGCCTCTGGTCATGCTGCCTAGGACCCCATTCCTGCCAGTGAGACCCCACCCATCTTTCATGGCCCTAACTGAAACTGTCTCCACTTGGAGTCCATCTTTACTTTCAATCAAAATCCATAATTCCTCCTTGTTTGTACCTTTTTATATATCTGCTGAGACACTTAGTACAGTTTATCCCAATGTCTCACTCACTGAAGTCTGGACCAGCATGCTTCACGGTTTCATCCTCAACACAAAGCAGAAAACACCTCACGAGCCGAAACCGGTTTGGCTCGGTGGATAGAGCGTCGGCCTGCAGACTGAAAGGTCCCGGGTTCGATTCCGGCTAAGGGCATGTACCTGGGTTGCAGGCGCATCCCCAGTGGGAGATGTGCAGGAGGCAGCTGATCGATGTTTCTCTCTCATCGATGTTTCTGGCTCTCTATCTCTCTCTCCCTTCCTCTCTGTAAAAAATCAATAAAATATATTAAAAAAAAAAGAAAAGAAAAGACCTCACGATATAGCTGCACATGTAAATAATTTTCCTTAAAATTGTATCCTAAATAAAAATATAAATAATTAGTCTGAATGAAACTTGAACCTCAGACAGAACAAGTGTGGCCCATTGGGTTGCTCTCTGCTTCTCTCTATACTTCCTTGTGCTTGGATCCCTGAATACAGCCTTGCAAAAGCTCAAATTTCAGGCCATCATTACTCCGTCCTCTCAGAGGCAGTTAAGCAAAGAGCTTCTCAGAACAGATAAGGTCTCTTACAGAAGCAAAATGGCAATATGTAGGTTCCTCTGAATTCATGCAAGTTCATGTTCCTCTAAAGTTAGATTTCATTTAGTTGTTAGTTTAGCAAGGAGTGTCCAACACCCAACACCTTCTGAAAGGCAACATAACATTGATGTCATATAAAGCAGTGTTTCCCAGCATTAATTAAGTCATAAAGTCATTTAAAGGAAAATCAAGTCTTACAGAACTGACAAATAAAATATTATAATGTTGTTTAAACATGTACAAACAAACATAAATCTAGCTGCAAACACCATACGCTTATAGTTCTTATGCAACTATCAGACCAAAACAAATTTTTGCATCAAACCAAATAAACTCAACAAGACACAAATTTAAAACACTAATTTAACTGATGAGTCTACTTTGCCAAAATAGAATTCCTGAAAATTAAAAACATATGATACATATTGGCAAAATATGATACACGCTGCCACAATGATCATTCCTAACTGTGTGTTATGGTATTATTTGGTTTTTACTTGGTATGAATGTATTATTCATGTATTATGTCTGACTTTTTTTCTTTTCTTCATTAACTTTCAACGGTTAAAGTAATACTGGTGGGTGCCAAACCCCAGTATGAAAAACAAATGTAAACATGGACATTGTGATTACATAATTTATTTACATGAACAAAATAAGAGTAAACTTATATTGAATATGTTTTCTATCATCATCTAAATAAAAAATATTCTCAAATTATCCTAGGGAACTCTTAATCACCCAAGAATAAAAATGTAGAGACTATTTTAAGAAACATAATGTCAATGAGATATGTTTTATATAGTCTTATTCTTCTCAGAGCAGTTCTTGGTAAATTAAATGACTATTTTTTATATTTTCTATGGTGATTAATATGAATATGAAACACATTATTTGGTTGTTACAAATAACCTGTGATTGACCTTCTTGTCATTTATCTAAAACTTTGTGGCAAATCAGACTTGGTTTATTTCAAAGTAGTATTTCATAGGCTATAAGCAGATTGGGGGAAAGAAAGGATAAATGGGAATTTAAAAATTTACCAGTTTATACTTTTTTAAAATAATAAGCATAATGAATCTTCATGGACTATATGATTGAAAAGAATTTAGATTTTTACCACTCTTTTTTTCCAAGATATAATTAAATAGCTATATTAAATTGTAGTGATATTTTATTTGCATTAACCCAAGTTTTCTAGATTTACCTAAGACTTTCCATTTTATCTTCCAGATTTACTGATGTGCCACATGAGAGTCCTTCAGAAGAGAATAGCTTCATCAACCAGGAATTAAATGCTGGGGGAGACACATCTTTTGTATTGGATGACCATTTGGTTCACATTCTAAACCAAATGTTTATGCCACCAAAATTAATGACTAAGTATGAAGATCAGGATTCTGAAGAAATTGCAAGTCTCACTTCTGGTAAGGAAATGAAAAGTTACAATGGAAATTTATAGATAACTGGTCCTTGTCTTTTAGCAATAATAGAGAATCAAATACATTAAGGCAGGTATCTAAAGCAACATTTTTCCAAGTTCAAAGTGGTAGCTACAACTACTCCTTTTATTGAAAGTAAAGATTTAAATGGTGACAGGCACTGCTAAGGAAGTTGCTACTATAAACTATAAGTAATGTCCCTGATATTCTTTTTTTAATAATGTTTTTATTGATTTCAGAGAGAGGAAGGGAGAGGGAGAGAGAGATAGAAACATCAATGAGAGATCAGCTGCCTGCTGCATGCCCCCTACTGGGGATCAAGCCTGCAACCCGGGCATGTGCCTTGACCAGGAATCAAACACTCAACTTCCCAGTGCAGGAGACAACGCTCAGTCAACTGAGCCACACCAACTGGGCTTGTCCCTGACATTCTTTTCAAATTTAAGGTCTTTCTGGATTCCACAGCTTAGGTTAGTGCGATGTAGAAGGAGGTAATATAGAGAACAACAAAGCAAAGGGATAAAAATGACTTTAAAAGTTGGCCTGGCTAGTGTCCCAGAATTAGTGATTGCATTACTTTGTATGAGTTATTTTTGAGAGACCTAGAAATGATAAAGCATAAACCCTCCCACTGCCTCCTCTATACATTTGAATGGCAAAGCAGCAATACCTTTTGTCAGGATTTAATAATTTAAAATAAATCAGATATATAGGATATTAGTATTTCTGCGAAAAAGGACGACATTCTAAATAGACTGTTCAGCCATCCCATCTTTGCAACTAGAATCTCCCAAAATGCTCCTTTGACCAGAATGCATTATGTCATAAGTATCATGTGTGCTGTTATAATATTTAAATTTAAAAAAGGGGCCAATTGCATGCCAATTATTTATGAGGATAAATAATATTTATTTCTTAGTAGCTTCCTCAGATACATTTTCTTTTATTCAGATTCGACACCAATGTCCCTACCTTGTCCCACTATTTCTGAAGTATTTACATTTGAACTTTATCTTTTAAAAGTTCAACATTCTGTAACGGAATACATTTACATAAAAGAAGCTAGAATTAAGAATAAAAGAGCCAATCAATCATTAGTTGAAAAATAAGATTTAAAAAAGAGGTAATGCAGCCTGGCTGGCATGGCTCAGTGGTTGAGTGTTGACCTATGAACCAGGAGGTCATGGTTTGATTCTCTGTCAGGCACATGCCAGAGTTGTGGGCTTGATCTCCAATTTAGGGCGTGCAGGAGGCAGCTGATCGATGATTCTCTCTCATCATTGAGGTTTTTCTCTCTCTCCCCCACACCCTCCCTCTTTGAAATAAATGAAAAAAAAATATATTTTTAAAGAGGTAATGTATTAAAACTGAATGTATGTAGTACATGGCTTTAAGGTACTTGAGTGTGTGTATTTTCAGTTAAAAAATTTTTAGTGTCATATAGAGATAGCTTAAAGAAGAGAATAAAATATTTGTTCTTTTTAAGGGATGTAGTTAATTTGGAGTGTTTATTTTAATGATAAGGGAGTAACAACAGCCTTCAAGGCACAGGAATTTATTATGGTTTAATTTAAAAAGAGGCAAACGAGAGAAGTGGTTTGGGCTGTGTTAAGATAACGAACTGTCATTTGTGAGAGTCTTGTTAGAGGTAAGCATTCCGAAGTCCAATAATCCAGAAATGTGAGTCTTTTTAGGAAACACATATGTGACTGGCTAAGAAAGGAAAAGAAATTCATCTTTGCAGCCATCCTTAATGAGCATTGTTCAGTGATAATAGGAAGACTTTTCGTTTGGCTTTTCAGATGTCTGGGAATCAAGATACTCATAGTTTAGCATAAGAACCAATTCGGCTGCAGAAATAATTTTGCATGGTTTTAGTAAGAGAAAATAGAAATGGTCAGTTACCCCGCCTCTACCCAGTTTCCCCCGGGGTTGAAGTGAGCTAGGAGTTCCCTGAGTATTATGTCAGGTTCTGATAGGCTGGGAACAGTGAGTCTCAGATCTAAGGATAATATACATTTTTTTATCCTTTAAAATAAATCTTAGTTTCAGATCATAAGTGTTGTCTAGGGACTTTGTGCTATTCCTTTAAAAAAATCACCTTTACCCAGTTGCTAAAATCTACTGAGAACATCCTGTGTAATGTGCCATCTTCATGGAGAGTACATTGTGGTTCAGATATTTGATTCACTCGTTAAGAATTGAGCATTGTTACGTCTAGATATATTGCACAAATAAAAGGTTGATAATTTTCATAAGCACCTCCAGAGGTTGTGCTTGTTACTCATTTATAATCTGGTCCTTTTTTTTACTAGGTGTACCGGTTAATAATGCGGATTTTTTCCAATAAGATGGAGTTACACATATGTTGATATATATGCAATTTGATATGTATGCTATTTTGTTGTATTGACAACAAGCTTCAAAACTTCATATGTCAAATTTTCTGAAGATGTTAACATCATAGATTTTTTACGCTTACAAATGTCAAATTTTGTGCCAAAAAAAGAGCATTTGCGGGAAGTTTTAATTTATTACTTTATTTTGAAGAAAAGTGCTGCTGAAAGTTATTGTATACTTCGGGAAGCTTATGGTGAACATGCTCCATTTTGACATACTTGTGAATGCTGGTTTAAGTGCTTTAAAAGTGATGATTTTGATGTGAAAGACAAAGAATGTCTAGGCCAATTTGAAACACGCTTTGATTGTAAAATGACCAGAATGGGCCAGAAGACACGGCAAAGTAATTTTGCTTCATAATGATGCACCATCACACACTTCAAACCCAGTTAAAGACACGTTAAAAGATCTTGCCTGGGAAGTATTAACCCACCCGCTGTATTCACCAGACCTTGCTCCTTCAGATGACCACTTGTTCCAATCGATGGCACACGCACTTTCTGAGCAGCACTTCAAAACGTATGAAGAAGTGGAAAATTGGTTCTCTGAATTGTTTGCCTCAAAACAAGAAAAGTTCTATTGGGACAGTGTCCACAAATTACCTGAAAGATGGGGAAATGTGTAGCTAGCAATGGACAATACTTTGAATAAAGCACTTTTGATGTTTCTCTTGAAATTATCATGTTTTCTTTGATTACAAAATCCGCATTATTAACCGATACACCTAGTAAATTAAATCTTTATTGTTGGAAGTATTACATATGTCCCCTTTTTCATCCATCATTGACCCCTTCTAGCCTGTCCCCACCCCAGCCCCAGGCTTTGTCCACCCTAGTGTCTGTGTCCATGGGTTATGCATATATGCATACAAGTTCTTTGATTGATCTTTTCCCACCCACCCACCTCCACCTTCCCTCTGAGATTCCACAATCTGTTCCATGCTTTTATGTCTCCAGAATTATTTTATTCATCAGTTTATTTTGTTCATTAGATTCCACATATGAGTGAGATCATGTGATACTTGTCTTTCTATGACTGGCTTATTTTGCTTAGCACAATACTCTCCAGGTCCCTCCATGCTGTCCCAAAGGGTAAGAGAACCTTCTTTTTTACTGCTGCATAGTATTCCATGGTGTAAATCTGATTCTTACGGCTAATGGCTGATCTTTCTGCCCTTGAGCTAAGAGTTTTGAGGGAACATCAGGAATCACAACCATTTAAGAAATGTATAGAGTTCCTAGAGTCTTGTGGTCTGGCGATGAGTTGTACATCACCCTCTTTCTTTTATATATATATATTTTATTGATTTTTTACAGAGAGGAAGGGAGAGAGATAGAGAGTTAGAAACATCGATGAGAGAGAAACATTGATCAGCGGCCTCCTGCACATCTCCTACTGGGGATGTGCCCACAACCAAGGTACATGCCCTTGACCGGAATTGAACCTGGGACCTTTCAGTCCGCAGGCCGACGCTCTATCCACTGAGCCAAACCGGTTTCGGCTACATCACCCTCTTTAATAAGAAACTCAACCACTATCTTTCTGCCTATGCCTCTCTTGGTCTCTGTCTCTTATCTGCTTTGATTCACAAGTTCATCTTAGTGCCATCACCTTTTCTGAGCAGCTCGAGGACAATCTGTATCAAAATTACCTGGAATGGAAGTCCTTTGTCAGCACAGATATTTAAGCCTCCTCAGAAATACTGCTTCATAAGTAGAGGTGTGAGTGGCAAGGGGAAAGCTGCAAGCTTTAAATCCACCATAGGTGAGTTTTGTATTTTTTCAGGTTTGAAATCCACTATCCCAAGGATTCACAGAGTGCTGGCCCTGAACCACCAACATCAGCGTCACCTGGGAACTCACTAGAAATGCAGATTCTCAGTACTCATCCCAGACCTACTGACTCAGAGACTCGGGCAGGAGGCCCAGCAATCTGAGTTTTAACAAGCAGCACATGTGATCCTGATACAGGCTACTTTGGTGTGCCACATTTGTTCTGTTCTCAATGGAGCTGAAAGCAATTGGATATCTAGTGTCACAGAACAGAAGGGAGGATTTGTTTCCAAAGGGTTCCAGGTGCACTGGTTTATAATATGATTTTACTTATACAAGGCCACTGAACATCCATACATCCATCCCTCCATCCATCCATCCATCCATCCATCCATCCATCCATCCAAACATCTATCTAATAAAACACTTTTTAAGATCAAAAGATATAGAGATTAGCTGGAGATACTACTGTGCATTTTAACCATGATATCTGCAATATAAAAATTCCTTGGAAAATTCTGCCCCTCCTACTTACTTACCAATGGCATACACTTAGCTCTTTGGAATTATGTAATGAAAATTGGATTGTTTAATTCTAATTAAATTGCAATTGTTGAGCCAGTGGCAAGCCTAGCACTTTTATCAAAGATGCTATGTTAACAGTATTTAAAATACGTTCAGTCTATTTTCAGGATTAAAGAAGGACAGGATAATTTGTAATGGATGTTAAATACTAATACAAACTCAGCCTTGGGCTTACTCATGGCTTTAAGCAGTCCCAGGCCTTAGGATAACTTCAACTGATGTTCATTTTAATGAATTTCATTGAGAAATTAGAACCAACACTTTCTTCTTCCAGTGAGGCTGGAATTGAGCTCAAGGGAATTTGCAGGGCTCTGTTTTACATTTTTTCTAACTTTAATCTGATTCTGATCTACAAATTAGCTCTTTTTAAAAAGCCAGTATGTCTTTTGACTTTGAATCAATCATAGGGTATTAGAGTAGGAAAGGTATTTAGTGATCATCTCTTACATATTCCCTGGGGGGCGTGGGTGCACCTAGGAGACACATTGCCTGGAGAAGGTTTCTGTTGTCACAATTGGAAGGCACTGCTGGCATCTAGTAGTTAGAGGCCACAGATGCCTCTAAGCATTTTACAAAGCACAGGACAGCCCCTTGAGACAAAGAATTATCCAGAGAACCTGTCAATAGTGAGAGAAACCCCATTTTTTTAGAAGAAAATTCACACCCCACAGTGTTGGAAGTAGAAGATTCAATGGAGGGGCTGGTGGTTCCTACACCTTTTATTTTTTTTATTTTTTACAGAGAGGAAGGGAGAGGGATAGAGAGTTAGAAACATCCATGAGAGAGAAACATCGATCAGCTGCCTCCTGCACACCCCCTTCTGGGGATGTGCCCGCAACCAAGGTACATGCCCTTGACCGGAATCAAACCTGGGACCCTTCAATCCACAGGCCGACGCTCTAGCCACTGAGCCAAACTGGTCAGGGCTCCTACACCTTTTAGACACTTCTTCATTACCCTCAGGATTCTGCTAATTTAAAAAACATTATAAAAGTACTGTTATACTATATAAAATTTTAATACAGGGAGTCTCAAACAATTTAACAAGCTGAGCTGTTTGTAGTGTGGATATATGCTTTGTTTTTTTTTCACAGGCATATAGGTTTACATAGTTTTAGTCAGATGCATATCCTACTTTTCACATAATCCTGTTATATGCTAGTCTTTCTGTGTCCTTATGTTACTTTTAATAAATGAGTGAATTTAACTCTTTACCTCTTGTTGAACTCCTTGCTTGCTTCTAATTCTGCTGGCACGTAGTGAACTTGAATGTAGATCTTTACTTCTGCTAAATTGAAATCTGCACTGGAATGAAATGCAAAGAATTCTCTTCTAAGTCACCCATGGAACATCAGCTGAATGCCCTGCTTTCATAGCCTCAGTAAACATTTCTAAACTAGGAGGTCGGCAATAGAATCATGGACATGTCCAAATTTTAATGACATGTTTCATGAACTCTTAGGAAAGCTCAACCATCTTGAGGCTCTTTTGGGGAATAAACTGAGTTTCCTCTTCATTTTAAACTATGGACTGAAGTTGTTGCATTTACTTTTGCTTGGGAATTTATTATATTATGGTTTTGTGTGTGTGTGTGTGTGTGTGTGTGTGTGTGTGTGTGTGTTTTGTGGGTCTTAGGATTTTTGCTCTATGGTTCCACTTCAGGAACACTTCTCTGCTTGCTAATTTAAAAACAAGATGTTGATAGGAATATAACTTAAAGTTTTTCATGAAAGTAACATTTTGTCATCTGTCTTATATTTACCTACCTTACTTTAAACAGCAGGTGATTAGCTCTAGGAGAAGGTGCCTAGAAATCACTACCTTTGCCCCATTTTACCTTGAGCCTCTGAAATGATTGAGCCCTTAATATAGTGAGAATTCATAACCCCAATTTATTTGTAACAATTGGAGTCACATGGCCATTCCAGAATTGTTACATATTATATGATACAATTCTACTTTAATAGCAAATAAAGTTTTCATTCAGCAAGTGGCT
This sequence comes from Myotis lucifugus, assembly GCF_000147115.1. Lineage (NCBI taxonomy): Eukaryota > Metazoa > Chordata > Mammalia > Chiroptera > Vespertilionidae > Myotis > Myotis lucifugus. The sequence continues at coordinate 3,779,474 of NW_005871056.1, forward strand.
ATTAAAATCACAGGAATCATGAAAATTAGATTTATCTGGGCTTCTGCAGCTGCCTGAATTCCTGTGGCAAGATAAATGCCAGATTTTTTTTTTATTGCCAGACTCCATACTTGGAGAAACCATGAAAGCCTTGGAATGTCCTAAAAAACTGTCACAAAGATACAGTTCAATTTAGACTCTAAAAATGCATTATTGCACACTTCTCTTGCCCCCAAACACTGCTGTTCCATCATTTCTTTCCCTTCAACCCCCAATACTCCTGGCATGCTCCTCAGATAATATTGGCTTCATATTTGACATAAAATTCTGAAAACATTATGAGTATGGATTATGAGTTTTATGATTAAATCAAATCTCATAGCTACATTTTATTATCTTATTGTTTGGATTAGATTTTTTTGTTTGTTGTTGCTGCTGCTCAGTAGTGTGCCATATCTATCTATCTATCTATCTATCTATCTATCTATCTATCATCTATTTATTTACTTATGACCCTCTTTACCCATTTCTCCTACCCTCATTCCCCCCACCTCTGGCAACTACCACATTGTTCTCTGTATCTATGAGCTTGTTGTTTCATTCTGTTTAATTTTAGATTCCACGTAGAAGGAAGATCATACAGTATTTATTCTCTGTCTGACTTATTTCACTTAGCATGATGCCCGCAAGATCCATCCATGTTGTTGCACATGGCAAGATTGCATTCTTTTGTTGTTGTTGTTAATCTTCACCCAAGGATATTTTTCCATTGATTTTTAGAGAGAGTGGAAGGGAGGGGAGAGAGAGAGAGGGAAAGAGAGAGAGAGAGAGAGAGAGAGAGAGAGAGAGAGAGAGAAAGAGAGAGACATCGATGTGAGAGAGACGCATCAATTGGTTGCCTCTTACTCGTGCCCCAACCTGACCTGAAAATTAAACCTGTAACTGAGGTATGTGCCCAGGACCCTTCAGTCTGTGGGCCAACACTCTAACCATTGAGAAAAACTGGCCAAAGAGGTGGTACAATTTTTTAAAATTTTATTTCATCTTTAAAAATCTGCTTACAAACTCATTCAGAGGCCAGAGCACAGAATAACACCATAAAAACCAAAGTGCCAGACCCAGGTGTTGGGTATACTAGTAAATAACTCCGGGCATGCATCACTTTTTCTGGGTACACTGGTACCTTCTGCAAACTGTTGTTTCAGAGTGCGAAATAGATGGTGAGGGTAAGTCTTGCAGACTTAAGTCCACCTGGAAAAGTCTAGGCTAGGAAAGACATTTATTTGAAATCTTTGGGGGAAAGGATGAAATCTATTTTAAGAGTTACTCCTGCTTGTTCAGACGATGGGGAAAGAGGACCTCATACAATAAGAGAAGAGAATCTTACATGTGTCTCTATGTCCCTTTGGCATAAAACCAATGACATGAAGTCAGGTACACAGCCTGTGACTGCCTACCTTGCTGCCCTACCTGAGAGCATGACCCATGACCTCACCTGACAGGAGGGAGGACAGGCCTGGGATGGGATGTTAAGTGGAGAGGTGTGTCAACCTCTCTGCAGTTAAGCATGTGTAAACACAACAGAATGAGTTTTCTCATTTCTGAGAGGGTGTGTACACTTGTATGCATGTGTGTAAGTTGTGTTCCACTAATCCCAGTCGACTTTATATATTTTTAATGAAAATTCTGATTTGCAAAACATAGTATCACAGGTAGGATTTTCAGATGATGCTTTCCTATTTGTTTCTCTCTATAGAGTATGTATCTGGAGTACTTATAGGATATGCTAGGCACTGTGCAAGCTTTAATTCTCTTAAAAACATTATAAGGTTGTAGTCTATTACTTTTTTGTTTTTTAGCAGGGGAATAGAGCTAAAAAATGGCAGACAAGACTCAAACTCCAAAGATTCTCCTAATAACCACTGCTCTACAATGTCTAGAGAAGAAAAAAATCACAAATTTTATTTAATTCATAAAAATTGCCTACTTCTGGAAGAAAACTTTCTCTAGTGATTTTAATCAGAAGTAACAGCAACTGACTGAGATATTCGTTCTTCAAACCAGGGCCTTTGATCAGATGGTTAATGTTTCCCTTAATGTGTCTGTTCTCCTCATATCTGATGACCATTTCTCCAGTTCTTCTGAAGGTGTTACACAGAGTGGGGTTCAATTTCTGCCCCTGCCACTTACAGGCTGTAATTTCTTGGCCAAGTCACTTACCCTCTCCAAGCCTCAGCTTGTTCATCTGTAAAATGGGAAGAATGATAATCCCTTCTTGATAGTGCTGCATGGAAGATTAAATGAGAGGAGACATGCATAGAGCTGAACATAAGATCTGAATTGAACCGAATGCTCAATTAAATACTCAGAAAGTGTAAAAGTAAAAAAGAAAGCATTGTCAACCTCATGAGAAGTCTTATAAAAAAGGTTAACTTGAAAAATATCTACTACAGTTCATATGGACAGAAACATACAACACAGCCTCAGTTGTATATATACTTACCTATGGAGACCACATGGCTACTTTTGACCCGTGGACAAATTCCAAGGCAGACAGCTGGATACCTCATGCATATCTTGAGATTTCCCACCAATGCCAGGAAAGGCAGCATAGCAAATTAACAGTACACTTAATCCCAATCCAAATGGCTTATGTCCTATAGAATCTCCCTTCTCCCTAAATTCCCTTTCCACCCCCACTTCTCCCTAAAGTTTCTGCAATGCACCTGGCATTGTGGCTTAAATCTTGGCCACACTTAGACTAATCTCTGGGGCCACTTCCCTGGAAATTCAGCTGGATTCCTCATTCCTTCCAAGCCTTGTCAATAATAAAGTGAGCCAGCCCTTTCTCCTCTGCCATTCTGAGGAAATTATTCAGGCCTGAAGACGGGAATTTGGCTTGGTGACATTTCCAGCAAATACACAGAATTGTTATGAGCTATGGGTATATTTTATTCTTACTTCTGCCAGGTTTCCTTGAAGGAACGTATTTTTGAAGGTCCAGTCTCCCTAAATGAGATGAATTTAGACTCAAAGTAAAATAATCACACCTTACATTTGACTAAATTTTAGAGTTGTCAAGAAATAATCATCTACATTTAGCTTCTTCGATTCTCATGCTAATCCTATAAATAATTTTATAAGTGAAATACACCTCATTAGAAAATAGTTCTGCTGGGTACTTTGGAAAAGGATTGAGATTTTCCTCACATATAAAGAGAGTGTTGGGGTGGGCGGGGAGCACATAGTAATATTTCTGGTATGGGCATGTGTGAAAAAGTTTTTCACTCACCTGGTAAGTCAGCCCTTCCAATTCTACCAAAACATTTATGAAATGGTTTTTCGTGTGTTTTTACGAAGTGTGTTGATCGGCCTTTTTAAAAAGCTGAAACGCTGTAGTTGGAAAACAGAGATCCTTTTGCAGAGCAGTTAGTGAACAGTCAACGCCAGAATCATATACAACAAAATGACAGAAAGGTCCGTTTAACTAATCTTCATAGTTCCCAGTACACTGTAGCCAAGAACTCTAGAAATGTTTTTCGTGATAACATTTTAGGGCTAAAGTATATTATCTAAAATTCACAGCAAATAAGAACATAAAATATATGCTTTTTCTGCACTCCCAGTTTTATGTTTAGTAATTTAACCATAAGGGACCTACATCTTGATCAAAAATTCAAAGAGTTCGAAACTAGGTTCCTGATGGGGACTGAGAGGCCCATAAATTTCAATCATACTTGTGAAATGCAAAATCCTGTTCAATTACTACACATGTATTGATAAAAGAAAAATCTGGTACATAAATGACCAGTTCTTAGCCCTTTATTAGAAGGAAGAGAACATAGAAACATCTCAAACGAGATGGTCAGTTACCATCTGTTAGAAATGCCCAAGATGGAGTAATAGGAACTAGATTTACCTCCCAACTGAAAGAAATTACCAAAAGAAAAAACACACACACATGAAAGAGCAGTTTTCAAGATACTGGACATCAGGAAATGAAAGACAGGGATCCCTGAGAGATGGGAAACAAATAAGGTGAGCCCTCTGTTGCTCTAGGTCCCTGGTCAGCAAACTGCGGCTCGCGAGCCACATGTGGCTCTTTGGCTCCTTGAGTGTGGCTCTTCCACAATACCACAAGCAGGCGCGCACGTATAGTGCGATTGAAACTTCGTAGCCCATGCGCAGAAGTTGGTTTTTGGCCTGGGTGAGTCTATTTTGAAGAAGTACTGTTGATATTTGGCTTTGTTGACTAATGCGTTTGCCGACCACTGCTCTAGGTTATTGCCATGAGAGAGTTCCCAGGCCCTGGTGCAGGAAGGCAGAATTCAGGTGGTGCCCGATGTAGACCTTGAGTTAAGGAGACAGAACTGAAAGTCCAGGGAGACCAAGGTGGTAAGAATCCACAGGACAAAATATCAGAGAGGTGAGAACTGCAAGAGAGAGAGAACTTCAGAGCTCTGCAGAGGGTCCCCCTCAATTATTCAGCAGAGTACTGATAGCACATACATGTGAGGAGTTGACCTGAGGCTGGGGGATTAAGGAATAGTGCCAGTTGCTTACACAGGGCCAGAAATCATGCCTTTCCACACCAGTGAAACTGGAAAATTTATGATTCATAGATTCAGAGAAAACTTAGGAAGTCTTGCTTCAATACAGAAAATAGTTAATCTTTCAATTAAGCACCACCCCAGACTAGCCTAACAAATCATAACAGAAAAACCCAAAGGACCAAATTGTTTCCCAGTAACTTAACTCCCTCTCAAAACAAAGCACATGAATATTTATAGGAATACAAAAGCATTCCACATCCAAAAGCTATAATTTCACAATGTTTGGCATAAAAAGAAGCAGGAAGACATTACCCATGTTCAAGAGCATAATAATTTAAAACCAAACCAGAATGGACACAAGTGTTAGAATTAGCAGACAAAGATATTAAAACAGTTACTATAACTACATTCCGATGTTAAAAAGTTAAGTAGAGACATGGAAGATAAAAAAGAGTAGAATTTTTTTAGAGATGAAAACTGCAATGTCAAAGAGGAAACAATACGCTCCTGGGATTAATGGCAAATTAGATTTGATAAAAGAAAAAATTAGTGAACTTGAAGATGTAGCAATGGAAATTCTCCAAAATAAAACTCAAGGAGAACAAAGATTTTTTTTTTTAATGAAAAGAGCATCGCCCTGGCTGGTATGGCTCAGTTGGTTGGAGCATCATTCAGTTCACCAAAAGGTGGCAGGTTCAATTCCTGGTCAGGGCACATACCCAGGTTGTGGGTTCAATCCCCTGTAAGGTCTTATACAGGAAGGCACTAAATATACCTGCATATTTCTTATCTTACATATGAAAATAGCTGGAGGATCAATTAATCCTTTGATAAAGATCTGGGATAGGGTAGCAAATACATTTTTTTTTCATGTGACAATACCTTTTGAATGGTAGTGGCTCTGCATGCGCTGTGTGAAGACATAATTGGAACATGAACCTTGTAACAAGTTCTGTACTTGATTAGTGGTGTCTGCCATGGGTGTGGGAGTGAAGCATGGCAACACCCCATCCCGTGCATTGATCTTCCTTGGCTAGGAGTTCTGAGTTTATCCTTAGACTAAAAAGAGTGACCTCACTTATTCTGTTGCAGGACATGAGAACCATGGCAGAAAAGAAGAACCCAGTTTTAATGGCAAACCTGGAGATGCCTCTCTTGAAGAATATTACATGGATGTTGCTTTCCTCATCGATGCTTCCCACAGAGTCGAAAATGATGAGTTTGAGGAAGTGAAAGCCTTCATAACCTCAGTGCTTGATTACTTTCACATTGCCCCAGACCCACTGACTTCCCCCTTAGGGGACAGAGTGGCAGTCCTGAGCTACTCTCCACCAGGCTATATGCCCAACACTGAAGAATGCCCTGTCTACCTGGAATTTGATCTGGTTACTTACAGTAGTATATACCAAATGAAACGGCATCTCCAAGACTCCCTTCAACAGCTCAATGGAAATGTTTTTATTGGCCATGCCCTGCAGTGGACAATTGACAATGTCTTTGAGGGAACCCCCTACCCGAGGAAAAACAAAGTTATCTTTGTTATATCTGCTGGAGAAACCAACCCCTTAGATAAGGAAGTCTTAAGAAATGTATCTCTGAGAGCCAAGTGTCAGGGCTACACCATATTTGTGTTTTCATTTGGTCCAATATACAATGACAAGGAATTAGAAGAATTAGCCAGCCACCCACTGGATCATCACTTAGTCCAGCTTGGCCGAACCCACAAACCAGATTTGCACTATATCATCAAGTTTTTCAAGCCATTTGTCTATTCAATCAGACGTAAGTTATCGAACCTTTTCTTCTATTGCTTCTTTTTTGTACATTTTATTTATTTTTAATTGAATTCATTGGGTTGACATTGGTTAATAAAATTATATAGGTTTTAGGTGTATAATCTATAATACATCATCTGTATATTGTATTGTGTGGTCACTACCTAAGTCGAGTCTTTTTCCTTTACCATTTTACCCTCTTTCCTAAGTCTCTCCCAACCCCCCTTTTCCTCTGGTAATTACCATATTGTTGTCTGTCTATGAGATTGTCTTCTTTGTTTGTTTGTTTAATCTCCTTCACTTTTTCACCCAGCCCCCGAACCCCCGGCCCTCTGACAGCTATTAATCTGTTCTCTGTATCTATGAGTCTGTTTCTATTCTGTTTGTTTATTTTTTTCCCATTAGTTTCCACACATAAGTGAAATCAAATAGTATTTGTCTTTCTCTGACTGGCTTATTTCACTTGCATAATACTCTCCACGTCTATCCATGCTGTTTCAAAAGGTAAGATTTCATTCTTTTTTAAGGCTGAGTAGTATCCCACTGTGTAAATGTGCCACAGCTTCTTTATCCACTCATCTACTGAGGGGCACTTGGGCTGCTTCCTTTTATTGCTTTTGTAATACATCTGATACGTCTGTGTACAATCCACCAGGGGACTTAGTAACCCGATCCTCACTTCAGTGACGAGTGGTAGAGTCAGACATGCATAGGAGGCAGTGAGAAAACCACGAAGAAAAATCTCAGGACTTACTGATATTGAACTTTACTGTTAAACTGTCATATGAGCATTTGTCAGAAAACCCCCATATGGGTAAAAAGTGTCTTTGAACCCTGACCTGTGAATCTTCACTATGTACTAAGTTCTTTTAATGACTTGTATCCTTAGCACAGTCCTCAAAGAAAAGCATCAGTATCCCCATTTTACAACTGAGAAAATTAAGGTTCAGAGACATTAAATAAATTTCTCAAAAGCTCACAGTTAGTAGTTGGCAAATTCTAGACTGAACTCCATGCAGTCTGACTCCAGGAGTGTCCATGAAACTCTACTTCAATTCCTAAACCCTTACCAAGAGACACTGCTGTAATAAATAATATCCCACCACCACCACCTTCTCCTGCCCAAAGGCTTCTGTTTCTCTCCTCATTATAAATTACCTTTGGTTCTGACTTGAATTTGTATGCACCCTGGGCAGAGAACTCTTCCAGAGCCTCTGCCCCAGAGAGCTGGCTCGGGCGTAGCCAGGCAGGAGAGTTAAGGGTGTCTCTTCACAATGAGGCTTTGAGAGTGGCTGCCCCAGCCTCATGTGTTGTCATTTTAGACATGGGGATAGCAGCACATCTAAGAGCTTGTAGCAGCAAGCAAGTCCTGGCCTGTGCTGGGGATTCGGAGTGGGTCAGAGGCCACGACAAATGGCTGTCCGCAGCTTCTGCAAGGTGACCAGGGAATCTCAGGGCTGCAGATTTTCTGGCACTCACAAAGCCCCACAAATCTTGGAACTCAAGATTTATATTTAGTAGCAGACTTATCACTTGCAAAATATGGTGCCTTCTTCCAACCCCAAGATAAATAGGCCAGGCAATTTCAGTCGTGAATGGTGTCTTCTAGAAAGATCCTCCTTTTCTAGGGAGAGAAACAGATGATAGAAGAGATTAAGAGTTGTCCTTGAAGTGTATCACGAGCCTGTGACATACAGAGCATGAGAATTTTCGACTCAATCACGGCTGCATCTTATTGACTTTGCCAGCGGCGTATTGCAATGTCAGAGAGCGCCCACTTGGCTGAGGCCTTTATCAAATTAATTTGCTCTTGAAAACACGTCCACCCACAGGAGAAGATGAACTGGCTTTGGGTGCTGCTCAGAATGCAGAAGGGTAAAATGTAGATTAACAAGCCCACTCTCTCTCCAGGTGCCATCAACAGCTATCCTCCTGCAGACCTGAGCCCCAAGTGTGTTAACATCACCTCTCCCAACCCAGAGAACTCGGGCATTGAAAACATTCTACAGTGAGTTGACAAATTCACAGTTTGGGTAATACAGCAGCTAGAATCAGTCCTTAAGAGAATAATTTGAAATGAATGGAGTTTTAGTGTTTGGGGTACAAGAAGTTTGTTGGTGACATATGTGTATGCTTGTGTGTGTGTGTGTGTGTGTGTGTGTGTGTGTGTGAGAGAGAGAGAGAGAGAGAGAGAGAGAGAGAGAGAGAGAGAGAGAGAAATAGCCCCAGTCTGTGATGACAGCACAGATAAGGTATTACTAAAAGATCAAATGGGACCCACATTAGCAAGAACCATGTTTCTTTTGTTTTTACAGAAAAAAGGACCTTACAATACCTTATTAGTAACTCTACAACTCCCCTCTACTATTGGGTAGTGCAGAAAACTTATAATATCAAAGGTTAGATGTAACCATCTTAGAGCAGCAGAAAAACATGAAAAAGAAAAACATTTGCCGTTTAGTAAACCGAGCCCATATGAAGACTGGCAGAAAGTCTTTTACGTTTGATTTTGTAAAGTACAATCCTTAAGTACTCAATAAAAATTCAGTGATGAAAATAATATTGGTCTGGAGTCCTCCACCACGGATGCAAATGTCTAATTTCCCTTCAGAATATTAAAAAATCACCCTTCCGTCAAATTCCATCCACCAACTGCATTTGGGCCATTCCAATTGCATGCATAACATTGATTTCTGTTGTATTTATCTGGCTGTATTGACATTTAATCCTGCAAGGGACTTGGCTAACGTATTTTTCCTCTCTTTTCTCTGTCACTTCAGCTTTATTCCTGAGGTGTATGAAATAAAGGCAGAGAACAGTGAGCCGGAAGGTGAATTTGGTTCCCAGGAGCATCATGTCTTTGTATCAGGGAGCAGTGATGAGAATGGTTCTGGGATCACTACTGATCTGATCCAGAAGTTATACTCGCTCTTTTCAGCTGGGGAACTGATGATGAAAGACAAGGAAGAGGCACATTCAGAAGAAATTACAGCTCCTGCAAATGATAAACAACAAGATAAAAAAGGTAACCTTGAATACAATAGACTTGAAGACCCTGGAGCATCTTCTTTGTTTGGGTTTTATCCTGGTGAAAGATGAGCAATGAGAACTCATTGACAGGGGAGATGACAGGATGGAGGGGCTTATCCTCTAGGGCTACAAGGGGTCCCCAAAGTAAGGGGCCAGGGAGATAAAGCTCCAGAAAGGCAAAAAGGGAATCGGTGGTGTTGACAAAACCAGAACTAAAATAGGTATAAATGCTTGGGGTGGGGGGTCAGGGGATGGAGAGGAAACATGAGAGAAGCAAGATCAAGGTCCGCAGGTCCTGAGTAAGCAGGAGAATCATGTACCCTTGTGCATGATGGAGGTGGAGAGTGTTACAGAAAACCGGAGGAGAACCAGCAACGCTTAGAAAGATGGAGTTACATTTATTATTATTATTATTATTATTATTATTATTATTATTATTACGTGCGGGCCCAGAGGAAAATGTCTTTCAAATTCTGGGCAAGTCACACAGTAAGGGCAAGTCACACAGTAAGTTTCCTGTATTTATACCACTTTACCCTCTTTGTCTCCCAAATGCAAGTTCTTAAAGAGCCCCTATGTGCTGGGGCTTTGATACCTCAACCAAAGGCTTGGCCTGGTGCCAGCATTGATAACTTTGTCTGGGGAAGGTTTAATGGCCTCTCTGAAATGGGAGTAGTCTTATTTTTCTTATTATTTAAGCAAGCATTTACAGAAGCCAAATAGCAGGGTTAAATTTTCAAACAGCAGTTTTTATATAAGATGGATGCTTCAAGAGGAACTGTGCAACTAGCCTCAGGGTCTGCCTTCTACCTTAGCAACCAGGGCTTCCCTGGTCTGAGATGCAGGCTCCTAGCTGAGTGGCATCTGCAAAGAACAGGCTGCTGTGGTTCTGAGGCCTCTGTGGTGGCTGAGGGCAGCTTCTTAGGCTGCGTGGGGAGACAGCGATGGACCTACAGCTAAAGAGAAATAGGGGATAGAGAATAGGCAGCTGTCGTAGGCTCCAGGGCAGCTACTCTCAAGCTTTGCTGTGTACCAAAATTAGGTGGGAAGTTTTCTTAAAATAATGATTTCTGTGTATCTACTAAAGCTGAAAATATGCATATCCTGTGACCCTGCAATTATACTCCAATGTGTATACCCAACCTAAAAATATATACTCACCAAAATGTATGTACTAGAATGTTCATAACAGCACTATGTGTAGTAGCCCCAAAGTGGGAACAAAAACACCCAGCAGCAGATATGATAAATAAATTTTGGTGTAGTTATATAATAAAATACTGTGTATGTATGCAATATGTATATGAAACACTATATATATTACATATATATACTTTATACATATATATAGTATATTAGATGTGGGTATAACTGTAGATATAGAAAAAATCAGTAAAATGATGAAAAATAGAGATGAGAAGAGAAGAAATATGAAAAATATAGACAGAAATGGGAGAGAAGATAAGATGTAAGGAAAGGAAAATCAAATGTAAATGTGATGAAATACCTGGCTCCAGTCTAGCTGGACTAAACCCACTTTAGTCTTAAAATAGAGCAAGCCCATGTTGCCTATTTCTCCCACGGATTAACTATACCTGAAGACTCTGAACAAAACACAAAAGCAACTGCCTGAGAACTCTGCAAAGTGAACAAAAGCAGATACATTGTGAAGGGGCATGAGTTTCCTGCTTTCTTTTCTCTTTTCTTCTGGGGCTTTGTGCTAAGGATGGGCTCCAGCAAAACTCAGTAGTGACCCCATTTCTCTTGGCAGAAGAACTAGGAATAGGGGCCCCTGTTTGTCGAAGATGGCGGAAGAAATTCCCATATTTTCCCTCTTTCCCCTCATGGTTTTGCTTTGAAGGTGGGCACAGTTTGGAACTGAGTGAAAGGCCAGACAGCTAAAATGAAAGAGAAACCCGGTCTTTCTGGCCAGAGGAACCAGGAAGAGAGGTCCTATTGGTCAGCAGGTGGGGGTAACCTCAGAGAGAAGAGCACTTGAGAAGAGGATCCTCTAATTCTAATTATGGGAACTGCACAAGTCCCAGGCTCTCCCCAGGGTTGGAGAAGACCCAAAAGAGGATAGCAAAGGCTTTGGACAGTAAACTGAGATTGAAACCACTGCCCACAAAAGTGACACAGCACCTGCATTCTGAACCTACCTGGTTGATTGCCTGCCGCAAAAAAATTTGTTTTTAATTCTACAGAGAATTATAATAGGACTTGGAGTCTATACAACACAATATTCAAAATGTTCAGAATAGAATCCAAAATTATGCGACATACAGTGAACCAGGAAATGTGAACTATTTTCAACAGAAAAGACAATCAACAGATGCCAACTCAGAGCTGACTCAGATGTTGCAATTATCAAAAAGACATTCATGCAGCTATTTAACTATCCTCCGTGAGAGAAAACAACTTGAATTGAAGAGAAAGATAGACATCATCAGCAGAGAAATAGAGATAACAATGAAGAACCAAAAGGAAATTTTAGAATTAAAAGAATATATATACAATATCTGCAATTTAAAAGTTCACTGATGGGTTCAATAGCAGAGTAAAAACGACAGAGAAAGAGTCATGAACTTAAAGATAGACTACTTACATAATCCAAAGAGAAGAGATTTTTTTAAAAAGTGAACAGAGCCTCAGAAACTTGTGGAAAAATATCAAAAGGTCTAACATTTGTTTCATTGACATTCCAGTAGGAAAGTAGAAAGTTAGATTTGTTCAGGAAAAATATATATATTTGAGGAAATAATGGCCAAACACTTACCAAAGTGGTAAAATATATAACTTTACAGATTTGAAAACTCCTCTCAGACACATGATAGATTGCTGAAAGCAAACGGTAAAGAAAACTTTTGAAGTGTCTAGAGAAAAACTACATATATCAAAAGAAGGGAACAACTATTCAAATGACTGTATATTTATCATTCAAAATCATCAAGACTAAAAGACAGTGAAACAACATTTTTTCTTTAGTGTTGAAAGAAAAGACCTATGAACACAGACTTTTATAACCAGTGAAAATAGTCCTTTGGAATGAAGGCAAGTGAAGACATTCTCAGATAAAAGAAAATTAAGAGAATGTGTTGTCAACAGACATATATTCTAAAGGAGAATGATGATGGACAACCAGGGACTGGATTGAGGGAGGTCAATGACTGGTGACTGAAAGGGTGAGAGAACTGAGGAAGGTATTCAAAGTGCATCCCTTTCAAGTACTTTAACTCATAATGAAAATATATTTAGATGTTAACTTTAAAATATGGAAGTCAAGAGTACATGATTTTTTCCCTTTGAGGTGGGTACATAAGGAAGAGTGTTTAAGACTGCAGATGGGAGCATCTCTAAGATGCTGTCACGGGCCAGGTTCCCTAGCGCTGACCCTGAGGTGAGGATTCATGTGCCTGTAACTTACTGAGGAGACTCTCATGGGAAACCAGGAAAGGAATGGAGGAAGCAGGACTGGGGAGGAAAGGAAGCCAAACAGGGTATTTTCTGGGGCAAAGTGCCATAGAGGACAGCCCTTGGTCGCTCCTCTCAGCACTAGGGCATTTGAAGAATCATTCTGCCCCAAGGCAAGAAGTTGGTTGTTTTGTTTTTTCACTTGTAGGTCTTTGATTGGTCAAGGGCTGCCCAAGGGAGAGATGAACGCTCCCAGGTACTCATGCTGCCCGGTGGTTAAAGCTGCTCCAGTGGCTGCAGGGCAGCCCTGCGAAGAGTAATAGGTGTTGATGCCTGAAGCAAAAGCTCACATGGGGGTGAGGGTGGAGGGGATGGTCAAGGAGGGAAGAGGAATAAGAGAAGAAGGAATGTTGTCAAGAAATTAATGTTACAAAAAGATCAGAGGGTTTCTGGGCAGAGCCCTGACATTGTCTACTACACATTCCTTCTAGCTTTGATTCAATGATACCAGCCACTGAATGTGCTAAGCATGGAATTTCAGATCATGAATATACCAGTGTTTTCCCAGGAAGAAGTACATCTATAATAGTTGTATTTATATATTACTCATTTGCATCTATTATTACAATAAAAGCCCTGAATTGAGCTTTTATTTTTACTACTGAAAATGGCAAAAACCATGTGTGTTTATTTTAGATGTGGTGTATAAAGCAATAGTCCCTAGAGATAACATTTTAAACAAATCTAAGAGCAATCATATTTTTATGTTTTGCAGCTGGTGAGGACACACGATGATCACAGCAGAAAAGAAGTTAGCTTCATTGGCATGTGTAACTCCCTGTGACTCTAACCAGAAAGTATACATAAATTTTCTATTAAAGGTGGAGGGGTAAGTTGCAGGAATTTTTCAGTTTTTACAACTGGCTAATAATATACTGAATTTGTTCTGTTCAAATCTGCGGGAAAGACTTTTCTGAGTGAAGACATCAGTGAGCGGAACTGAGAAACTGGGGATGATTTAATTTCTCCTGAGAATGATTTAATTTCTCCTGAGAACTGAGACAGCTGACCTTGAAGAGTCAACGGAATCTTTTCTTTGCCAACTCTGTAGAGTTCAGGCATCAATTCTGATGATATATCTGCCTAAAGAAGATTTTTGTCATAATTTTCCTTACATCTATATCACCAATTGGACTCTTGAGTAAAAAGCAGTTAGAATTAGAACTTCCTAGGAATGTCTCCTATTTATGCACAGAACTGGAAACTCATGCCCGTGTCTTCAATTCTGCCATGACCCTAATGTTGCATCTCTTACTGCTTGCCCTGTGAAATCCACCCACCATAGTCAAGGCTTGCTCTTTACCAGGGCATTTGCAAAATAATGGAATTTGTGAGGAAGCAAAAAGAGCGATGAGCTAATTTGCGGAACTGCTGTTTTGTGCTCTGATCATTTGTTTTATGTTTAGCCTGCTTTGTGTGTACTTGATTTTTGCAACAACAAAAAACAAAACATTGGAAAAGCAAGAGTACGCTCTAAGACCAGAGCTGTTCTTGGGAATTACAATGTAGCAAGAGACAAGTTCTAAAATAAAAGCAAAAAATAAAAAATAAAATAAAACAAAAGCAACGCTGACCCGGAAGCTTTTATTTAACTGCAGTCTTACTCAGACAGACACATCGGAACAGGATTAAACACATTTGGAAAATAATACATAAATGTAAAATAAGCCAATAGTGAATTCCTTTTTAAAAAAATCACTTAATTTGGTTAAGGCAACAAGTAATTACCAAGCTAATGAATATATATTGCATATTTAAAAGGTGACTATGTTAGTGGGGTAATACTCTAAGCAATTTTGTACTTTTTCCATGTAATTTTCTTTAACATTACTCTTGTTGTTTGAATAATTGAAAAACAATCTAATTAATTATTTATTGGCTGTCAAAAGTTTTAAAGTAATCATTTATTGCTCTCTGGTAAGTTCTAAAGCAAAGGCTACTCATTGAATAAGGTTCTGTGGGGTGTGTGTGTGTGCGCGCACCCATGAGAAATACATCAGATCTCTAAATCTGAAAGTAACATGGGTTATCAAGAATGTGAAGCCAGAAGAACTCACACCCTGCTGATGGTGTAACTCTTCCACTTTGAACAACATTTGAGCAATGTCTAGTTAGGTTGATGATATACCTACCCTGCAACTCACCAATCCCACTGGGATCTACATGCCTATAGAAGCTCTCACAGATGTACACAAGGAACCAAATGCAAACACATTCACTGAAGTGTTGTTGTGTTCTAGTGAAGACTCGAACAAACTCACCTGAAAAGATAAATGTGGTTTGGTTTAGTGGAGAGGCACTGGCATGGGAAGTGACAAGGAAACAAAACCTAGCAAGGTCTGTGTGTATATTTGTGCACTGAGGTGAAGTGGGGATGTTGGGAGTATGTGAGCAGGGCTTATACGGCCAGAGTGACTGGAATGGAAATCTAGGGATTAGCGGAAGCTGAGGCCACGGCAAGCATGGTGCGTTGCTAAACACCATTTGTTAAAGCTTTAAAAAAAAAAACCCAGCACTTAAAAATAATCTTGAACCATTCCACAATAGCCAATCTATTGAATGTGCCATGATCTATAAGCAAAACTGCATGTCCTCAAAAGGGGGCCATGGCACAGGCATGAAGCACACATTTTTCCCAAGGTTCAGTGCAGAAATGATCCTTAGACTGTGGTTTCAGGGGACTTGGACAATGAATGCACTGCAGGACAGCTGGGCAGAATTACAGATGACTAAGGATCCTGGGATATCTCTGGAAAACTTCATCTGTCATTTTACATCTGATTCCTAAATCTTTAATCTCAGTGTAAGCAGAGGGGTTTGAGCATTTGAATATTCATTGTTGAAAATTTGCATAGCTCCTCCTGGACTCCCTGAGTTGGAACCTCCTTTTATCTCTGACCCAGAACTCTGGAATGTTCTTTTGACTAAATTTCTTTAGCCTCTCATTATCCACTTTGACAACCCTAGTGCCTCTCACCGATAGGAGGCCAGGAACGTGCTCAGTAATTACTTTTCTTTGTGAAAGAAGGGAAGAATGAGTAAGCCTCTCTTGCTGAGCCTGGCTGCTATCCTGTTGGCCTCCCTCTCTTCTCCCCACACTGACTTTGGGCTCTGAACTGAGAAGTCTTATGACAGCTCATTGTCCTCTACACAGATGTTGCCGATGAGGACAACAGCTGTGTGGAGACCTGGTTCACCAGCCAACTGTTTGCAAATCTCTTACAAGAGAATATATTAGACTCCAAGATGATGGACTTTATGAGACTAGTCTAGTAAGCGGCATAAATCATCTCTTATCCTCTCAGTTGCTGGCACTTCTGCAAAGTACAAATACGTTTTTTTCTTGTATAATAAAATTGATCTACAAGTGCCCCATGTTTCGTGGCTTTGGAGGGCCTCTCTGCTCGAAGTGTAGCTGACTGATGGGCCATGAACCAGAGCATCAGCATCACCTGGGGGCCTGTTAGAAATGCAGAATGTCTGGGCTTTCCCCCAAGTCAATTGGATCAGAACCTACATTTTAACATTTCCAGGTGATTCGTGTGTGCATCGAGGTTTGAGAAGGGCTGGCCTATGATTCACTTGCTTGAAGCTCTGCGAGTGAGTAGACGCATTTTGCAGGTTTTCAGTTCAACTGGCGCCGCATATGGAGCATCTACCGTGTAGCATGCATTATGCCAGAGAGAGGGGAGATAAAGATAAATAAAAGGTGATATATCCCTTGAGCTCATGGCCTCGCTGGGAAGACTGACTCAGAAAGAGACCACTCCAATTTACTGTAGCCGTGCTAAGGGGCAGGTATGCAGAGAGCACTGTGGGAACATGGAACAGGTCTCCTTCCCCGAGACGCGGGACCCAGAGAAGGTTTCTTCAAGAAGAGGTTCTTCGATCTGAATGAAGATGATTGGCTCCGACTTGGCCAGGCAAAAATTGGGTAAGCGATCCAGCAAAAAGTAATCGTCTTTTCTGGTTCTTTGTCCTTAAATTGGGTTTTTGTTTAAATCATAAACCCCATTGTGTTCATAGGGAAGGGGGTTAATGGTATGGATCTGTATTGCTAAGCTGGGCCAGGAGTGATGAGAGAGGAGGACAGAGAGGTTAGTACGGGCCAGCCATACAGGACCTTGTGTGCCATGTTGGAGGTTTAGAGTCTATCCTAGAGGCACCAGAAAAGGAATGTGGTTGGGTTTTTATTATGGCTGCTGAGGGAAGAACGAATTGAAGGGGAGAAAAGCTAATCTAACAGGATAATTGGTGAGCCG
This sequence comes from Myotis lucifugus, assembly GCF_000147115.1. NCBI lineage: Eukaryota > Metazoa > Chordata > Mammalia > Chiroptera > Vespertilionidae > Myotis > Myotis lucifugus. Next base: position 3,796,544 of record NW_005871056.1, read on the forward strand.
GGCAAGAATGGGTAGTGGTGTTGGAGATGAGTGGACATAGAAGGGATATAACTGAAAGGAAAAATGAGCCCTGGCTGGGTGCTCAGTTGGTTGGAGCATCGTCCCATTCACCAAAGAATTGCAGGTTCGATTCCCAGTCAGGGCAAATCCCTAGGTTGCCGCCTGACCTCCCTTTCAGGAAATGTATGGGAGGCAACCAATTGACGTTTCTCTCTCCTCTCTCTCTGTCCCTCCCTCCCTCTCTTCCTCTTCCTCTTCCTTTCCCTTCCCCTTCCTCTTTCTCTAAAAGTCAATAAAAACATATCTTGTGGGGGAGGATTTTTTTTAAAAAAAGTAAAATGAACAGGACATAATTGATTCGTTCGGACAGAGGATAAGGGAGAGGACTGGATACCTAGAACAGTGGTTCTCAAACTTGTGTGCTTAAGAATCTCCTGGCGGAACCCAGCCCCAGATTTCCTGATCCAGCAGGTCTGGCGTGGGGCCGGAGGATGTGCATTCCTCACGGGCTTCCAGCTCATGCCGAGGCTGCTGGTCCTTGGGTCACACGTTGAGAAACCCTGCTCTAGTGCAGCTCAATGGTTCTCGCTTTGGATGGCTCATTGGGAGTAGCTGAGGAGTTGTTTTTTAAATTGTTGATGGCTGACCCTGGTCCCCAGGGATGCTGATTGAATTTGTATGAGGTGCAGCCTGGATGCTGGGCATTTTTAAAGCTCCAGGTGATTTTACTGTGCAGCTGAGTATCAGCCAAATACTACTTAATTATATTAAGAACACAGGAAAAGGAGCCGTGTTGATGTTTCTTAAATTTGTAAAAATTATGTCTTAATATTCTTATTTTCTGGTGGCACCTAAATATTTCATTATAGGTGTCAGTAAATGTGTGCAAATATGTTGTCGAGCCATTTGGAAGATCATTATGATATTTGATGATTTCTATCTAAAAGGACAGATACTGAAAAGACCAAATAGACACTATTTTTATACCTAAGGCAGGAGGAAAAGTGTGTGTGTGTGTGTGGGGGGGGGGGTTGTTGAGTTCTTCCTGTGTACCAGATGCTGTGTAATAAGTTCTATATATACACCATTTCGCTTAATGCTGACAGCTAAAGGAAGAGTAAGATACCATTACCTCCACTTTATAAATGAGGGATGCAGGATTCAGAGAAGGTCACACAGTCCAAGGTACAGCGGGATTTAGATCTGAATTTGTCTGGTTCTTCCAAAGACTGTATTCTTTATGCACCTTCTCATGAGAAGAGGAACTGGCTATAAGGCAAAGAGAAAATTAGTCAGAATTAGGCTTGAATTCTAGTCCTAATTCTACCCCAAACTAATTGTGCCAAACAGGGCATCTCTGGGCCTCGATTTTCTGGGGATACAAATTGTATCTAGCGCATTAAACGAACTAATACTTAGCACAATGCCTGGCATATGGAAGATAAATAATGTTAACTCTTTTATCTTCCTCCTCTTCATCATAATTATAATTAAAATGGAGATGGGATGATTTTCCCTACAATGTCCTCAGTTTATAAATTCTGCGATAAATAATTTGCTACTTCCTTTGGTATCTGCAGCTTTTTTCTGAAACCTGTTGACCAGTGACCTCATCTTAAGGATTGGTCTTTACTTAAAATCAACCACTCCTTCCTGTAACCCCCTAGCTCTGCCTCGTCCCTGGGATGTCCAGCCCGCTGTGGGTTTCATTCATAGCAGTGACAGAGCGGTGATTTGGTGACTCTCAGAGGATCCCCCTGCGGAACTCTTATGCTGTGTAACTGTGTGCAGCACCCTCTGCGGCACCTGACTGAGCCCTCCTGCCAGACCAGCAGCTTTACTGTCCAGTGAACACATTTGCAGTGATAAATGGATCACCCTCCACAGTGTCAATGCCATGATCTCACTCTGTTATCTGGTATCCTGTAGGCCAGTGGTTGGCAAACTGCAGTTCGCGAGCCATGTGCGGCTCTTTGGCCCCTTGAGTGTGGCCACGAAGTTTCAATCGCACTGTACCTGCGCGCCCGCACGTGGTATTTTGTGGAAGAGCCACACTCGAGGGGCCACAGTTTGCCGACCACTGCTGTAGGCTATTTGATGGTCCAGGATGCAATTTGGAATCATGGCAAGAGGAAGACTTGTTCTGCCACATACCGGCTATGTGATGCTGGGCTTGTGGCTTAACTTCTGGAAGCTCCATTTTTCTGTCTACACATGTAGCTGTGAAATTGGTTCGGTGAGACTTGGCATGTGTAACGTGCTAATATAATACGTTGTCTGGCTTGCAGCAGCTACTCAATAAAAGTTAGGGACCATCCCTAATGGCTCTGTTTGGGAGGCTGGTGCTAACTCTCAAGGTAATCCAAGCAACAAGGTTGGGCAGCACTTTTGAGAGGAGTGATCATGGTTCTGTAAGCCTTTGACAATGGATTTGCCTTCACTGTGATGCTGCTGTCGCTCTTTAAGAGGCGGATTTCGCCACAGCTCTCACTTCAGCATTTCTCCTTGACCCCGGTTGGGATGTGACCTCAGACACCTTCACACTCACAGCTCTTCCATAGAAGTGGGCTAAGTACGTGGTGGGGCAGGATCGATGGCGTTCCCCCAGTGCCTTCCGGTGCCCAGCAGGCTGAGTCAGCCTCCCCTAAACACGAGTGACTGTCTCAGGGCTTCTGCCAGTGTTTGCAACCTGCCTGGTTGGAAGACTTTTCGATGCCCGGAACCAGCCCCTGACCTCAGCATTCAGGTCTCTTGTTTCTTCACTTATCTGAGTGAGAATAGTTTTACCCCAACGCCATTGGATGCAACTAACATAGGACCCAATTTGCTTAGTTTTGACCAGAAATCACTTGGAGCTGATGTTACAGCAATTTTGTGGCTGTGTTTCTCAGGCAAGTGTTTTTTCTCAAAGTCGGGTCCTGGGGCCATTTCCATCAGAATTTCACAGGCCTTATTGAAATGCAGAGTCCCAGGCCCTCCAATCCTACTGAATTAAAATATCTGGCTGTAAACACAGAAGCTGCATTTTCACATGCCCTCTAGGTGATTTTTATGCAGATTGTATTCTAATTTTACAATCTGAATTGCTATAAAAGCATTACTCGCTCCAACTTTAAAAAAATCAAATACCATTTGCTTCCTTTCCCCTCCCAGACCCATTTCCCAGAGGTTACCATATAAACTTTTACTACTTCTAGTTTGTACCTCTCTATTTCTAAAGAATGTGCTAATACCTCCATTTTTATATCATAATAATTTTAGACACTATCTACTGAATTCCTATAATAACTGATAAATATGTAGCAATTTATTTAGCATAACTATCCATCCTTACCTTCTTGATATAGTCCCTTAGGTTTTTGTTCAGTTAAGAGGGTTGCTATTTTATGTCTGTAGAGAGATTGCTTAGTATTGAGCTAAGAAGGGACTATAAATCTTTCTTTTTCAACTTCTGTTTTATCTTGGAATTTCAGGTCTGTCAAAGAATTGTCAATTTTATTTTCTAAATGGTCAAACATAGCAAATACTTAGCTTTTCTTTCCCTTGCCTGGGACACTCACTCCCAGAGAACCCCCATTCTTCTGCTCTGTGCAGACTCTTAATTCTGCTTTCCTTGTTAGATTGCTTTTGACCTGGTTCCATGTCTTCCTCTTTCTTAGTTCACTTGCTTATTTTGAAAAACCAGTAACTTCCCTAAGAACTAGTACATCACAGATATAATTTTCGAGTCCTTACACGCCCCCAAATGACTTTATGCTGCCCTCACACTTGGTTGATGGTTTGTACTGGGTTGAATTGTGTATTCCCAAAACCCATGTCTACCTGGAACCTCAGAATGTGACCTTAGTTGGAAATAGGGTTTTTGCAGACATAGTTAAGATGAGGGCATCCTAAATTAGACTGGGCCCTAACTTCAGTGACTGATGTCCTTACACAAAGGCCATTTAAAGACAGAGACACAAACAGAAGAAAGAAGGACATGTGAAGACAGAGGAAGAGACTGGAGTGTGGTACCGACAAGCAGGAACACTGGGATTGCTGACAACCGCAGAGACCAGGAAAGGAACGTGGAACAGATTCTCTCTCAGAGCCTCTTTAAAAAAAAACACAGCCTCCCAACGCCTTGATTTTGGACTTCAGGTCTCTGTAACTGTGAGAGGATAAACTTCTGTTGTTTTAAGCTGCCATTTTGTTATGGCAGCCTCAGAAAACTAGTACATGGTTTATCTGGGTATAACATTCTATGTTGACCTTAGAATTGAGCATCATTTGCTTCCCAATTATGCCAGCACTACTCCATGGTGTTAGAGCTTCCAGTGTTGGTTTGAGGAGTCTACTGCCCCTTTAATTCCCATTTTTTGTATGTGAAGTACTCCTCCCACCACAAGCTATTAGGATATTTCTTTATTCCCAGTACCTAAAATTCATAAAGATCTTTCCTAATGTATTTTCTTTTTTTTTAAAAAAAATATATTTTATTGATTTTTCACAGAGAGGAAAGGAAAGGGATAGAGAGTTAGAAACATTGATGAGAGAGAAACATCGATCAGCTTCCTCCCACACACCGCCCATTGGGGATGTGCCCGCAACCAAGGTACATGCCCTTGACCGGAATCGAACCTGGGGCCCTTCAGTCCGCAGGCTGATGCTCTAGCCACTGAGCCAAACCGGTCAGGGCTCCTTTTTTTTAATTAATTGAGATGAGCACACAGAGATGTTTTTAATCTGGCAAGTCAAGTCCCTCAATTCTGGGTATTTTTTGTTGTTGTTTTTTCTTTGAAATTTTCCTCTTCTCTATTTGTTGAAAGTTAAAATCTCCCAGATTGGTGTTCCCGAATTTCTTATCCTGTTTCTGTTTCTCTGTTTCTCTTTTGTTTTGCTTCCCTGAGAGTTTCTCCATGTTGCATTTTTGTTTCTCTGGGTCTTTCTCATACTGGAAACTCTCCTCAGATGCCCAGTGATGCTTGGCTGTCTATATTTAATTTTATTTTTTTTAATTTATTGGGGTGACATTGGTTAATAAAATTACATATGTTTTAAGTGAACAATGAAGAGTGGGGCAGCAAATGGCTGATTGGAAACTCTCTGTGAAAGAGAGGGTCGCCAGCCAATTCTGGAGAGAGGAAGAGAGCTTAGGCCCCAACCACTTTGCCTAAAAGATTTCAGTAGCTCCCCCTGTGGCCTCTGTCTCATCCACACCTTTTGTACTTGCTGCTTTAAATCCTAAGCTTTTCTAAAATTCAGATTGTTTCTTTTATCTCCCTTTCAAAAACCAAGTTTGTAGTTTTCTCCACTCTGCTAAGAAAGTCACCACTCTTTCTGAGAGATTTTGCTCTCAAAAAAATTTGTGTTAATTCTTATTCATGGCTGTGTATTCTCTACTTCTCTTTATGTTTGTATGTTGATCTCTCTTTCCTTTTATTTTCTAATGTACAACACACAGCAAATATTTTTTATTATTTTAAAATTTTTAAATTAAATTTATTGGGATGACAGTTAATAAAATTATATTGGTTTCTGGTGTACAATTCCATAACATATCATCTGTGTATTGCATTATGTTCACCACCCCAGAAATATTTCTATTATAACATTTGTTTAGTGAGAACTCTTCAGTTAAACAAGAACACTGACAATGAAATTAGAGAGAGATGAGTGGACCCCAGTTCTGACATTTATTACACACTTAGTGTTTTTGAAACTCAGCTTCCTGTTTTTAAAGAGAGGTGGAAATACCCATCTATGAATAGTCAGGCTAGTCAATAGAGCAGCGGTTCTCAACCTGTGGGTCGAGACCCCTTTGGCGGTCGAACTACCCTTTCACAGGGGTCGCCTAAGACCATCCTGCATATCAGATATTTACATTACGATTCATAACAGTAGCAACACTATAGTTATGAAATAGCAATGAAAATAATTTTGTGGTTGGGTCACAACATGAGGAACTGTATTTAAAGGGCCAGAAGGTTGAGAACCACTGCCATAGAGGTTCATGATTCTCACTTTGGGGATTCCAGTTAACCGGATCACAAGTAGGAAGAAAGCCATGGTGAGTGTCGGCTAATTCCCATAATCCCTCCAGATCCTCAGCATATTGCCCCATGGTGTGGAATAAAAGAATGACGATGGGGAGTGATCATTTAATTAATTTAACAAAATCATTTTGTTTCAGAAACCTTCTGATAGAGAACCATCATCAAAGATTAACTCACACACTTACAGTGCAAAGGAGAGAGAGAGGAAGGTGTTGAAAATTGTAAGCTATCTCTTCGTTTGGTCAAAGTGTGACTTATCCACAAGAATAGGACTGATTGGAAAGGAGTCTTTTACATAGTTTCCAAAGACAGTTTCTCATTTTTTAAAACGAACTGTAAAACCCTCAGGAATAAGAAAACATTAATTCAGAGCCAGAATTCATAAAGATAATAACAAAATGTTCATGGCTCAAGAAAAGAGTTCTCACAACATGCTGAATAGTTGTATTTTAAACATTAACAAATGTTCCAAATTTCCACATGGAGGTCCAGACTGCCTGATTTCCTCAAATTTTAGGTACTGCTTAATGAAATATTATTTCCCCAACAGCCTACTGACTCTTATTCATGAAAAGTAGAATATTTGTACTCTGAATGTCATGAAGGCATGTTTGGAAACATTTTCATTATTTCTTGCTGATCAAAATGACATATTTTCTTTTTGAACTAATATTTTTCTGATTTTAAAAATAATGTGTCAAACAGAAAATTTCAAATAAACAAGTCACACTAATATCTGGCATTATAGTTAAAGCTTATCTCAATTTGGATGCTCCATGTTCATAAAAAAATAATCTGTATTTAGATTTCATAAAATTAAAGTTTAAAAAAAGTAGATTGTAGGAGGGAGCGTGAATAGGTAGAGCACAGAAGATTCATAGGACAGTGAAAATATTCTGGAGGACACCATAATGATGGATCTATATTACACATTAGTTCAAACCTATGGAATGTACAGTATCAAGATTGAACCATAAATGTAAACTCTGGATTTGGGGTGATAATGATGCGTCAATGTAGATTTACTGATTATGAAAAATGTGCCACTATAGAGGGACATGTTGATAATGGGAAATCTCTGTATTCTCCTCTTAATTATGCAGTGAACCTACAACTGCTCCCCCCAAAATTTTTTTAAGTAGGTTGAAATACCAAGTTGTTCCAAAAATGTAATAGTTTTCTAATACCTATGTTGGGCATAAGTTTTTTAAATTTAAATATTCAGCCCAGCCAGTGTGGTTCAGCAGTTGAGCATCAACCCATGTACCTGGAGGTCACTGGTTCAATTCCAGGTCAGGGTACATGCCCAGGTTTGGGGTTCCATCCCCAGTAGGGGACGGGCAGGCGGCAGTCAATCGATGTTTCTAGCTCTCTCTCCATCTCTCTTCCTCTCTTTCTAAAATCTTAATAAAAACATTTTTAAAATAAAAATTAATGTTTATAATTATAGCTGACATACAATATTAGTTGCAGGTGTACAACATTGATTAGACATTTACATGACGTATGGCGTGATCTCCCCCTCCTCTACCTCTTCCCCCTCCTGCCGCCCCCCCCCCCCGCCCCCGCCATAAGTCTAGTATCCATCTGACACCATACATAGTTTTTACAATATTATTGACTGTATTCCAAGGCTGTATTATATATCCCCATGACTATTTTTATAACTGGCAATTTGTTCTTCTTAGTCCCTTCCTCTTTTTGATCCATCCTCCAAACTTCCATCTGGCAACCCTCAGTTCTCTGTGTTTATGGGTTTATTTCTGTTTTGTTTTTAGATTCCTCATACAGGGTGGGGAAAAAGTAGGTTTATAGTTGTTCACATGGAAAATAATACAATAATAAATAATAATGCAAGAATAAACTGTGTTTTGCTTACTCACAACTGTATACCTACTTTTGCCCCTCCCTGTATAAGAAAAACCATATAGTATTTGTCTTTCTCTGTCTGACTTATTTCACTTAACATAATACTCTCTAGGTTCATACATGTTGTCGCAAATGGCAAGATTTCATTCTTTTTTATGGCTGCGTAACATTCCATTGTACGTATGTACCACATCTTCTTTATCCCTCTATCTACTGGTGTTGATGGACACTTAGGTTACTTCCATATCTTGTCTATTGTAAATAAAGCTGCAATGAACATAGGTGTGTATATATTTTTTTGAATTACTGTTTTTGATTTCTTCAGATAAATACCCAGAAGTGGGATTGCTGAATCATATTGCTGGATCCAGTTTGCTAATATTTTGTTGAGGACTTTTGCATTTATGTTAATCAGGGATACTGACCCATAATTTTTTTTGTAGTGTCTTTGTCTGGTTTTGATGTCAGGTTAATGCAGGCCTTATAAAATGAGTTAGGGTGCCTTCTCTTCAATTTTTTGGAATACTTTGAAAAAGATAGGTATGAATTCTTTGAATGTTTGTTAAAATTCACTTGTAAAGGCATCTGGTCTGGGGCTTTGTTTATTTGGAGTTTTTGATCACTGATTCAGTTGTGTTACCAATTATCAATTTGTCCAAATTTTATGTTTCCTCCTTAGAAGATTGTATGTTTCTAGGAATTTATTCACTTTTTCTTTGTTCAAATTTGTTCAATTTCTTACAATCCTTTGTATTTCTGTGGTGTCAGTTGTCACTTCTCTTTCACTTCTGATTTTATTTGGGCCCTCTTTTTTCTGGATGAGTCTGGTTAAAGGTTTATTAATTTTATCTTTTCAAAAAATCAGCTCTTGGATTTATTGATCTTTTGTGTCGCTTTTTGACTCTACTTTGTTTATTTTCACTCTGGTCTTTATTATTTCCTTCCTTCTACTCGCTTTGGGCTTTGTTTGTTCTTTTTCTAATCTTTTAGGTGTGATTTAGATTGTTTATTTGAGATTTTTCTTGTTTCTTGAGGTAGGCCTGCATTGCTGTGAATTTCTGTCTTAGAATTGCTTTGGCTCTGTCCCATGGATTTAGGGTCATTGTGTTTTTATTTTCATTTGTTTCCTTTTGATTATCTCTTGTTCTCATTGTTAACCCATTCATTTAGTAGCATGTTACTTAACGTGTTTGTGTGTTTTTCAGATTCCAACTTGGAATTGACTTCTAGTTTCATATCATTGTGATCAGAGAAGATGATTTTTATCACTTCAATCTTCTTAAATTTATTGAGATTTGCTTTGTGGCTTTACATGTGGTTTATTTTGGAAAATGTTCCATGTGAACTTAAAAGGAAAGTATATTCTTCTCTTTTGGATCCTAAAAACATTAATTAAGTCCATCTGGTCTGATGTGTCATTTAAGGTCACTGTTTTCTTGCTGATTTTCTATCTGAATGATCTATCCATTAATGTCAATGGGACATTAAAGTCTCTTACTATTACTGTATTGCTGTCACTGTCCCCCTTTATGTTTGTCAATGTTTTCTTTATATATTTAGATGCTCCTATGTTGGGTACATAGATGTTTATGAGAGTTATATCCTCTTGCTGGAATGATCCCTTTTTCATTATGAAATGCCCTTCCTTGTCTCTTGTTACAGCCTTGCTTTAATGTCTATTTTTTTCTGATGTAAGTGTGGCTAACCCAGCTATCTTTTTCATTTCTATTTGCATGAAATATTTCATCCCTTTACTTTTAGTCTGTGTGTGTCATTTGCCAGGCTTGTGATCATTTAATTAAAGTTATGTTCCAAGCCAACACTGCCACAGCTTATGGCACACTTGGGGCCTCCTGATGGTAGTTACTATGCAAGTTGGGAATGGCGGCCACTTGTGCTGTTTGGGGTTTTTGGACCTTGGGGAGATTTTAGGAAAGTCTGCCCTTGATCCAAGGCAGGAGGCTTGTATGGAAAAGCTACTGGAAGTGACTTGGGTAGGGTGGGGCAGGGCCTTAGGGAATCACCAGAATGGGGCAAACAGTGTTAGCCTGGTTAACTGAGAGCTCAGAGAACTATGCCTATTGGCTGAGGGTGGGATGGGGGTGGAGCTCAACAAAGGAGCAATGGTGCCCTGATGCTAGTGGATTAGGTTCTTTCCTGTATGTCCCTGGTGCTTTTCAAAATGCTTCCCCTGTACTGAAGCCCAGAGTGGATGAATTTGTGAGGCCAAATCTGTGTGCAGCCCTTCCATTGGTGTGCCTGAGTCTCTAGCAGCCCTCTGTCTTACTCAGATGCAACTCCACTGCTTTTCACTGCCACATGTTATGGGAAGCCTGATGGGGACTGGGACCCTTTGCTCCTCAGGGGGCACCTCTGCAGCCGAGATATTCCTCCTAATTCTTAACAGGCATCCTATCTAATAATAGATTGATTGAAATTGACCGTACCTTCGCTATACCTCCCATTGGCTAATCGGCAAGATATGCAAATTAACCGCCAACAAAGATGGTGGCTAATTTGCATACTGCAGGCAGGGCAGGCCAGCGTGAGCTGCCATCCAGGCCCTGTGTGCCGAACGGGCCGCCTAAGCCCCACCCCCAGCCAGGACTCCCATCTGCGGCCCTGGGCAGCGGTGGTGGGGCTTGACAGCGCAGCCCTATTCTTGCAGGAATCCTCCTGCAACGGGTTTCTAGTATATAATAAGTGCGGGACCTGCCTGTTTGTCTCTGCCCCTCCTACCAGTCGCACAGTAGTTCTTTTATACCTTTAGTTATAGGACTTCTGTCAGCTAGTCATCAGGTAGTTCTCAATGATGACTGTGCTATATTTTAGTTGTAATTTTGATGTGGTCATGGGAGGAGGCAAGCACAGCATTTGCCTACTTTGCCACCTTGACCAGAAGTATTATTTTAAATTTAATTAAAATAAAATTTAAAATTCAGTTCCTCATTTGGACCAGCCACATTTCAAGTGCTCAATAGGCACATGTAGTTAGTGGCTACTCTATTGGACAGCACAGATATAGATGGATAGGTACATACACATATACATACATATAAGGATAGGGATAAAATGTCACATATGAGCATTTCTCCATATCAACAAATACTATTCAACACATGGCTTTCAGTGATTTCACATGGTATCATTTCCTCTATGGGTATAAATGGCATAATATACCTATATACTTATAAAGTTTTGGACGTTGATTTTTGCTATTTTTTTCTATATAATAATATGTACTATTATTTATGATTATTTCCATAGAAATGGTATTAATAAGTTTAAGCTAAGTATTACTAAGTATATTAGTCATAGTTCTCCATAGAAACAGAACCAATACAATTGATATATAAAGAGAGATTTATTTTAAGGATTTGGCTCATGTGATAGTGGAGGCTGGCAAGACCAAAATCTGCAAGGCAGGCCAGAGAAGAGTTGCTGCAGCTGGAGTCTGAAAGCAGTCTCCCACAGAATTCCCTCTTCGGGAGAGATCAGCTTTTTTATTTCTAATTAAAAACACTAACTGATTGGATGAGGCCCATTATGGAGAGTAAGCTGCTTTATTCTAAGGCTACAGATTTAATCTCATCTAAAAAATGTCTTCACAGAAACATCTAGAATAATTTTTGACCAACTATCTGGGTCCTGTGGCCTAGCCATGTTGACACAACATTAACCATTAAGATTAACATTAAGTTTTAGGTTCTTAATACATATTGCAAAATCATTTTATCAATATTATCCTTATTCCTATTTTTTCCAGTTCCATATGCAAAAAAACCCCCATAATGTTAATTTACATACTTTTTGGTGACTATGAGGTTAAATATTCTTATGCTTCTTATTCTGTTAATGGTCTATTCATTGTTTTTGCCCATCTATTCTATGCAAAAAGCAATAAAGAAGTCACAAAGAGAAAAATTTTATTATATTCAATTTCACAAAATTTAATAAAATCTCTATAAAAATAATAAAACAAATGATGGACTGGGGAGTCTATTTAAACAAATATAACAAACTTACTATTGGTATATTAATGTTAAATTTCCACTGTCCTGTAAGGTTTTGTGAGGTAGTGAGCTTTCTTGCAGAGAAGCTATTTAAGTCAACAGACTGACTAATGTCAAGGATGCTCCCAAGTGGGTTCCTATATTATGATTCTTACATCACAATGTTAAGCTACTCCTATAATGACCCTTCCTCTTACCCTTGCCTCCTGTGCAAAGATTCATGTGTAGAACTATAGTTGTTTCCTGAAAAATTAATTTAACATGGTTCTTTAGCACAAGATCTTTCCAATAAAATAACCACCCACTGTACTAAGCTCTTTACATATTCAATACTCATAACAGCCTTATGAGTGGGTACTATTATAATCTCCATTTCAGAGAAGAGAAAACTGAAGTCCAACAAGGCTAAATGATTTACTAGTCACACCGTGGCGACATGTTACTGGCATTCACTGATGCATTATTTCCATCCAGTTGGCTAGTTATGTGTTTGTTTGTTCTCTAACTCTTTCTCAGAAGGGTCTGGGATGACTTTTACAAGTAAACATCCAAGAATGATGTGTAAGAGCAAAATTTAACATCATTCAGATGACCTGAAATGAGAACAATGAAGTAAAAGCGGGGGGAGGGACACTTGGTAAGAGCTCAAACTAGACTGGTGCCAACTGCATACCTCAAACTTCAAGGGTGTTTTTCAAGATACAGCGGAATTCAGACCATGTTCCAAGAAGAACCAGCACTGAATTTCCTTTCTTGAGAAACAAAGGGAGGACATCCTGGCAAAAAACAACCTCAGAGGGACAAAGGCTGGAGGTGTAGGAGAGATGGAACCTTCAAGTGTGAGTGCGTTCAATTCCATGGGTCAGTCCATTCCAAGTTGTCATAGATGGCAGATCTCACAGGGAAAGCTTCTAAGCTAACAATTTTGCTTTTGATTGACAGCTCTAACTTCCCATGCTGTGATCATTGAAGGGAATCGACTCCAATTCTAGAAAGTTAAGAAATGAAAAACTCAAATAATTTGTAAAAGTCAAGAATAAAACACCAAAGAAAATAGACAAAATGCAATAAAATATGCAATAGAAAAATGAGCATCATCATGCTTAATGATAAGATGCTAGAATTAATGGCCTCAGCAAATGCTTGTCAAGCATCAACCAGGTCAACCCTTTACTAAGTGCTGGGTATACCATTGTGAGAAAAATCAGACAAGTTCTCAGATTTCATGGAGTTTAGAGATGAGTGAGGAAGACAGACATTAGTCATCTGACCACATAAATAAGTCTGAAATTACAACTTGGTACACAGACAAAATAAAATAAGGATGCCTGGTCTAGTTAGGACCTTCAGGGTTGCTAATCCTGGAAGAAGTGATGAATTGAAATCTGAAGAAAAAATGGGAATTAGTAGGGGGAAGTGGAGGAGGTAGTTGAAGAGAAAGAGCAGTGTATGAGAAGACAGGGAAGAGAATGTCTTCTTATTAAAGTCAGAAATGAACAGTAGTGCCTGTTAATCCCAGTATTATCAAACTCCATTCAGAAAATACTGACAAATACAATAAAACAAAATGGGAAAGGAAGAGGCAAAATTATTATTTTGAGATAATATAATTATCTATGTAGAAAACCCAAGAAAACTGTAATAAAATTATTATAGTGGAAAGGATGTTCAGCAGATTGATTGATTATACAGATATACAAAAATCTATAACCTTTTATGTATCAATAATGAGAGGACAGTACTGACAATAACAACAATGTAAAATACTTAGGCATAAACATCTTATTAAGCATGATGATGCTCATTTTTCTATTGCATATTCTATTGCATTTTGTGTATTTTTCTATTGGTGTTTTATTATTAATAAGAAATGTAGAGAAACTATAAAATCCCCTTGAGCAATATAAAAGAAAGCAAATGCATTCAACATTCTTAAAAGATAGAATATGTAAAGATGTAATTTCTCCCCAAAGTATTACATAATTTAACATGTTGAGGAGGATGGACATAGAAATTGAGAAAATTTTTATAAATTTCATCTGGAAAAATTTTTTAAATACTATTATCAGGTGATTTGCTTTATCATATCTTAAAACATACCATAGAGCCATAGTTGCTTTACCTCAGTAAAAAAAGACATAGGTAAATCAATGGAGTGATACAAAGTTCCAGAAATAGACTCAAATAAATATAGGATTTTAATATACTGAATTCTGTTGTTTGGAGTACAGTACCCATATGGTACTACCCTCTGATCATTGGAGGATAAGTTGACTTTGATCATCCCTATTTGCCTGAAATAGGTTTGGTTTATGCCTTTTGTCTTGGCATAATTATTAATTAGTGCCCTATTTTACTCAAAAGTGTTCCCTTTTGGGTGATACATTATATGGTCATGCCAGTAATATGTATTGTTTCTCATTTTTCCCAATTATAAACAACACTTTAATAAATATCCTAGCAGCTAAGTCTTTATACAGAATTTTAATGACTCAATCAAAACATGTGTGCATTTTAAGTTTTTTTGTATATATTGCCTTACCTTCCAGAAAGATTGTACCAATTTACACTCCCACCAGCAAGTATGAGCAGCAGCATTTTCCCAAATCCATTCACTTTTAGAAATCTTTGTCTGCTTAAAAAGTGAAATAACATCTCATTGGTTACAAAAACAATTCTGAGTGGATGAGATCAAGAGGAAGGCAGGGGAAGGACACCCAAAACCCACAGAATTAATGGGAGCTGGAGAATGAGGTGTAGGAATGCATAAGACACAGGCATTTCTGGAGGTGAGGAAGCAGGTACCCCAGAAATGGAATTAGTATAGAAGGGCATCATTGGGTTGGGTTGGCCCAGGACACCATCACAGAAACAAAGTGGAACCCCAATAGTTTCCCATTCCTTTCATAATATTCAAGTTCCAGTTGACCTAGTTTGAGCCACATGCCTGACCTCAGGCTAGGAATGGGCAGTGCCCTGATTACAACACTGAACCCTAGTTAGAGGGAAAGCAGTAACTTCTCAAGGGAAATCAGAGTGTTGTTACCAAGGGGAAATAGATCTTGGGCAGCCAACACCACAGATGACTATGACAGCTTTTTTCTGTGTTAGCTATTCATTTCTTTTCTGCAAGCCATCTATTCCTAATCCTTGTCCATTTTTATCCTGCAGTGTTTTTGTTTATTTTGATTTGTTTTTTGTTGACTTACGAGAGATCTATAAGTATGTTTTTATCCTTTTATTTGTCAACTAGAGGCTCGGTGCACAAATTCGAGCATGGGTGGGGTCCCTCTGGGTGGCCTGCAGGGATCAGGCTGAAGCTGCAGTCCAACGCTGCCTGTAGCTCCTACCTACCTGCTCCTACCTACATCCTGGCCCCACTGTGCTGCTGCAGGCTCGCACCAATCAGTCCCGATCAGGAGAGGCTCACGCTGCTGCAGCAGCGCTTGCCAGCCATGAGCCCTGCCTCTGGCGCCCTCCTAAGGGGAGTGGCCTGCAGGATTGGGCTGAAACCGGTGCTCCGACATCCCCCAAGGGGTCCCAGGCTGAGGGACTCCATCAGTGCACGATTGGGCTGGGGAGGGAATGTGGGAGGGATCCAGGGCGAGTCCGGCTCATCTCATTCAGTCCCGATTGGCTGGACCCCAGCAGCAAACTAATCTACTGGTCAGAGCATCTGCCCCCTGGTGGTCAGTGCACATCATAGTGACTGGTCGACCAGTTGACTGTCTGTCCCCTTGTGGTCAGTGCACATCATAGTGAGCGGTTGAGTAGCCTTAGCATATCATTAGCATATTACGCTTTGATTGGTTGTTCGGTTTTTTGGCCGTTTGGTCTATTTGCATATTACCCTTTCATTATATAGGATTTTCATAGCAATCATTTGGTGCCCTAATAGTTTTCAAGGGTTGTTTACAAAGGAATTTCTAAATATATGTTAAACTGTACACTAACCATCTATTGTTTTTTTAATTAAATATATTGGGATGGCATTAGTTAATAAGATTGTATACGTTTCAAGTGTACAATTCTACAATATGTCATCTGTATATTGCATTGTATGCCTACCACCCAAAGTCAAATCTTCCTTCACCATATAGCTGACCTCCTTTACCATTTACCACCCCACCCCTCTTCCCTCTAGTAAAGACCATACTGTTTTATGTGTCAATGAGTTTTTGTTTATTTGTTTTTCTTGTTTTGTTTTTCTTGTTTGTTCAATTATTTCTTCATATATATATATATACACACACACACACACACACACACACTAGTGGCCTGGTGCACGGATTCGTGCACATTGAAAGGAAATTAATTAGAAGAAATATTTTAATATCACTATAAAATGAGCTTTATTCTCATCCCATAATTTTGACAGATTGAAACACACACATGCAATTGGCGCCAGCGAGAGCTTTAATGTATCGCACATGCATGAGTCAATGTTTATTTTTAAATTGCCAGTGTGCATCATGTACTGGCCAGTTGGTTGGTCAACAGTCAGCTGTACGTACATTCAGTCACTTAGCCTTACATACACACACACACACACACACACACGCACACACACACACCCTGGAATACTACTTAGCCATAGGAAAGATGAATTATTGCCATTCGTGACAACATGGATGAATTTTGAGGATATTATGCTAAGTGAAATAAGTCAGACTGAAAAAGGTCAACAACTATATACACTTTAAAGCTAAACTCAGTAGGGCTCTACAGAAACACCTAAATATCTCTTCATTTTGTAATTCATAGAAGTTAAAGGCCACTCTCTGCAGGTTTTACTGTAGTTTGTTGAGCTATAATTAAAACGTAAAACTGTTAAGAAGCTGGCACCTTTTCTTCCCTCTTACTGTAGTAATTGTAACACTAGCTGGCCTTATCATAAGACCACAAAATCACAGTAGTTGAAGGCATGATTTTAATACATGGCCACAGAGTTCTTTGACATGCTTCTCACTGGAAAGTGAGATCTATGTCCTATGAGCTCAGTTCTGGGCTCTGTGACTATTTGACCAATAAATTATGGCATAAATAATATTGTGTCAGTTTCTCGGCCCAAACTTCTGAAAAAAGTGTCAGCTTCTACAATCTGCCACTTGGGACATTTGCTCTTGGAATCTAGATACTGTGCCTTGAGAAAGGCATGCAGCCCGTGGAGAGTCTAGCGTGGACAGGAACTGGAGGCCTCCATGCCTCAGCCCCAGCCGAGCTCTTGGTTGACACCCAGCAGGCACTTACAAATCCTGTGACTGGCCCATCTTAAAATAGGTCCTCCAGTGTCTCTGTCCCAGCTTATGCAATGTGAAGCAAGGGACAACTGTCTAGTCAGAGCCCTATCCAAATTACTTTTGTGAGTAAAATAAGTGATTGGTGTTATTTTAAGCCTTTGAGTTTGGGAGTGGCCTGTTGCACAGCAATAGATAACTGATAGAGTGTAACACATTAGAAGCTTATTTTTCATGCCTTCTACATGGTGATTTTGAGGCTTTAAGGATGCATGCTTCCTCCATCTTCTGTCTCCATCCCTGCCTTATGGATTCAGTCACTTTTTGAGGAAAGAATAAGGGAGAAAGTTAGTGGGGAAGGAAAATTTGTTTTTAAGCTCTCTGGCCCAGAAATCACCCATCACCTTTACTTGGATTTCTATTGGTCAAAACTAGGCATATGTCCACACACAGATGCAAAGGAGTCTGGAAATTGTGGTTCTTAGCTTCCTAGTAACAAGTTCACAGTGTGGAAGGTAGAACACTGATCTTTGGTGGAATAACCAGTTGTCTGACACACTCACTTACCAAAGAAATTGAACCTTATTCTTCCTTAGGCAGCAGAGAAAGAAGAGAACCAGTTGTTTCTGTTAGAAGAATCTCATCGTTCACCCTGTGTTAGTCTCCTCCATAGCATATTTCTGGGCAAAATATGTGAAAACATAGAAGCCTAGTTGTGACTTGTGGTGTTTATTTAAAATAAATAGTAAAATCTATGTTTTTCAGGGCTATGCATTTCTTTTTGGGAAATTAGGTGATTTCCCATTAAAGGATCAAACATAGGAAAATTAGAGGAGATTACCTAGGAAGACAAGCTGTCTGGGTTGTATGATTTGTTTGTTTGTGTCAGCTTTTGTTTTTCCTCTAGATCAGTGGTTCTCAACCTTGGCTGCAGATTAGAATCACCTGGGAATCTTTTTAAAATCCTGATTTCTGGGCCTCATCCTCTGGAAATTCTGTTTCTTTGTTACTAATGTTATGGCCTCACCCCATACAGAATTAACAAGATTTGGGCAGGACAGAAGAGTTTGCTACAATTTTAACATTAAGATAGCCTTCCTCACGTATGAATTATCCATTGAATAACTTGTTAGCTAAAGCAAATTAGTATTCCATATGTATGACATTTATATTACAAATCCTCTGATTTCCCCTAAGGGCGAAGGATCCCGATGATGAGAAAGGTTTGAATGATTAATGTCTCTAATACATTCGCAGCCATCCTAAGCCTTCCCACTTTTCTCACATTCATGGAGTTTTTCACTTTTTTAACATTTGAACTCTTATGTCAAATGAATTCTGAAACACAAACAAAACTTCCCAATCCTAACATTTATAAGGTTTCTCATAATTAACAAATGCCAAATAAATTCCGACCCTTAAATAAAAACTTTACATCCACAGTATTAAGTTGTTATCTTCAAATGCTTTCTCACACTCCTTGTAAGCACAGAAGTTTTTGTTTGTTTCTGTTTCACTATAGGAATTTTAGATGTCAATTAACTTCTGAACCTCCCCACGTCTTCATTCACTCCTCTGTCCTGTGTGAAATTTTCAATGTTGGCTAAGTTCTGAGCCACAACCAAAGGCCTTCCACATTCTTTATACTCGTAGGGTTTTTCACCATTGTGACTTCTCTTGTGATAATTCTGACCTTCTCACATTCCTTACATGTATGGGGTCTCTCACCAGTGTGACATTTTTGATATAGAATAAGTTCTGTGCTATAAATAAAGGCCACTCCACATTCTCTGCATTAATAGGGATTCTCACCAGTGTAAGCTCTCTGAGGTTGAGTATGGTCTGACCCTCATCCCTTATATTTATGTGATTTCTTACCAATATGAACACTCTGACGTCAAATAAGGTGGGAATCAGAGATAAAGGCTCTCCCACATTCCTTACATTTATGAGGTTTCTCACCAGGATGAATTCTTTGATGTAGACTCGGTTGTGAGGCCCAACTGTATGCCTTCCCTCATGCCTTACATTCATAGCATCTTTCACTAGTACGAATTACTCAATGAAGACTAAGTTGTGTATCACAATGAAAAGCTTGACCACATCCTTACATTTATGAGGTTTCACACTGGTATTAATGCTCTGAAGTTTAGTCATGCCAGAGTCACAGATAAAGGCATGTTTCTTATTTCCACTAATCTTCTTGCTTTCATGAATTCTCGGAGGCCTAATGAAGTCTGACCTACTATTAAAGGCCTTCCCACATTCTCCACATTTAGAGTCTTTTTCCTTATTATGGCTGCTTTCATGTTGAGTTTGGTGTGATTGGTGCCTGAAAGCATCCTTGCATTCACATGATTTCACTCCAGTATGAATTACTGAGGTGCTCTGTGAATTGTGCCCTGAATACTAGTAGAAGTGGACCTTTTTCCAGAGGTTATCACAGCTGAAATGTCCATTCTGTTGTCTCTCCAAGTAGCATTTGACTTTACTATTATCTCTGACCTGGGTGCACTCAGGTGACTAAGAGCTTATGGGCCTCTTAGTCATTTCTAGTTGCAATGATTTAATTTCATACCTGTCCTCCTTTGGAGACAAATTCTTGATTTCTCTTCTGGACTCGCAATCTGGGCATCATTCTTTTGTCTCCTTCTTTTTAACAATCCAGGGCTCCTGCCCCTGCACCAATAGGAAATCACATCTGGCTTAGAATCAGAAAGTCCCAGCAAGATCTGGTTGCTATAATTCTCTAACATTATATCTCGGTACAAATCCTTCTGAGCAGAGTGCAAGCAATCCCACTCCTTCTGAGAGACGTAAATGGTCACATCTTTGAACATCAAATCCTGGGCTTTCTTATTTCCCAAGGAACCTACCCACAGAGAAGAAGGCAGTAATAGCCAGTCTAGCTCCACCATGGAACCAGGGGCAACTGTGGGTTGTATATTTCAAAGCATGGCCAGCTGGTCTCAGAGTAAGAAGTGACAGGTTATAGACAAGAGATCAGGGGAATAGTAGTTTGGGGCTCAGCTCTGCCACCGGCTGCTGTATGACCTTGCACACCCTCCCTGCATCTCTATTACTTTGGATGGAAAAAGGAAGAGGTTGGATTTGATGAACTTAAAGGTTTTGTGTTTGTTTGTTTGTTTGTTTGTTTTTAAGTTAATTATCTGTGATTCTGAGCACCACTATAGGAAAAGCTTCACTCTTGGAAACATGGAAATAATACCATAAGCTATACTTCTGATTGCTAATTAATATTGTCCCCCATTAACTTATCCACGCTTCAAAAAGTTGGAGTGAGAACCATGGCTTTTCCACTTTTGCATGGTGTTCCCTTAGCAACAATAGCGACAGAAACTGTTTTGAACCTTAGTAGCGACAAGTAAAGAGACATGTCTTAAAATTCTTTCCCATGGACAGAAAATGACTCCCAGCTTAGGATTCATGAGTTCAGCAGGAAAATGCAAATATATCATTTCCTCCTCACTCCCGAATTTTAACTTGAAGAGATCAGCTACCCTCTACTGGGGATGTGCCCGCAACCAAGGTACATGCCCTTGACCGGAATCGAACCTGGGACCTTTCAGTCCACAGTGCTCTGAGGCTCTGCTCTCAGGAAAATGCCGACTGGATAAAACCCAAGCTTACGTCATAGGAGATAAATCTCTGAACCCTGAAAGCATTTGCTGAGTATCCATTCCTTTAGGAAATGTTTTAAAATTTTATTTTATTCCATCACCATTTATTCGCTCTATGCTCTCTTACACGTAGAAATTTTTTTGTCTTATGCATGGTCATAACTATTTTTTCCCATCACTCCTGCCATTACTGTACAGAGGCATTCTGGATTTTGTCTCCAGAAACTGCAGCCTCGGAAAACTGGAAAAATGCATACATGAATCTCTGCATGGTGTGGGCAGACATGTAACGTGTGTCCGTGCGTGTGTATGAATATGTGTAATTCTGCACCATGGATCCCAGAGGATAGATGATTAATCGCAATAAATCTAAAACTCTTCAAGGTTTTGAGAGAAAAGAGTGGGAGAAGAATACCATATCCAAGAACATGCTATCACACATCGACCCAGGCACGCAATGCTTAGCAACAAAGTCCAACACAAGAGACCTTGAAATAGAAATAATATCCAAGACGGAGTTCATTTTGTGAGAATTTTGGGGGGGTAGGGTGGGAGGGGGGGTACAAATTATTCCTTCAAAGGGCTTTCCTGAAATAAATGAAAAACTAAGATGTTTACCCATATTTATTCAATAATCTTTCTTACAGAAAAAATTACCATTTGGAGTAAAGTTAATTACTCTTGCTTCCATAAAAAAAGTTCAGTAAAGTTTTCAATTTATTAACTTCCTTCTTGGTCTTATTCCGATCTATTATTAGAGTATTCAAAGCTACTAGAAACATAGATTCGCTATTTACACTTTACTCCAAAAGACTCAACATTTACACCAAAAGGCTGTAGCTAATTGTTCTTAAGGGTTGGACTCAGTCTTCTGAATATCCTGACTTATTATCCTATATAATAAAAGGGCAATATGCAAATTGACCTTAATGATGGAACGACCAGGAACTATGATGTGCACTGACCACCAGGGGGCAGATGTTCAATGTAGGAGCTGCCCCTTGGTGGTCAGTGTGCTCCCACAGGGGGAGCTCCACTCAGCCACAAGCCGGGCTGATGGCTGTGAGCGCAGCGGCCATGGCAGGAGCCTCTCCCACTTCCTCAACAGTGCTAAGGATGTCCCGGTCTCCCAGAGGGATGTCTGACTGCCAGCTTAGGCCCGATCCCCCAGGGAGCAGGACTAAGCCATCAGTCAGACATCCCCCAAGGGCTCCCAGGCTGCCAGAGGGATGTCTGACTGCCAGCTTAGGCCCAATCCCCCAGGAAGCAGGCCTAAGCCAGCAGGTGGACACCCCTGAGGGTCTTGGACTGTGAGAGGGCACAGGCTGGGCTGCGGGACCCCCCCCCCCCCAGTGCACAAATTTTCATGCACCAGGCCTCTAGTATTTTTACAACAGAGATTGGCTGCTTCTCCAGATGCCTAAATAGGCTTTAGTTCAGGCAGTTTAAATAATGGGACCTATTCTGGCTGAAGATGAGTTCAGTGTAGGGCTTCTTCAGAGTAGGGTGTTCACCCCTGGTTCGATGAAAAAACCCAAGGCAATGTTTTAGTAAACCTTATCTGAACTCTTTTTACTATGTACCTACTAAGAGTCCTTTCAAATTTAACATTGTTCTTTAGATGCCTCTTTACAAAATGCACGGTGAGTGTGATTGTACATGGGGACACAGCTTTCCAATACATCAGCAGTGCTGCCTACATCACGTATTCCAGCTGCTGTCCTACCATTCCCTTAAATAATGGCTCAAAGAAGTGCCTGCAGACTGAGAAATTAGCTTTCTGGCTAGTCAGTATTTTAAGTCTGAAATCTAAAATATATGATTGCTATGAAAGCTTGGATGCATTTTAACTTGAATATCTTAGAAAATTCAATATTTGAATTTGAAACTAAAATTAAATATTTGAAATCCAACATTCCTGGGTCACTTTACAAAAACACAGTCTGCCTTAGCTTAAACTCATGATTGAAAAGGGATAAGAAACTTCACATGAAGTTTGCCTCCAAAGAGTATCGTGCTTCTTATGGAGGGATTTCTTCATAGACTTTCGAGGACCTCATAATCATGTCGTAAAACTTAAATAGAAAAAAAATTATTGGTGTTTTCATTTCAAAACTGACAAACTTTGCCCAATGCACTATGATAGATAAATCTACCTCTTTGGGGAAAGAAAATACATACATGTTAAGATACTCAAAGTATGAGTTTAAATCTTTCTCAAAGCTTTTAGGTAATTTCCAATATGGAGAGACCAGGCTACACATTGAATTATTTTATATGTAATAAAAAAGAACAATTATTGTCAGATAAAGGGAAATCATATTATTACTAGCTTTAGATATATGCTTGTTCTTTTTTAAAAAAATAAAAAAAAATACGTTTTTTGCCCTAATTGGTTTGGCTCAGTGGATAGAGCATTGGCCTGCAGACCAAAGGATCACATGTTAGATTCCGGTCAAGGGCACGTAACTTGGTTGCAGGCTCCTCCAGGCCTGGGCCCTGGTCAGGGCTTGTGCAAGAGGCAATCAATCCATGTGTTTCTGTCACAACGATGTTTTTGCCTTTCCATTCTCTCTTCCACTCTCCCTAAAAATCAATGGAAACATATCCTTGGATGATGATTAATAACAAGTTTTTATTGATTTTTAGAGAGAGAGGAAGGGAGAGGGAGGGGCCAGTGTGGGAGCATGCCTGCACACAACCTAAGAGGAGCTGACATTGTGTTTGAATTGGGTAATGTGAGCCTTCATCACAGCGTGATTTTCTTTGCTGTTGCTGTTCCGCTCTTTCCTGAGTTCATATGATGACCTAGACACACAGAATCAAAAGGCCTCTCCAGTAAATGTCAGTGTCCCTCCTCTCACTTCCCCTTTCTGCACTCAATCCTTATGCTGACAGCTGCTCTGCCAGTTCCCAGGGGGAGCCAGATATGCCAGAGAGTTCATCTTCTGAGAGCACCTCTCAGCCAGTAAGACATAGCGATTTGTGGGATAAATAACCGAGGCTGTTCTGCACTGTTTCCCAGCATTCCCCTGTGGGACTGAGCCCCAGCTGTCCACAGGGGTCACTTGCTAGATAACATTCCTTTCATTGGCAGCCTTCCCTTTCCTGTCTCACTTCTTAGAAGTGTTTTCAAGGATCACCTCCCAAATAAGCTACTTGCACATGAATCTTTGTCTCAGGGGTCTGCTTTTGAGTGAGGGTGGGAAAGCACACTAGGAAAATTTTCACACTAGCCCAGAAAAGACAATGAAATCGCATGTAATCACATTGCAGAGACAGAAACACAGGAGGTTTTGCTATAACCGTCTCTAGAAAAACAACCCACCACCCTTACCTGTGTCAGATGGCTTGGTTGGTTGTGTATAACGCCCGCATTCACTTCGTGGTTCATTTCCTGACTTTCACTCCTGGCTTCAATAATTAGTAGCTGTGCAACTACGCTTGGGCAGCATGCTTGAGTTTCTGTGCCTGTTCCCTCATCTGTGAAAGATACCTACCCCATGTGGCTGACTAATTGCTGTTGTTGCTGCTACTGCTGCTGCTATTGTATTATTACTTCTCTATTATTTTCCTGAGTCTTTAGACAGTTCATTAGGGCGATCTTGTCCTTTCTTGACTGAAAACAAAAAATTTAAGGGAAAGCTTGAGAGCCTCCTCTGGGACCAAGGGCTTAAGGTGATATTCTTGGGAGTGATAACAACATCTATGATGAACAGTTCCCACAAACAAGATAAATCTTGGGGTCAGAGGTCAGATTCACAAAGTCCAGCTGCCCCTCCCTTGCCATCCTTGGAGGATTATGTGTTGGCTTGATTATAGGGACTAGTGGGTTTTCTTATGGAAGATGAAAGATATTTCATACCATATGGGTTTCATTTGTTTTCTTTGCCTTTTAAGACAGAGTACATACCATTTAGTCTTGAGAAGAGGATTTTGAAAATTTCTGCTAAATCCCAATTACACCCTAATGGCCTATAAGAGTGAATCAATCTCTCACAGAATTGTACCTGAGGAGTAAATCTCACAATGAGAAAATCTGGTCCAATGTCTCCAGCTTCTCAACATTTATTTCACTGAATGGGGGTGGGGTTGAAGGATCTTTCTCTACCCTGACTTCACAGCTGATTCAAAACCTCAGGGCTTGAAGAAAGATATCGCTTGATTTAACACATGCCCTAAGAAAGTAATTGTACCAGTCAATGCCTGCCACAATATGGTAGGAAGGGTCTGAAAATCTATTCTGGGTTGTGTTATTGCAAGATTAATGAAAAAATAATATTTCTGGACATTCTTTAAGGTCTTAGAGGACACAAAAGCAAAGATAGTGAAATTTATACTGCTTGCAATTGACCATGTAACTGACAAGTTCCCCAGTAACAACAAGATAGTCATTTCCTAACTGGCCTCTCCCTCCCTACCATCCATGATAAGAATTTGAGTCTGCCTTTGTCTGCAGATGAAGATGGGTGGGCGATAAGAGCCAATGGTGATAAATCCAAATTTACCTACCTAGATATATATATATATATATATGGAGAGAGAGAGAGAAACATCAGTTATTTCAGAGAAAGAATCATTGATTAGCTGCTTCCTGCACTCCCCTAGTGGAGATTGAGCCTGCAACCAGGGCATGTGTCCTGACTGGGAATTGAACTGTGACTTTCTGGTTCATAGATTGACACTCAGCCTCTGAGACACACTGTACAGGCCAGCTTGGGGTTTTACTGTACTACTTTAGAATACCTGAGGTACAATTAGAGATTGTCCTATAATTCTCCCCACTTTCCCACTGTTGTCTATAAGCCTATTTAGTGTGTCCTTATAAAGTGCAGACTCAGAACTCCTACAATATGAACATCTGCATGCTCCTTTTCCCACTTCTCATCTATTTGATAAGCACAAAAATTCATCTCTACTTGTCTCTGAGAAAGAAAAGCTCTGCTATCATCAATAAGGTGAACATCTCCTTTCTTGGAGAAGTTCTAACCTTAACTCTTCTTTCTCTACCATATTTCTTGAAAGAGTCTGCTCTCCTGTCATTCCTTCATCTCCTATTCACTCAATGGGCCCCCAAGTTCTGCTCCCACCTCCACCCACCCATTCCTCCAGCAGCCATCACAGAGCTCTCTGCACTGCCAAATTCAAAAGATACTCCCCAAGCCTCATCCTTCCTGACATCTCTGTGACCCTTGGCTTCGTCCTCAAGTCTCTTCCTACACAGCTGTCCTCCCCTGGCTTCAAGACAGGGTTCTTCCCTGGCCTCCTCTTGACTGGCTGGCCATTCTTTCATAACTAATCACCATGTCTTGGAGCATCTTAAGTTCTTATGGTTATGACCCTTCAGCAATATTCCCATTGCCCTGAATAGTTTTTTCTTCTGTTCATCCCTTAAATGTCAGCTGTTTACTAGGATTCTGCTTCAATCCCTGTCCCCATATAGTCTATTATCCTTTTAAACAGAAATCATATCATGTCACTCCTCTGCTAAAAGAAATATAAAAAAAAACACCTTCATTGCTCTAACTAAAAAAATAAAGATGGAACTACCTTTTGACCCAGTGATCTGACTTCTGGGAATATATCCCAAGAATCCTGAACTACCAATCAGAAAGAATATATGCACCCTTATGTTCATAGCAGCATTATTTGCAATAGCCAAGATCTAGAAACAGCCCAAGTACCCATTAGTAGAAGAATGGATTTTAAAAAAGCTGTAGTACATTTACACCATGGAATACTATGCAGCTGTAAAAAAGGTTCTCTTACCTTTTGCGACAGCATGGATGGACGTGGAGATTATTATGCTAAGCAAAATAAGCCAGTCAGTGAAAGACAAATACCACCAACTTACACCATACACAAAAATAAACTCAAAATGGATAAAGGACTTAAATGTAAGACGAGAAACCATAAAAATACTAGAGGAAAGGCAACAAAATCTCAGACATATGCCGAAGCAATTTCTTCACCAATACAGCACTTAGGGCATTGGAAACTAAAGAGAAAATAAACAAATGGAACTACATCAAAATAAAAAGCTTCTGCATAGCAAAAGAAACCATCAACAAAACAACAAGAGAGCCCATTGCATGGGAGAACATATTTGCCAATGTTATCACCGATAAGGGTTTAATCTCCAACATTTATAGGGAAGTCATACAACTTAACAAAAGGAAGATAAACAATCCAATCAAAAAATGGGCAAAGGACCTAAATAGACACCTTTCAAAAGAGGACATTCAGAAAGCCAAGAGACATATGAAAACATGCTCAAAGTCACTAATCATCCGAGAGATGCAAATCAAAACAACAATGAGGTACCATCTCACACCTGTCAGGCTGGCTATCATCAACAAATCAACAAACGACAAGTGCTGGAGAGGATGTGGAGAAAAAGGAACACTCGTGCACTGCTGGTGGGAATGCAGACTGGTGCAGCCACTATGGAAGACAGTATGGAGTTTTCTCAAAAAGTTAAAAATGGAACTCCCATTTGACCCTGTGATCCCACTTCTAGGAATATATCCCAAGAAACTAGAAACACCAATCAGAAAGGATATATGCACCCCTATGTTCATAGCAGCGCAATTTACCATAGCTAAGATTTGGAAACAGCCTAAGTGCCCATCAGTAGATGAATGGATTAGAAAACTGTGGTACATCTACACAATGGAATGCTATGCTGCTGTAAAAAAGAAGGAATTCTTACCTTTTGCAACAGCATGGATGGAACTGGAGAGCATTATGCTAAGTGAAATAAGCCAGTCAATGAAAGAAAAATGCCACATGATCTCACTCATTTACGGATAATAAAGACCATTATAAACTGATGAACAAAAATAGATACAGAGGCAGAGCAGCATCAAACAGATTGTCAAACTACAGGGGTAAGGCCAGGAAGGGTTGGGGGGCGTGGTAAGAGATCAACCGAAGGACTTGTATGCATGCATATAAGTGTAACCAATGGACACAAGACACTGGGGGGTAGGAGTGGCCGGGGGAAGGTCAAGGAGAAAAAAAAGGAGACATATGTAATACTCTTTGTAATACTTTTAAGCAATAAAACAAAATTTTAAAAAAGACAAATACCATATGTTCTCACTTATATGTGGGATCTAATAAACAAAATAAACTGACAAACAAAATAGAACCCAGAGGCATGGATGCATAGACCATACCGATGGATGTCTGAGGGCGGCGGTTGAACTGGATAAAAGAAGGTGAAGTGTTCAGCCAAAGAGCATATATGCATAACGCATGGACACAGCCAACAGTATGGTGAAGTCTAGGGGAGGAGGCAGGAGTGAGAGCTGGATGGAGGTGAGCAAAGAGGGGGGAAATGGGGAATATCTGCAATGATGTTAACAATAAAAAACTCCACCTCCATTGTTCCCCTCGACCTCCCCCCTTCCCATTTTCTCTCTGATTTCATGTCCTCCTACTTATTTCTTTACTCTCTTAGTACTTACTTTTCATCTCTATCCAAGGCTTTGCCCAAAGTCATGTTCTCACTGCATTCAAATTGTAATCTTCCCCTGACTTCCAATACAGCGCTCCCAACCCTCTTTCCTCAAGCACCAGAAGAGCAGGAATCCTGTTTTTTTTTTTCATTCTCTGATGTATCCCTAGGGTCCAGTACAGTGCCTCTCACATACTGTTGTCTGTGATCAGTGAATATTTCAACGAATGATGAATGAGTGAACTCTCCCTATATCACCTGATGCACTCCTGTGGCTTCAACTAATTTTATGATGAACCCAAATTCATGTCTCCAGTTGAGATTTCACTTCCAAGGCCCAGACCTGTATGTATCTATCTGGCCACTGAGCATCACCACTTGGATAGCTCCCAGTCATCTCAAACTCAAAATATCCAAAACAGAATTATCTTCTTCCACCTCCCTCCTCAAACCTTCTCCTCCTCCTCCTCCTCCTCCTCCTCCTATGTTGACTATTTCAGTAAATGGTGTTGCCCCACATAGTTGCAAACCTGAGAGTTATCTTAGACTCCTTTCACTCACTCACTCACTCACTCCTCACCTCCAATCCATCACCTACCCCATCTACTCTCACCTCATTTCATACCATGCTCCTTCACTGTCCTGCCAGCACTGACTTCCATGCTTTTGTAAATTCTTCTCTTTCTATCTTACGATTTCTTTCCCCTCTCAACATTCCTCATTCATCCCCAGGTCACCTTTTCTCCAAGGTTCCTCCCATAGTGCCCAGTGCATACAGATCCCTAGCACATTAATAATAGTACTTACTTATCCATCTCCAACACTAGACTCTGAGGTCCTAAGGTCAGAGACTATGGCTGATTGCATCCTGGTATCTAATACAGTATCTGCAGCATATTATATATTCAAAACATGTTTGATAAACAAATGGATGAGTAAACCAAATAATATCCCTGGATTAAGTATATTATCTTAATTTATGATAAAAAGTAATATATAAATTATTGCTATAAAAATGACTCCAATTTTTCACAGTGCCTGGCCCATTGTAAGTATTCAATATATCTTTTGCTGAATGAATGAATTAATTAATTAATGCAGAGGAAATAGCCCTGATAGTGGCAAGGAGATATGAAAGCAGCATAAGGTCAGTCAATGTGGGCCATTACTAGGGTACTGGAGCTCACGTTAGTGGAGGGAATGTGGCAGGATGGCAGAGAGATAAAGGGCCTTGAGTTTGAGCTCTGCTCTGCAGGCAGTGGAGCCCTCTATAACATTAAGCAGCAGAATGATTGATCCGATGTTGGGTTCAGAAAGAATGCTCTGTGAGAAAAATGAAGGATGAATTGGCAGGATTCAGGTTGGGTGGAGTGGGAAAAGGAGAAGATTGGACTTTGGAAGAGCCAATAGAAGGCAACTTCCTTACGGGTCTACACCAGTGATGGAGAACCTTTTGAGCTCGGCGTGTCAGCATTTTGAAAAACCCTAACTTAACTCTGGTGCCGTGTCACATATAGAAATTTGTTGATATTTGCAACCATAGTAAAACAAAGATTTATATTTTTGATATTTATTTTATATATTTAAATGCCATTTAACAAAGAAAAATCAACCAAAAAAATGAGTTCGCGTGTCACCTCTGACATGCGTGTCATAGGTTCGCCATCACTAGTCTACACGGTGAAGCTCTAGCTTGCTAATGGTAGCTGACTTTCTCCTAAAGTGAAGCAGGGGGTCCCGCGGGGGTGAGGCTGACTGAGTCCTAACGAAGCATGCCCGACTCCGGAGACCAGGTTCAGTGATGCAGATCCAAATTTATTGTGTGAGTGCAGCAGTATATATAACATTTTGGACCAATCAGAAGTTTACAACATCCATAGGGCAACCAATAGTAGGAAAGATCAGGGTACTATGTAGTGGCTCTAGGGGGTCTGCTCAGGCAGGCGCTGCCACTTCCTGGTGTGCGGAGGAAGCTTGTGCAGGCGGAGTGTGCTCACGCCATTGCATCTGCCACAGCACTGAGATAAATCTCCTGAGCTCTTCCCACACTAAAGGCTCTCAGAGTCCTAACACTGTCATGGTTAAGCTATACAAACAGCTCATATGTATTGCTTTGGTTAAGAGTTGCCTTTGCCTTCTGATGTAGCTCATGACCAGTTTGATGATGTGCCATGAGCTAAAAAAACAACAGAAAATTCAAGTACACATAGCACCCTCATGGCTACTTAAGTTACAGATGTTCTTTTTATTTTATTTTAAATAAAAACATCACTTTTATTGACAAGTTATATCACAATGGATTTCACAGAACAACAGAAAGAAGACAGTCTCAAGACATGGAGTATAACATTGCAGCAACAGATTAATTGATACTCTTCATCCATTTAAAAGTTCCAGCAATACAGCAAAGAACACTGGCTACTTGCCCCTCATTTCTCTGGTCCAGAAATGAAGAATTGCATAATGAGAAAAACTGGGGTCAGTTTAGGCAACCACCTATATTTATAAGACACTAGAGGCCCAGTGCATGAATTCGTGCATGGTGGGGTCTGGCCGCCCACCCTGATGGGGGCCAATAGGGGCCAGGCTGGTAGGGGGAGGGGCCATGAGAGGTTGGTGGGGGCCTATCGGGGCCCCTATCAGGCCGGTTGGCCATCGCAGTGCACGTCACCAGTCGTTCATCATTCTGGTCGCTTGGCTTTTATATATATAGATAAGGTCCCTTCTTTCTTTGCTTTTTTGCTTTAGTCTAAGTGGAAGAAAGTCTTTTTTGAGCACTGGTCAAAGTTTGATCCAGTTGTGAAAAAAAAAAAATGGTTTGAACAGCAAAAGATCCAGGACATAAGATAGAGTGTTTTGAGATGCCTAAAACAATATGTCAAGGGGACTTGGCTTGTAGTTAAGGCCGTGCTATCAAGCCTGCCAATGGAACTGACATGATTGTTGGTGCTGGCTGGTCCATGGATCACAGGCTTATGACTCTCAGAAAGCCTTCTATCAGACTGGCATTTCCTATGGGACTGTGCAACAAATGGGCATTGTATGTGGGCTACACTTATAAAACTAGTTCTGGGTGAGCTAGAAACCCTGCTACAAGAAATCACAACTGCCTCTTTCAATAATGATCCCGGGATGAGGAAAGTATACTTGTGGTTGTTGTTTTTTAAATCTTTATTGTTCACAGCATTACATATGCCCCCTTTTTTTCCTCATTGACTCTCTCCAGCCCACCCCAGCCCCTCACCCCAGGCTCTCACCACCCCACTGTCTGCATCCATGGGTTATGCATATATGCATACAAGGTCTTTGGTTGATTACCTCCCATCCACCCACCCTCCCCCACCTTCCCTCTGAGATTCCCTCTACACCATGCTTCCATGTCTCTGGATCCACTCTGTTCATAATTTCATTTTGTTAATTTATACTTATGTTTTAAAGTATATTCTTTAAAATCCTCATACTATATGAGACTTGAAGTATCTTCTTAAAATTCTCATACTATATGAGACTATGAAAACATGATTACTTCATTTTAATCATTTTAGGCAAAAGCAATAATAAGTTGAGATGTTCCAGTATTTTCATTTTTGTTGTTCTGATATTTTCCCAACCTGCTTTGCACCCAAACTGAAGGGCCTATAGAGAAGT
Source organism: Myotis lucifugus (assembly GCF_000147115.1). Lineage (NCBI taxonomy): Eukaryota > Metazoa > Chordata > Mammalia > Chiroptera > Vespertilionidae > Myotis > Myotis lucifugus. The sequence goes on from NW_005871056.1 coordinate 3,828,449, forward strand.
CACCATTTGGAAGCCACCCGTTCTGGTGCTGCTCTGCCATGTCTATGGACATTAAGTCTCATGATTCAAAACACTCAATGAGGGACATGAGAAAGTGGCTTTATTAGTTACATTCCACTGGGGAAGGAACTGAGGTAAATGACCTGGCAAAGGTAGCAACTGGTGTTTGATGTCTACTTGAGACTTGAAGTTCTGCCCCACACTTCAGAGGAACCCCTATTCCATGGGAACCATCTCTGTTTTGAGCTTGTCATTTGCCAAGTTGACATTCTATGCTATAAAAGCCAACTCCAGGCCTAATCTCCTGCATTCTCATCCCAGGTCTACCACTTACAAGTTTATCTTCCTTCGGATTAATTTTTTTTTCATTACTTAGGATGATCGTCAATAGCAAATCCTAAAAAACAAACACGTTTGATTCCACTGAAAAGGGATAGTGCTACCCCTGACTTCTCAGACTTTGCAGCTGCTGTTCCGTTTGTCTGAACCCCTCTTTTCCCCGATTTTATGCCTTGCTCACTCTTTAGATCTCGGTTTGGACTTCATTTCCTCGGGGACGCGACTTTTGGAGTCCAAGTCCGCATTAGAATCCCTTCCCTATGTTCCCTTTGCAGCACTCACCCAATCCAGCAATCGCCAGCTGTTTCCATCTGTCTCTCCCTAGTGAGACTGTAAGCTGGGAGCCCGACTTGGTTTTGGAGCTCAAGCATCTAATAGTACTAGTAGCACATAGTAGGTGCTCAAATATTTGTGAAAGGAATAAATGTATAGATTCGTGAATGGACAGCGAGAAAAAAGTCAGTCAAAAAAAGAGTCAAGGATATTCCCCTAGGGCCCCTGGCCCCCACAGCGCTTGACAGCAGTCCTGGGGCACGCAGTGGGTGGTCGCCTTTCATAGCAGAGAGGAAGGAGTTCCCACCACCCCACCACCCCAGGACTATGGAGCTCCCTTGCTAGCCCCTGCTTTCTGCAAGAAGACCCTGGAACACAGACAAAGCCACTAAGCAGCATCAGTTCCAACCATCCCTTTGGGTCGCGCGTTCCCGCGAGTCTGCTGGACGCGAACAAGGTGCACACCTCGAGCGCCCACATTGTTCCAAACGCCCAATGTCTGGAGGGTAGCCTCCTTGGTGGGTACCTCCCGGGGTCTGGAGCTGAGGGTAGACATTCGAGGAGGGGAGAAGCCAGCGGGGCAGTTACAGCCCGGTAATCCCTCCAACGCCCACTGCCATCACCTCCCTGCCGCTGCGCCCCCTTCCTGGGAGTGCACTGGGCCCGGGGCCGTCAGGGCGGGGAAGGGTCGGGCTGGGGCGGGGAGAGCCTTTATATAGCTTCTAGGAGTGGCCTGGGAGCTGCCGCCAGCCCGGAGAGGCTGAGAAGCGAAAGGCTGCCGGTGTTGCCTGGCAGCCTCCCGTCCCTTCCACGTTCCGAGGTCCCCAAGGTCTCCCGCAAGTCCGTGCCTTCTGCGTGCGCTCCCAGCCGTGCGCTCTGCCGCTCAGTGCGTCTCCAGGAAACTGGTCCAGGGCTTGGGAAGCGCGGGGCTGGGGTCCGCGTGGAAGTTTTCTCTAGGTAAGTCCTGCAGCTGAAGTTTGCTGGCAAACTAGGCTTGCAAGTGGTCAGTAGTTGCATGAGCGGGGCAGGCCAGATGGAGGGGGCTGTGTGAGGACTGCGATGAAGGAAAGAAGTGAATTTCAGAAGCTCACAATCAACTCCTGTTTTTCACCTCCCAAGCTGTTAGCTGCCCTCACCCATTCGTTTCCTGCATCCCTCTGTTGGAGAACCTGCAGCACACTGCTATCTCTCTGCTCTTGGCTCCCTGTCCCCCACCGCACACCCCAGTGCCTCCAAAACTGAGAGGTGTCTTACCCAACAGTGTGTCCCCGTGCCCAGCACAGGGACTGTTATGTGGCAGGCACTCAGAATGAAGCAGGGAACAGACGGATGAATGAATTTAACCAGCCTGGGTCAGGAAAAGTCACCCCCAAGCCTGTACAGACCAGCCTGTACTTGTGCTCCTGCACCTCACCCAAGTTTATTAAAGACAGATTGAGGTTTTATTGTTGTCTGGAGGAAGGGAAGAAGAGAAAAAAAATGCGCCCTGTTATGAATGCCCAGTAACATTCTGCGATGAGTGGAACTCCAACTACCTGGCTCACTATCAATTGTGCAAATAATTTTGACAAGGGGAGGAGGCAGGCTGGAAGAGGGAAAAATGTGGAAACTAAGAAGTGACTTCTTTTCTTCTGTGTCCTTTTGTGATAAAGGTTTCTCATTTCTCTTTTTAGAAGTCTACTGTATGATGATATTTAAAGATATCTGCCAGTGTGTGTGTGTGTGTGGGGGGGGAATATTTAGATCCAAGAGATGGTGGTGATATTGATTAGGAATATCTGAGATGACGGTGGCAATCATAAGACTTGAGATAGAAAGGATATCAGAAGTCTTTTGTCAAGAATTTCTAAAGTTACAGAAGTAACAGCCACATTGCTGTTTCAAAACAGATCTATTTGATGTATTTTAATATAAATTTTTCAAGTATACCACTTGAAGTTACACTGTTCAACTTATTGTTTAGTGCCCCATAGAGGGGATCACCTACATAAAAGTCCTGAAGAGTCTAAAGAAAATGTTTCAAAATACATGGCCTTAAAAGGTGTTGTTGTTTTTTTCCTAATGAAAAAAGTTGTTCACTTCTCCCCTCCTCCCTCATTTTGTTTCAAAATAGTATAAGTGCAGAGGAGGACCTGAAAAGAAAGCTTAGCTTCCACTCAAAAGTACACATGAAGTCAAATTTTATGATGTACTTAAAGACTCAATGTTAAGCACTCATTGAAGAATCATTATCTTAGCTTTTTAAAAAAGTAACAAAAACCTTTTAATTTTACTAAACTTTCTTGTGAAACAGTTCTCAAAAAAGACACTGTTAAACATAATATACGTGCCATTTCTACTTTTGCCATTCCCTTCAGATAGCCTGAATTTCAGAAAAGTTTGAATAGTTGGAATGTTTATGAAGAAAATATTTATTTTTGTAGAGAGTGTCAAGAGCAGTTAATTGGGTCACCAAATGAAGGTCGGATTACAAGAATTGTGAATAAAAGTTGTGTTATTTATTCATCTATATGCACCATATGCTATGTAGTCCTACTAATATAGTGGTTTTTAAAATGACTGGAAAAAAATTCACTACCTTTGGAATACCTCAAAAGTATGCAATTTCTAGCTGCCTCTGCAAACAAATAAAAGTGGTCCAGACTAAGCGGATGTCTTTGAAAGCAAAAATCTCCAACTCCTACAATCCCAAGAAATACCGTAACTATGAGGACTAGATTGTCCATACTTCTACTTTTATAAGTAGCATGAATATAAGACCTTTGTATGGTGATCAAATGTTGGCCAGAATACTTTTCCTCTCTTCCTGACCTTTCTGCGGTTGTCGTTGTCATTTAAAGTAGGAAGTGGTTTAGCTTTGCTCTGAAACAGGTCTAGGTTCAAGTTATGGACTAGCTTGGGCGTTCACTTAATCCAGTGGCTTCCAACCTTTTCTTGGCCATGCCCCACCTAAGCATCTCTAAAATCCCAAAGCCCCCCCCCCCCCATGACATATGATTCTTATTATTTAAAAAGTGAACTCCTATTCACATGGAGGAAGCCCAAAAGGCCATTAACTTGGTCTAAACAAGCTCCCAAAGAACATGGCATCCATGAAAAGAAAAATAAAAGAACGAAAGGACAGTTGAAGTTCTGAGGAAGAAATCACTAAGAAATTGTTAAAAAGTAATAATAACATGAAGTGATATGAAAAATAGCAAATAGTTTCAAAACATACAATAGAAAACTGAAATGCATAAATATGTCACAATATATATTTCTATACTGTATATGAGGCCCCTAGAACCATAAGAAATGCAAAAAATTCGCTATTCATAACCCATTCTCGAATTGTACCTCCTTAAAAATCAAATTGCCCCCCTGTGGGGCATGCGCCCCCACCTTGGGAACCACTGACTTAATCCCTCTGAGTCTTTTCTCACCTGTCACGTGGAGCAGTGATACCCACCTACCTCACAGAGATGTGTGAGAAAGAATCAAAGGATCCTTATAAAATGCCAGGCATAAGTGCTCACTACATGAGGGCAATGGTGATGATGGTGGTAAATTGTAAGCATCAAGGCCAATAGAAGTATTCCCAAAGTTCAGTTAATGTTGAGCCCAATTTTATTCTATGTTTTGGCCTCACTGTGAGATACCTTGTTTCCATGCAGTATAACAGGTAATGCGTGACTCGCCAAACATTGTAATCTCCCTGTTTCCCTGGGAGGGTCCCAGTTTGTAGAGATCATTGAAGGAAAGACCTGTCACTCAGGCATGCTGCGGTTCGGGGAGAGATGTTTGGGAATTGTGGCTCTACTGGTTTTGCCATGTATTTCTTCATAGTTTATGCTTTACAGTTTGGGGCAACTCTTCATAAGAAGTCAAAAGTACACTCGATGGTTTAGTTTCTTTGGATAATGGTTTTGTGATAACAAACGTGTCTTTCTATTTTCAGCAGGAAAGGTATTATATTTGAGTTTTCAGAATTTTAAAATAAAGTCCCCCGAAGTAACCTTAGATTCTTCAAGGGAACAACGGAGAGTTAAAAAGTCAAATAGATCCTTTACCAAACAATGACTAATTAAAGGCCACACTTTTTAAATAAAGAAATAATCCTTAGAGAAACTTGGTCTCACTCCCTCTGCTCATTCTCTACCCTCCTTCCAACCTTTTCTTTTCTTGGAGTGACCCCCAAGGCCCTGGCAGGGAATTTGGAAGAGATTGCCATGAATAAAAATGGATACCGTTTGACTAACATAAACCATGTGCAGAAGAAAAGATATTCGTGTCTCTCACATCCCTGACACTTTTCACAGTACCTGGCACTTAATAGGTACTTAATAAAAATTAAATCAATGAAAGACTTAAAATTTCAAAAGTCTGGCCGAAGTATGCTTCTCCTGTAAATCTGGAGCAGTTGCACTTAGAAAACCCACTAACCTGCAAAATCTCAGGATGACAAAGAAGGCTGTATCGCCTATTTGTGTCTGGGCTTCTGACCTTCACTTTTGCTACTAAAGCAAGAAACGGCTGATCTACCATTACTGACTCTTAAGTCTTACCTTTCTCTGTTGTCTTGATTGACTAAAGTAACCCTAAAAGCTAATACTTTTTTATGGTTCTGAATAACAAGTCTAAGGAAATGCACTGATTTCATTTTGCCATGAATAGGAAGTTTTCCCCCAAATGCTCTAACAGTAGAGGGGACATGAATATAAACCTCAACATACCCTTACTAAGTCACAAAGACATATTAAATAGACATTTAACCATTCTTCAATCATTTACAATTAAGGAGTGGGTATTGATTTGACTGTAAAAATGTTTTTGTCATGCTCCAAGGACTGTATCCTAGACTTTGGAGGGGAAAAGATTTTGCCAGAGTTAGTTGGCAAAGGTATTTGTGTTGGCTTGAAAAACTATAAGCTAATCACAAGTCCTTTAAAAACAGCTTGATTAATGCTTGGAAAGAAATTCTGACTGAAAATCTCCAGTACATGAGTCCAAATACAATAAAAGTTTGAGGATCATGAGCAAGTCCTAGTCACTTTGGGCAATTATTGTTTGGTGGACAAGACCCCACAGTGTCAAATGGTCCATGTGCTATCTTTTGGTCCCCCTACCTCACCATACATAAACCAGGATAGGGAGTTAAATCCATAATGACATATCCTTCCACATTTCTCTGGGACAGTTAGAATCTATAATACTAAGAAGGTGACGTTATACATTGCAGCAGATTTCCCTAATGTCTAAGCTTTCCTCTGCTCTGCTGGCTAGCAGATGATGTCAGAGCCCTGCCCCAAATCCCTCTGAAATCACTCCTTAGTGCCTGCTGGAAGCTTCTTCCTTCAAGCACCTGTGACGGTCACAGGACTTTCTCAGGCCTTGGGAACATGCCTGACTCATGTGAAGTAGGCCAGAAGGGTCTGGGAGTTTACACCCCCAGGAGCACCCCGCGCCCACTAGCAGATGAAAGTTGGTGAATAAAAAGCCCAATTTTCTCACAGTGTGGGGGAGGCAACTCTTGATAGGAATCTTCCAGGGGTGCCCAAGGGAAAAAGCTCCATCTACCCAGCACGGTACCTGACCTGCTCATTAGCAATTCCACAGTCTTCCTTCCCTTCCCTGCGTCCCTTCCCTGCTCTGCTCTCAGTGCTCCCAGAGATGACCTCCTAAATAAACCAATTGCACAAATCCTTGTTCAGAGTCTGCTTTGGAGGAAACCCCACCTACCGTAAGTTTGTTGGCTGTAAATGCAACATTTTTGCTGTAAGTGTACCATAGATTCCATTCTAGCCAAAGATTGAATCAAGAATGGAACTCTTGCTTTGCTCTCTGGAGAACAGAATTCTGTCCCTAGCCAGTGCTGTGTCACTTGTGCCTGGTCCAGTTAGTTTGTTGGTCATGTCCTGATCCTGAATTCCCATCAGCTCTTTGAGAGCTATGTCATGGGGACATGGAGGGATATATCAGTGAGAGCCCAGGGTGGCCCCCGAAAAGTGAGGGCTCGGTGTGACCCCATCATTGTGAGAGTGAATTCTGCTGGTTATGAAAAGTAGTTCAATACAGACAATAGTAGCGTGAAGGCAAGGGAGGGGTGGGTATGGGGTCAATAGGAAAAAAAGGGGGAATATCTGCAATACTTTCAACAATAAAGATAATTTAAAAAGAAAGAAAAGTGGCTTAGACACATGCTCTGTAAAGATGGAACGGCCTCTCTATATTTCTACTGGGTATTCCTACCTCCTCCACAGGTTTGGTAACCATTTACCTACTATTGTATTAAGGTTCTCCAGAGAAACAGAACCAAGAGAGTATGAATGGAAATATATAAGAGGAAATTTATTATAGGAATTGGCTCACATGATTATGGAGGCTGAGAATCCTGTGATCTGCCATTTTCAAACCAGAGAATCAGGAAAGCCTGTGTTGTGATTCAGTCTGAATCTAAAGGCCTGAGAGCTGAGTGCTAAGGTTCGAGGCAAGACTAAATGGATGACCCAGCTCAAGCAATAAAAGCCAATTCGCCACCCTTCCTCTGCTTTTCTGTTCTAGTCAGGCCCTCCCTCGACTGGCTTGTGCCCACTTGTACTGGTGAAGGTGATCTTTACTCATCCTATCTATTAAAATACTAATCTCTTCCAAAACACCTTCATAGGCACTCCCCAAAATAGTGTTTTACCATCTCTTAGCTCAGTCAAGTTGACATAAAATTAACCATCCTATTTACCAATTACTTTCTAATTCACCGCCTCCTTCCCCATCAGACCAGACCTCTCCTCAGGCCTCCGGATCCAGATATCTAACTGCCCACATGGCACATGAACATCTTCCACCACAAACCCATCACAGCAATATCTCTTCTCCCCACAAGCCCTCGCCTGTTTCTAGGAATGGCACAACCCCATAGCGCCCCCCAAAAACTCCAGAGTAGCCTTGAAGCCCTGTCCTTCTCCCCAGTCCTCATCAACAGTCCCATCTAATCAATCTCCAAGTCCTAACAATTTTATTTCCTAAGGATCTCTGCAACCTTCTCTCCCCCCTTCTCATCACCTCTGCTCCTAGTTCCCAAACATTGTCCTTCCTTTTTTCCAGAAAACACTGCCTCCCAGTCCACCTCCCTGCCTCTGGTCCTGCTCCTCTTTCAGCATCCTCCATATTCCAGCCTTCGCAACCCTCCTACAACCTGTACTGTCCTCGGCTTAAAATGCTCCACTGCATTTGGGTAATATTGTGGTTGAGAATCCTCTTGCCATCCAAATGTTACTACCTCTTCTGCCTCATGCCTTCCTATTTCTTTGTCAGCATTCCCAGTCCTCCAGTTTTTTAAAGGAGACCCTGTTCTCTCCTACCTCCTGCCATTTGTATTTGGAATTTCCTCTACCTGGAACTGTATTCTCTGAGACTCTAAATCTGCTTACCTCCTATCTCCCATTAGAACTTAGCTAATTTGTCCATTCTTCGGGAAAGTATTATTGAGGTACCAGGCCCCGGGGCCCCACAATTCCCAGTGCTTCTCTTGTCATATTGCTCTCCCACTAAACTGTGTGTACTTTGCCTAGATGTTCACCAGGCTATCTTCAGCGCTAGCCACTTAATAGATGGTCAGCACATATCTGTTATATAAATAAATGAGCTGAAATCAGGTTCCTTACTAGCTTATGGGCAAGTCACATAAGCTCTCTGAGCTTCAGTTTTCTCATTTAAAGTAGAAACCATATCCAAGCACAGGGTGGTTGAGAGGATTTTATGAAATTATGGATTTTGGGTTCCTGGCACCTAGTTGGTGCTCAATAAACGATAGTTCCTATGGATTCAGGAAGATAAGTACTATGCTTGATGTGACAGTTTAATATTGGGACTTTGGATGGAACCCAGAGGAAGGAAATTGTCATTTAGCTAAAAGCATCCTGCTTTCCTGATGTCCTTTCAGACTGTGCATAGATCGCGTTCGGGGAGATGTAAGTGACATAAATGACATATAATGGCATCTGATTCCCTCACACAGTTTCTCCCAAACAATCCTTCTTTTCAAGCTTCAACATCTGCATTCTCTGGATGAGTGCCACGATTCCAGTTTCTACACTGAGGCGCATTTTCCAAGAGTTTTTCCATAATAAATTATTCCCCAACTGCCATTCCTCCTTGACTTCTCCCTTCTTCCACGATTATGGCTGTCATCCTGAACCAGCAGCCTTAGCACCTAATAATGGGGCCTCCAGGGACCTGTCAGGTAAATGCTCACCAACTCTGATGTACAATTGTAGGTTAAGCACTGAGCAAATTAACAAACTTGCATGGGTCAATGATTAAGGCAAGGAATGTTTCAGATGTTAGCAGTAGGGAGTGAGTTAAGTACATATTGGGATGGATATTAGGATATTAGCGTCTGAGAGCTGTATGACACTTTACAGACTGGTAGGTATTATGTGTTGAGTTACTGAACTAAAATCACCTCATTTTGCAGATGAGGAAAATGAGTCACTGAGACTTGAAGTTAAAGGATTGGCCTCAGGCCTTTCAGCTCAAACTAGAACCCATGTCTCCACACTCCTCATTCAGGCTACTTTCCCTCTGACAGTAGAGCCCCTTCCTAACACTGTGCTCTTTTATTTGGGGAGGTGGGGCTACCAATATGTACTTTAAATATTCCTAATGGGTGACTGGACTGTTTAGCCAGGCACTCACAAATGGCAGTAAGCAGTATTCTAATCACCTCCAGTCTGTGACATTTCTTCTTTCCTTCTTTGACCTTGTTTTCTTCTCCAGTAAAATTGTTGATCTCATCTCGCTGTTGGTGAGGAGGTTGGCCTAAACAGAATACAAGTCAGATGGCTTAGGGCCCAGTGGTTGGCAAACTGCAGCTCTCGAGCCACATGTGGCTCTTTGGCCCCTTGAGTGTGGCTCTTCCACAAAACACCACATGCGGGCGCGCACGTACAGTGCGATTGAAACTTCGTGGCCCGTGCGCAGAAGTCGGTATTTTGTGGAAGAGAAAATACATCTGACTTGTATTCTGTTTTGAAAGACACCACAGCTTTTGACAAGAGCAGCTGGTGTGTTTAATCTTCATATAAGAAGTTAGCTATTCAAAAATGCTCGCTCCCCAAAGGCATTTTGAAAAAAACAACAACACACAAAAACAGTTGAGGCAAGCTGTGATTAAGAGGGGGAAAAAGAATAGAAGGCAATTAAGAGTTTCCTGGTTCTCTGGGAAGAGAAAAGAGAGGCCGAAATGTAACTTTCTCAAGCAATGATCACATCCTTGGACCTCTGCCTTTCTAATTAAATTCCCGATTTATACATATGGATAGTTCGCTTAATGAACAGCTGGTAAAATTGGATCTTTGCTCTGCAGAGGGTTACCAAAGCGCTTCAGCCTTTCTGTGTGATTGAATACTATTTAAGCCTGAAATGCAAAAGGAGGCAATTAAATCTCAGCTCGATGCTCATCCTCTAGGCTGCACCCTCCCTGGTTTGCATAGTAATTGGTTCTGTTCTTTTCCATCAAGTGACGTCCCAGCTAACCTTTCCTGTTTCCAGGGCCCTCTCTTGGAAGCAGCACCCAGTGTGCTTTATACCTTTCTCAAGCCCTGAGCCCCGGGCTCTGCCCTCCCGAGGCTTCCAGTCTGGTGGGAGGACAGACAGTAATGAACTAAACACTCCGGCTTCATCACAGATTTGAGATGAGCGATGGAGAAGGAGAATAAGGTGCCCTGAGAAAAATCACAAAGGAGTGTGAGGACCGCGGAGGAACTCGCTGAGGAAGTGGCATTGCAGTGAAGACCTGAGTCAGGGTAGACAGGGTAGAGGCTGGAGAGGGTGGCAGCAGCCAGAGGGACACAGGCCAGGGCCCCTCAAACCCTGATGTGCACACACGCCTTCTGGGGATGACATTCCCCTGCAGACTGACTCACTAAGGCTGGGATTCTACATTTCCAACCGGCTCCCATGGGTGATGAGACAAGAACCTCACTGTGATTAGCCTCGGCGTGGGGCCAGGGTTGGCAAAGCTTTTCTGGGTAGAGCTAGATAAACATTGTAGACTCTGGGGCCATACTTTCTCTGCTGTGACTACTCCACTGTGCCATTGGGATGAAAAGGCAGCCTTTATAGCAGGTAAATAAATGTGTGGGTGTGGCTGTGTTCCAGGAAAACCGTCTTTAGCAAAAAAGGAATCAGGTTGGCTCCCAGGTGGTAATTTGCTGACCCCTGAGGTAGGATGAGATGGTATCAGTTCTCAGCCTTGGCTGTACATTGGAATCACCTGGGTTTCAAAACAATCCCCACCGGGTTCCTACTCCAGATCAATAAAATCAGGATCTCGGGGATGGGGCCGAGGCATGGGTGCAATTGAAAAGCTCCCCAGGTGATGCTAAAGTGCAGGCTGGGCTGAGAGCCACGGTGGGTCTTGGTCTCCTTTGATAGTCCCCTGTTCCAGCCCAAGGAGATAGGTAAGGCCAAGATGACTCCACCTTTTTTAAATTCTGAGACACCACCAGTTGCCCAATAGCTTTCAAGAAAAGGGGGAAAAACCCAGCAGGAAATGTACAAATCAATAGTAACACCCATCTTGATTTTATGAATGTTAAAATGGGGGGAGAAGTGAGCTTTAAATCCAGGAAATACGGTATTCTCATTCCTGCTTTACAAAGGAGGAAACTTGAGGCACAGATGTATTGTACAGATTGTATGGTGATGTACCAAAGGGGATAGAAGGAGATATAAGCAAAATACAGCGACTGCCTTCCCCTCTGGGCCTCTGCAGGTACATGCTAGTCTCCCCGCCTTGGACTCGCCTCACCTTCTCCTTAGAATCCCCAGTCTATTTCCTGCTTCTGTCTCTGGTTAGCCATCCACCTCCTCTGGGGTGTCCTCCCTGACCCCACACCCAGGGGAGGGGCCCCTGCTGGGAGCACCTCCTGCCCTTAGTGAGGTTCCCCATCAAAGCTCTTTCTGTAGACACAGACCTCCTCCAGGCCCTGGAGAAGTGAGGGCAGGGACCAGGACTGCTTGTCATCATTTTATCTCTATCACCTGGTGTGATATTGGGCTTTATACTTTATAAATGTTTTGGTCTTCCTCCAGAATTCCTGGCTCACAGCTCCCCAAACCATTGGAATTTCCTAAGCAGTCAGAGCAATGGGAGGATCTTTGGTTAAATTTTGGCTCTGGTCTTCAGTTCCTAAAATAGCTTCAGGGCCATAAGGGTGAAGTGGTGTCTTCTGATTCACAATGAGCCCCTTTCTACCGCACCTGGGTGTATGTTAATAAGGTGACTCTTGAAAACACCTAAGGATGGGGGCTGGTTACCACCGGATCAACCACTTAGAGAGGGTTGTTATGTTCAGTCCCACCCCCTGATTTCCGGGGGAGGGAAAAAGCTGGAGGTTGACTCAATCTCCAATGGCCAATGAGTTAATCAATCATGCCTATGTAAGGAAGCCTCCATAAACACCCAAAGGGCTGGGTTTGGAGAGCTTCCGGTTAGTGAACGCCTGGAGGTGCTGGGAGTGTGGCATGCTGGCAGAGGTCCTGGAAGCTCCGTGTCCTTTGCTCACTCCTTGCCCAATGCATCTCTTCCACCTGACTGTTCCTGAGTTTGTATCCTTTTGTAAAAGCCAGTAGCAATGTAAGTAAAACATTTCTCTGAGTTCTGTGAGCCACTCTGGCAAAACTAATTGAATACGAGCAGAGGGTTGTGGGAACCTCTGGTTTCCAGCCTGTAAGTTAGAAACACGGGTGACAACCTGGCCTTGTGATCGGCATCTGAAGTGGGGAGAGAGTGAGGCTATTGTGTGGCTGAGCCCTTAACCTGTGGGACTGGATGCTGTCTCCCGGCAGTGTCAGAACTGAGTTGGATTGTAGGACACAAGCTGGTGGTAGAGAATTTTTTGGAGGTGTGGACCCCCCTAAACCCTGCTCTCTCCTACCCCCCCCCCCAAACACATGAATTGGTGACCAGACCCTCTACACCTGGTATATCACAAGGACTCAGGAATATTTGTGGAATGCATGCACTTTGGCCTAGGCCTGCTTATTGTTACCTATAGCAGAGTGATTTAGAGCGAGGGTTCTTACAGTGTGGTCCCAGGCCGATCCCATTAGCACCACTTGGGAGATCGTTAGGAATGTAAATGTTTACCTCCTGCAATTCCTCTCAACTAATTCTCCTGGTGATTCTGTATGGAGACCACAGATTAGGGTATGGGCTCTGGAGCTAAACCACCTTGTTTTAAACCTTGGCTCTGTTCTTTAAAAACGGTTTGGCTCTGGGAATTGGCATTGCCTTTCTGTTTGTGTTCTCATCTATAAAATGGAGATGATAAAAATAATAGCTGCCTCAGTTGAATTAATGCCAGAGAGTTGCTAGCCCAGCACCTGCTCACTGCTAAGTGCTCACAATTGGTTAACTGTTAGTGGTGTTAGCTGTGCAACTATGGGCAAATTCATTAACTTCTCTGAATTTAACTTTCTTTATCTTTAAAACAAGAATGAAATCTTGGCCTCACAGGGTTTGCAGGTTACTTGTGTGTAATGGTTAATTGTATGTGTCCACTGGGCAAGGCTACGGTGCCCAGTTATTCGGTCAAAGGGCAATCTAGATGTTGCTGTGAAGGGGTTTTTAGACGTGACTAACTTTTAAATCAGAAGACCTTAAGTAAAGCCGATTGCCCTCTTTGTGTGGATGGCTCATCCATCAGTTGACTTTAAGAGATAAGACTAAGGCCTCTCAAGTCTTCAGGGAAAACTGCCTTCAGACTCAAAACTGCAACATCAACTCCTGCTGGAATTTCTAGCCTTCTCCACAGAGTTGAGACTTGCCAGTTCTCACAACTCCTGCTCCATACGTCTATATAGATGCAGACATAGATAGAGTTTATATAGAGATATAATATGTAGTATAGATCTCTATATATAGTCTAGATATAGATATAGTCTATACACAGATATAGTCTCTCTCTATATATACATATATATACACACATATATATATATATATTTACTTTATATATACACGGAGACAAAGATATTGATATAGTCTATATATAGCTCCTGTTCCATACCTCTATATAGATACAGGTGTGTATATATAGTTTATATGTATAGGTATATCTATAGAAAAGTCTGTAGAGTGTGTGAGTAGATATAGATATAGGCACACCTTGTTGGTTCTGTTTCTCTTCAGAGCCCTAATACAATGTGTTAAAAATGTGCATATCACTACTTCTCAACCTACATAGTTTCTCAACTGTTGACATTTTGAGCCAGATAATTCTTTGTGCGGAGAACAGTCCTGTGTATTGTAGGGTGTTTAGCAGCATCTCTGGTCTCTACCCACTAGGTGCCAGTAGCGCTGCCCTCTTCCGTCAGCAATAAAAATTAAAAAAAAATCTATCCAGGCATTGCCAAATGTCCCCTGGGGAAAAAATCTCCAGTGAGAACTACGAAATGCAGGAGCCATTTCTACCTAGTTCACTCCAGTTAAACCAGTGCTGCCCTCCTGCCCACACTCTTCCCTTCCCCCATCAGAACAAGTTTAACACTTTCCACAGAATCTGACTCAAAACCCACTGCCACCAACGCTGGCCCTGAAAGTCCTCCCTCCTCCAGATCCTACTTCTCTGCCTGTGTCCATTTCACTGTTTTCCAATGGTTTTTTTCACAGTCTCATAGACATGAATTTTGTTTGCCCACTTCCACTGAACCTCCTTGAAGGAAGGGCAGTCCTAGTAAGAACAGATCATTTTATTTGACTCTAAATCAGTGGTTCTCAACCCGTGGGTCGCGACCCCTTTGGCGGTCGAACGACCCTTTCACAGGGGTCGCCTAAGACCATCCTGCATATCAGATATTTACATTATGATTCATAACAGTAGCAACATTACAGTTATGAAGTAGCAACGAAAATAATTTTGTGGTTGGGTCACAACATGAGGAACTGTATTTAAAGGGCCAGAAGGTTGAGAACCACTGCTCTAAATTCTCTTTGCCAGCTTGTGACCTTGGGCTAGTTACTCACTCTTCCTGAAATTCAGTATTAATATCTATAAAATGGGAATAGTTGAGTCTACTTCAGAGAGTAGTGATGAAGTACAAGCACTTTTTAAACTATAAAAATGTAGGCTTTTCCCCCCCAAAAGCAAAGCCATGGCTTTTGTATATATTTTTTTGTAATTGCATAGCCAGTACAGGGGGGGTTAGAATGAAATATAACCTTGGAAAATGCTAAGTGAACAAATGAATTTGCATATTCTATTTTGCATTTTTGTTTTATTGTCTTCTGATGGCTTTTAAAGTAATGTAGGTGGGGTCCTTCCTAAGTCCTTCTGAGATTAATATATCAATTACCTAGTGGGGCAGTTGCCAAGGCAATGCAATTTGCTTAGTTATTGATTTCCAATTCCCGGAAATGATGGCACTCATCCATAATTTTACCTTCTCTCGGTGTCTATGCCTTTATTTCCTTGGGAGCAGCCATGCTTGAGACTGAGCATTTGTCCTTCAGCACTAGCGGAAGCAGTCCTCTTCCAGAAAAATGATCTCTGATCATTCCCCCGCCGAGGCATCAAGATGCTGCTTTTCTGATTGCCTGCAGCCCTCTGGGTCACATCACAGATCTTCCCCGCCCATGAGGTTGAGGGCTCTGTTTACTGGATTTTGTATTCCCAGGGGCTGGTGCACTATCTGATCAAAGCAGGTGACTTCACTCATGAGGATGACGATGTGTCACTAGGGCTCCAATACCATGTTTATCTGACTGCAGGATGTCACTGCTTCCTTGCCATGTGGACACTTCTAACACAGCATTTCAAAAAAAGACTGAGCCTGACTCTTCCTTCCTATACCAGTTATCTAATGTGGAAAAACAAAATACTCCAAATTAGTGGCCTAAACACAGCAATTCATCTCTCATAGTTTTGTGGGTTGTTTGAGTTTCTTTGGACAGTTCTTGGTCAAAGTCTCAGTCACACGGTGGCCGGATGTGGAGTCAGCAGAAAGCTTTTCAATCACATGTCTGGTACCTGAGCTGGGATGGCGGGATCATCTGTAGGCTAGTCAGGCATCCTTCTCTCTTTGTTTTCCCACATAGACCTTCTGTGGGACTATCTCAGGCTTCTTCATGACATGGAGGTCCTAGAAGAGTGAAACTCATTACGCGGTGATTAGCTGCCGCTGCTCATGCCCCAAGAGCTCCATGAGCCTGGGTGGAAACCACAAGGCTTCTGATGACATCCTAAAGGTCTCAAAATATTACTTCTGCAACATTCTATTGATCAAGTAAGTCATAAGGCCAACCTGGGTTCAAGGGAAAGGAAATTAGACCCCTTTTCTCAGAATGGGAGCACTGGCAAAGAATTCATGGCCATATTTGATCTACCACATTTTCTAACAAGTGTACTTCCTTGACAGGGACAAGTTTGTATCCTTATATCTTAAGAATATTTTGTAAAAAAAACACATATTGGAATGGAATAGAAATTATTGACTTTTAAGATACTTAATTTTCTTACCAGGTTGGTTTTCATTAGACATGAGCATTCTCTGCTGAAGAGTTCTGTTGGTTCCTTCTTACTTCCTGCCTTACATTGTCTGGCATTCTTTTTCCTTTCCTTATTCATGACTGCCTTGAAATATACGGAAAACTACAAAGAATAGTGTAATAAATATCCCCTACCCAAATTGAACACTAATAACTTGCACTGTTTGTTTCAGAAATAAATATTACAGATAGGGTTGAAGTCCCCTTTCTGATCTGATTTTCCATTTTGCCTTCCCAGAGGCGACCACTGTTCTTAAATTGATTTGTGTTATTCCCAGCTTTGCTTTAATATACATATGCTTTAAAAAATAGTATCTTGGTATGTTTTAATAGTTTTACATGGATGATATTATACTTCTTCTGGGACATCCTCTCTGATCCTCTCATCCAGGGATGGGAGCACTACGATGAATAGGTCATATCAATCTACAACTAGTTTCCTCACTCTGTTTTGAGATTTATTCCTGTTAAAGCAAGTAGAGCTAAATTATTCATTTAATGCTTGAATAATATTCCCATGTATGAGGTTGTGCCAGATTTATTACTCCTTTTTTCTCTTCAAGAACATTTAGGTGATTTGCAAGTTTATAAATGTCATAGAAGTCTTCTTACGCACATGTACCAGAGTGTCTCTAGGGCATTTACATTAAATGGAATTTCTGGGTCATCTTTAATTTTACTAGGTACTGCTAAATTGCTCTCCAAAGTGAATATATCAAATTATACTCCCACCAGCCATGTATATGAGCTCTAATTTTCCTACATCCTTGTCAACCATTGGCATTGTCGGTCTCTTTAAATTTGCCAGTCTAATAAGAGGGAAATGGTATCTTATCATTGTTTTAATATGCATTTCCCTGTTATTGGTAATGTTAGGGATCTTTTCTTATGTCTACTGACCAGATTACCTCGGCTGTGAATTGCCTGTCTGTATCCACTGTCCACTTTTCTATTGGGTTTAATAGTTTCTTATCGATTTGTAGAAATGCTTCACATATTCTGGGTGTTAATTTGTTGTTGGTTAAATATGTTTTACCTCTAGGCTAGTTGCTTGTTTCTTATTTATGATGTCTTTTTAACATCGAAGATTTTAATGTACTTACCTTCACTCCGTTATGGTTTGTACTTTATCCTATCTTCCTTAAGAATTTCTTCAGTTACAATGATTTTGGTTTGTATTTTTTTTGGCATATTGCTTTTGGAAGAGTCTTTTGTTTTATCAGAATTTAACTTTAAGAAATACTATGTTTTCCTTAAATAATATCTCCCTTCCATCTTCCATGTTGTTGTTATTGAATATTTTAGTTGCACCTTATCTTAAAACACCCCAAGTTATTATTTTTTCACAGTTCATATTGTAATTGGGATGGGAGAAGTATGTAAGGTAAAATTATTTTCAGCAGGGTATTAACCAAAGCCTAAGAAGGATGTGATATTTAAATAAACATCTAAGCAGAGTGAGGAAGCAGAAAATTCAAAGAAGCAAGCTTGTTCTGTTCAAGGAAAAGCAAGATGGGTGAAGCTGGAATGATATGGGGAGGGGAGAGAGGAAGGAGAAGAGGTCAGGGGATTAATAGAAGCCAGACCATGTACTAGTAGGGCCTTGATGGACATGGTAAGGACTTTTGAGTAGATGTATGATATGATCTCATTTTTTAGTTTAAGATAAAGTCCTTTAAAAGAATTTGTAGTTGGGCAAGAGTGGGTTCAGGGAGTCCACTTAGTAGGCTTTTGCTAAAATCCAGGTGAGATGATGGTGTTGTAGATTAGGGTGGAAGGAAAGAAGATGTTGAGAAATGGCTAGATCTGAGACCCACTTTTAAAAATCAAACCAACAGTATTTGCTTATGGGTGTGAAAAGAAAGAGAGGAATCAATGATAACTCCTATGCCTCTAGCCTGGGCAACTTTGTACTAGTGGTACCATTTACTGAGATGGCAGCTGTATTCACAACTGTAAACCTACTTTTGCCAACCCCTGTGTACCAAATAATGAAAGAACAACCACCTGTTAAATTATGCACAGCTAACTATAGCTGCCATCTCAGTAAATAATACACAAAACAGTTTATTCTTGTATTATTTATTAATCATTGTATTTATTTGTATTACAACTGTAAACCTACTTTTGCCCACCCCTGTATGTGTTACAGCTCAACAATTAGATGGTGGGTCTGTGTCCGTCAACACAGGCTAACATAGTTGGACACACTGCATGCACATTTGATTGATTAGTTGATTCCACTTCTATCAATTGATAGCTGAGTGACTTTTGGCAAGCTTCTTAACTCTATGAATCAATCTCTTTTGTAAATTGAGTTTAGTATTTATTGATACTGTTGTTGAGAAGATTACGTGTTGCCCTTAGAACAATGCCTGGCACACCTGCTCAGCAAGTATTAACTCTGTTGTTGAGAAGATTATGTGTTGCCCTTAGAACAATGCCTGGCACACCTGCTCAGCAAGTATTAACTCTTCTTATTCATTTCTGGAACTCTTCCCCCCCCCTCCCGCCCCCAACTACAGTCAATCAAACCAGGGATCTTATGAGGAACTCTCTACTTTGTTTGCTCAATGCAAAGTCAGAATGTTTTTCAAAGATACCTAATATTTGTCAAAGCTGATAGAGAAAATCCATGCTGACTTCTGAATGCCACTCTGTGTCTGAATCTCTCTGCAACTTAGAAGATCAACAATTAGTAGGTATTTGTTGAATGTCTACTTTGGGGCTTACTTGCCAGGATATTGAAAAGTACCAGTTAGATCTAGTTCCTATTCCCTGTCTTCCTAAGCCATGTATGCTTTTGGTTTAGCTGCAATAAATAAATATTTTATCAGCTACCCAACATATTTTATTACCACTCTGGTCCTTCTGGGTATTGCTGGACAGATCTCAGATTAGCTGAGGTCATTGTTGGCTTTGTAAATTGTGTCAGTATGGCTGTCTTCTTGTAGCTTTAGCCAAATAGAGAAAAACAGCATCTTGAAGATGAGGAGCCTCTATTCAGATTTAATGGGGTCAGCTGTAAGCAGAAATTCACAGCAGTTGATACTCATTCATTGAAAAAGAAGACAAATTAAAGAAAATAATTTCCAATGAAAATAATTACAAATATAGATTATCTGTTAATTTTAACACATTAGGTCAGCGATTTTCAACCTTTTCCATCTCATAGCACACATAAGCTAATTACTAAAATTCTGCGACACACTAAAAATACATATTTTTTGCTGATTTGACCAAAGGAAAAAAAAAGTATAATTTTGATTCATTCACACCAGATGGCTGTTGTTGTGTTGGCTATTGTCCTTTTTCAATTTGACCATTTAAGGGAAAAGAGGTCAGTATCCCTGACTAAATAGGTATATTGCCTGTTTTAAAAATTCTTGCAGCACACCAGTTGAAAATCACTGCATTAGATAAATCTCCATCTGCAGAGCACTGGATAGCATGCAAGCCTTTGCCTCAAGGAAGGCAATATGATGTAGTTGAAAAAGAAGGGACTCAGAAAACTAGGGCTGGCTGTGCCCTGGAAATGCTTGACCTTGTTAAGGCTCAGATGTTTCCTTTCTAAGCCTCCGATGTTTCCTTTTGGAAAATGGGAATGATAATTCCTACCTACCTCACGGGGGCGCTATCAGGATTCATGGAGATAATAGCTATGAAAGGACTTATGGAAAGGTGCAAAATGTTACACCTAAGCTTTTTACCAGTGCTTCCCTATTTCTCATCCCATTATTACAAAACTTATTATAGATGAGTCTCAGGGAGACAAATTTCTCCCTGTAACTGTCCCATACCTGCCCTCAACATTTCACTGGGCTATTGGGTTAATTGCCCGATTTTTTTCTTTCCTCTAACTATACTTAATCAGAAAGTTGGTTATTCTTTTTCTATACATTTATTGGATCTCAGGTACACAGAATTGGATTAATCCTAACCCTTTGTTCATTACACACACTCATCCATGCTCCTTGCAAGACTTTCCTAAATATGTGTATATATATATGCTTATTTATTAATAATAAACCAATCAAACTACCCATATGAGAATCAGAAAGTTAATGACATATCTACAATAGGTTCCCTCCTAATCCCAACCCCCTGCCTCCCACATCCTATGTAACCACTATCCTGGATCCTGTATTTATTATTTCCTTGCTTTAAAAAAAGAAGAAAGAATATTTTTTAGAGCAGTTCTGTATTCACAGCAAAACTGAGCAGAAGGTACAGAGAGGTCCCATATACCCACTGCCCCTACACATGTACAGCCTCCTCCATTATCAACATCTCCCAGTACAGTGGTACATTTATTACAATTGACATACCATTACCACCCGAAGTCCATAGTTTACATTAAGGTTCATTCTTGGTGTTGTACATTTAGTGGGTTTGGATAAATCTATAATGACATGTACCCACCATTACAGTATCAGGCAAAGTAGTTTCACTGCCCTAAAAATCATCTGTGCTCTGTCTGTTCATCCCTCCTTCCCCCCAGCTCCTGGAAACCACTGATCTTTTTCCTGTGTTTAGCTTTGCTTTTTCAGAATGTTAAATGTTAGCATCATATAGTAGAATCGTATGTTAGAGTCATATAGCCTTTTCAGGTTGGCATCGTTTACTTGGTAATATGCATCTAAGTTTCCCCCATGTCTTTTCATGGTTTGATGGCTCATTTTTACTGCGGAATATATCCCATTGTCTGGATTTCCTACCATTTATCCATTTACTAGGTGAAGGACATCTTGATTGCTTCCAGGTTTTGACAGTTATGGATAAGCTGTTGAAAACACCTGTTTGCAGGTTTTTACGTGGACATACGTTTTCAACTTTTTTTGGATAAATACCAAGAAGCATAGTTGTTAGTTTTGTCAGAAACCACCAAACTGTCTTCCAAAGTGACCGGCATTTTGCATTTCCACCAGCAATTTGTGAGAGCACTTGCTGCCCCACATGCTCACCATCATTTGGTGGTGCCAGTGTTTTGGATTTTGGCCATTCTAATATAAGTGTAGGGGTATCTAGTTGTTTTCATTTGCAATTCCATGATGATATGTGATGTGGAATATGTTTTCATAT
Source organism: Myotis lucifugus (assembly GCF_000147115.1). NCBI lineage: Eukaryota > Metazoa > Chordata > Mammalia > Chiroptera > Vespertilionidae > Myotis > Myotis lucifugus. The sequence continues at coordinate 3,849,672 of NW_005871056.1, forward strand.
GCTTATTTGTCTGATGCAAGTCTTATTTGAGTTGGCTATTAAGGTCTTTGGCCCACTTTTAAACCAGGCTGTTGGTTTTCTTATTGTTGAGTTTTCAGAGTTCTTTGTATATTTTGGATAACAGTCTTTTATCAGATGTTTCTTTTGCAAATATTTTTTAAGAGTCTGTGGTTTGTCTTCTCATCCTCTTGACATTGTCTTCACGTATCAGAAGTTGTAAATGTTAGTGAAGTCCAGCTTATCCATTATCTCTTTCATTGCTCCAGCCTTTGGTGTATCTAAAAAGTCATAGCTAACCCCAAGGTCATCTAGTTTTATTTTATGTTGTCTTCTAGTGTTTAATAGTTTTTCATTTTAAATGCAGGTTTGTGATTCATTTTGAATTACTTTTTGTGCAGGTGTAAAGTCTGTGTTTAGACTTATTTATTCATTTTTTTGACATGCGAATGTCCAGTTGTTCCAGTACCATTTGTTTAAAAGATTATCTTGTTTCCATTGTATTGCTTTTGCTCCTTTGCTAATTTCTTCTCTCATCCCTGCCTTTGGCAACCACCAATCTGTTCTCTGTATCTATAAGCCTGAGTTTTTCTGTTTGTTTTATAGATTCCACATGCCAGAGAAATTATATGGTATTTGTCCCACTCTTACTTCACTTAGCATAATGCCTTCAAAGTCAATCCATGTGCTTGCAAATGATAGGATTTCCACCTGGGTTTTTTTTTATGGCCAACTAATATTCCATTGTATCTATACGCCACAATTTCTTTTCATTCATCTATTGATGGATATTTGGGTTGTTTCTATAACTTAGCTATTGTAAATGGTGCTGCACTAAATATGAAGGTACATATCTCTTCTCCAGTTAGTGTTTTTGTTTTCTTCAGATAAATACCCAGAAATAGAATTGCTGGATCATACAGTATTTCTATTTTTCATTTTTTAGGAACCTCCATAGTAACTGCACCAATTTGCATTCCCACCAACAGTAAACAAGGGCTTCTTTTTCTCTATAGTGTCACCAACACTTACTTCTTGTCTTTTGATAATAGCTATTCTAACAGGTGAGAGATAGAAACTCATTATGGTTTTGATTTGCATTTCCTTGATGATTATGTTGAGCATGAACCTGTTGGCCATCAGTATTATTATTATTTTGCTGTTGAGTTGTATGAGTTCTTTATATATGTTGGATGTTAACCCCTTATCTGATATGTGATTTGCAAATATTTCCTCCTATTTAGGAGGTTGTCTTTTTATTTTGTTGGTTTTCTTTGCTGTACAGAAGCTTTTCTAATTTGATGTAGTCCCATTTGTTTATGTTTGCTTTTGTTGTTTTTGCTTTTGGTGTCAGATTGCTAAGACCTATGTCAAGGAGCTTACCAACTATGTTTACTTATAGGAGTTTTATGGTTTCAGGTCTTATGTTCAAGTCTTTAATCCATTTTGAGTTAATTTTTGTGAATGGTGTAAGATAGTGGTCCAGTGTCATTCTTTGGCATGTGGCTTTCCAGTTTTCCCAAGACCATTTATTGAAGTGACTATCCTTTTCCCATGGTATATTCCTGGCTCCTTTGTTGTACATTAACCATATATGTGTGGGTTTATTTCTGGGCCCTCTATTCTGTTCCATTGATCTGTGTGTCTGTTTTTATGCCAATATGATACCGCTTTAATTATTATAACTCTGTAATAGTTTGAAATCAGCTTTGTTCTTTTTTGTCAAGATTGCTTTAGCTGTTCAGGTCTTCTGTGGTTCCAAACAAATTTTACAATTCTTTGTTCTATTTCTGTGAAAAACGCCATTGGGATTTTGATAGGAGTTACATTGATGCCACATACTTTTTTGTCTTATTGTATTAGCTAGGGCTTCCTGTATGATGTTGAAAGACAGTGGTGAGAGAGGAAATCCTTGCTTTGTTCCTGATCTTAGTGGGAAATTTTTGAGTTTCCCACCATTAAGTATGATGTTAGCTGTAGGTTTTTTTGTGATATTTTTTATAAAGTTGAGGAAGGATCTCTCTGTTCTTGTTTACTGAGAGTTTTTATCATGAATGGGTGTTAAATTTTGTCAAATGTTTTTTCTATATTTATTGATGTGATCATGTGATTTTTTTTTTAGCCTGTTGATGTGATGGATTACATAATTGATTTCTAATGTTGCACCAGCCTCACATAGTTGGAATAAAGCTCATTTGGTCATGCTGTACAATTCTTTTCATACATTGTTAGATTGGATTCACTAATATTTTATTGGGGATTTTTGACCTATGAGTCATACTGCTTTATAGATTTCTGGTAACATGTTTGTTAGGTTTTGGTATTAAGGGAATGCTAGCCTCATAATTATTCTCTTTGCTTCTGCCTTAAAGAAATTGCAGAGCATTGGTATTATTTATTTTTTAAATGTTTGGTTGAAATCACCAGTGAACCTGTCTGGTTCTGGTGTTCTCTATCTGAGAAGGTTATTAATTATTGATTTAATTTCTTCATTAAATATAGATCAATTCAAGTTGTCTATTTTTTTGTATGTGAATTTGACGATTGTGGTGTTCAAGGAATTGGTCCATTTCATTTAGGTTATGGAATTTGAGGTTATAAAGTTCATAGTACTCCGTGATTATCCTTCTAATGTCCATGGGATCTATAGTGATGTCCACCCTTTTACTTCTGATATTAGTAGTTTGTGTCCTCTCTCTTTTTTTCCTTAGTTAGCCTGCATAGAGGATTATCAGTTTTATTGATCTTAAGGAACCAGCTTTGGGTTTTGTTGACTTTCTGATTGATTCCCTGTTTTTAATTCCATTGCTTTCTGTTCTGTTTTTCTTATTTTTTCTGTTTATTTTGGATTTAATTTACTCTTTTTCTAGTTTCTTAAGATATTTAAATGATTGATTTTAGATCTTCTTTTCTGAAATATGCACTCAATAATATAAATTTCCCTCTAAGCCCTTTTGTTGCATTCCACAAATTTTGATAAGTTGTATGTTCATTTTCATTTAGTTCTAAACATGTTTCAGTTTCTTTTGAGGTAGTGTCTTGTTTACTCTTCAACAATTTAGTAGTGTCTTGTTTAATCTTCAACAATTGGGATATATTACTTGTATCTTTTCTGTTATTGATTTCTAGCTTAATTCCATTGTGGTCTGAAAGCAGACACTGTATGATTTCTATGCTTTTATTATTTTTAATATGTATTTTTATTGATATCAGAGAGAGAAAGGGAGAGAGAGATAGAGCCATCAACAATGAGAGAGAATCGTTGATTGGCTGCCTCTTGCACACCCCACACTGGGGATCGAGCCCACAACCCAGGCATGCGCCCTGACGGGGAACTGAACGGTGATCTCCTTGTTCGTAGGTCAACACTCCACCACTGAACCACACCAGCTGAGCATGATTTCTATGCTTTTAAATTTAAGGTGTGTTTTATGGCCAAGAATGTGGTCTATCTTGGTGAATGATCCATGTGAGCTTGAGAAGAATGTGTATTCTGTTGTTGAGTGAAGTAGTCTATTGATGCCCATTATATCTAGTTGATAAATAGTGGTGTTGAAGTCAACTATATCCTTATTGATTTTCTGCCTGCTGAATCTGTTGAATTCTCCAACTATAACAGTAGATTCATCTATTTCTCCTTGCATTTCTATTAGTTATTCCCTTGTGAATGTTTAAGCTCTGTTGATAGGTATATACATGTTATGTTTTCTTAGAGAATTGATCCATTTATCATTATGTAATGCCCCTCTTTATTCCTAATAAATTTCCTTGCTTTGAAGCCTGTTCTTTCTAAAATTAATATAGCTGCTTTCTTTTGATTAGTGTTAGCATGGTATATTTTTCTTATCAATTAACTTTTAATCCATATGTGTCTATATTTCAAATGGGTTTCTTGTAGACAACACAGAGTTGGGTCTAACAATATCTGTCCTTTAACTTGTGCATTATGACTATCAATATCCTATTTTTGCCTTCAATCATTTTATGGCTTTCAAAGTTTTAATTTAACATTTTATATGATTGCATTTTCTTTCCTTTCTTAGCATATCAGTTTTACTTCCTTTTTTAAACTTTTTAAGTGTTTACACTAGAGTTTGCAATATATGTTTACAACTAATCCAAGTCCATTTTTAAATAACACTATACCACTTCACAGCAGTGTGAGTACCTTATAATAAAATAATTCTAATTTCTCCTTTCCATCCATCGTAGCATTACTGTCATTCACGTCATGTATACAGAAGCATCCATAAACGTATATATTTACAAATATGTAAAATACATAATTGACTATATTGCTGCTGTTATTTTGAACAAACTGTTATCTGTTAGATTAATTAAGAATATAACAAGTTTTTATTTTACCTTTAGTGATTTCTTCTCCAGTTCTCTTCCATTCTTTATGAATGAGTGTCTGACTATCATTTTCCTTTTCTCTGAAGAATTTCTTTTAACATTTTTTGCAAGACAACAAATTCCTTAAATTTTTATGAGTCTTCAGAAAGTATTTCTCTTTCACTTTTAAAGAAAAATTTCTTAAGGGAACGCAGGTTGGTGAATTCCCCCCTCAATACTTTAAATATTTCACTCCACTCTCTTCTTGCTTGCATGGTTTCCGAGAAGTCCAGATGTAATTCTTATCTTTGCTCTTCATAGATAAGCTATTTTTTCCTTCTGGCTTATTTCAGGATTTTTCCTTTGATTTTCTGTAGTTTGAAAATTATATGCCTAGGTTTCATTTTGTGTTTGTTTGTTTGTGTATTTGTTTAATTTCTCCTGCTTGGTGTTTTTTGAGCTTCCTGAATCTGTGGTTTGGTGGTCTGACATTGATGTGGGGAAATTCTCAGTCATTTTTATTTCAAATATTTTCCCTTTTTCTTCAGGCATTCCCATTACACATATGTGACACCTTTTGTAGTTGTCCCACAGTTCTTGGATATTCTAGGGTGTTGTTGTTGTTTTTTTCCATTTGTTTTTCAGTTTTGGAGGTTTCTATTAAGATACCCTCAAAGTCAGAAATTCTTTTACAGCTGTTGCCTAAATACTAATAAGTCTATCAAAGACATTCTTCATCATCATTACAGTGTTTTTTTTATCTTTAATATTTTTCTGGTTCCTTCTTAGAATTTCCATCTCTCCATACATTGCAATCTGTTCTTGTTATGCTTTCTACTTTATCCATTAGAACTCTTAGCGTATTAATTATAGTTGTTTTAAAATCATGGTCTGATAATTCCAACATCTCTGTCATATATGGTCTACTTCTGCATGCTGTCTCTTCAAACGCTGATATGTTGCTTTTCAGCGTGTCTTGTCATTTTTCTTGATAGCCAGACGTGATGTACTGGGTGACAGAAACTGCTGTAAATAAGCCTTTAGCAATGTGGCGGGTGGAAATGGGAGAGGGGAGTGTTCTCCGTGATTAGGGCTCAATCTTTTAGTGAGCCTGGGCCTCTGGCTGTGAGCTTTACCAGCTCCCATCCCGAGATGGAACAGCATGGCTGATGGAGCTTGACTTTGGTGTCTCCCTGCCCCCACACGGAAGGCCAGAGAGGGCTGGAGTTGCATATTACCTTTCCCGCAGGTTGGTTAGGCTCTGATAAAACTCCAGCTGGTTAGGCTCTGATTAAATAGGATCTCATGAGGGCAGACTTTGCTAAGAGGAGCAGAATGTCCTGGTGTATTTCAAAATGGTTCCTTTTCCCTTATCCCTGCTGGGAAAATGATGGTATTTTTCTCAGATATTCACTGTGAGAACCCAAGAAAGCTCCAAAGTAAAACTCACAAAAGTGTGTCCTCCTGGAGTTTCTATGTCTCAGACTTGTCCACAGTGAGCCTGCAGCAATTTGTCAATTACAGGTCAGGTTTTCCTGCCCCAGCGCTGGCTCCGGAGGGGGCTCAGGTAAGTTGTGATTCTCTGTATTTTTCTGTTTCTCTCTCACATTTCTGGGAGGGGTCGGGGAGCAGCTGCTTGCCTGATGAGCTCACTTCTCTTATAGATATAACAGTTGTTGATTTTTCAGTTTGCTCAGCTTTTTACCAGTGGCAACTTTCAAGCTTCTTACTTGCTGAATTGAAAACTATCTTTTGCTTTTTAAAATATAGTTCTGTCACATGGACAGTTCATTAAAATTATATAAACTTAATTTTAGTTTTTAGGATATACTGCATGTAGTTTTTTTGGAACTTATTTTTCACTCGTGTAATGAGTCATTCTCATTTTTTGTACCTAGCTGTAGTTAATTCAACTGACTGATGTGTAATATGCCTTTGTGCCAGTATGCTACATTGACTTACTCGTGTTTTTCCTATCAATAACAACCGCTTGGGTTGTTTGTAGGTTTATGATATTGCAATCAGTATTGCTGTGAAAATTCTTGAACACCTCACCTGGCATATGTGTGAAAGATCTTCCCCAGAAGTAGAATCGCCAGGTCATGAGACATGAAAATATTCCGTTTTATAAGATAGTGCCAAGCTGTTTTCCAAAGTGTCATTACACTTCCTCCAACAATGTATAGGAGGTCCTTTTTATTCACATCCTCTCCAATACTTGATTTTTTTCAGACGTTTTAATTTTTGCCAAGCGAATGAATATAAAATGATGTCTGGATGTGATTTTGATTTGTATTTCCCTGATCACAATTTAATTTGAATGTTTTAGCATTTTTAGCATTTTAGCATCTCTTTATGTGTTTAGTGGCCAGATGTTTTTCAGTTCTATGAAACACCTGTTCATGTTTTTGTCCATTATTTTGGGGGTTATTTAATCCTAGAAATTCTAGGAGCATTTATATATTTTCGATACTAATCTTTTGTCAGTATTGTGAATACCTTTTTCAAAATTTAATCTCTTTACACTTTAAGATATCTTTGAACAGGAGTTCTCATTCTAATGTAATAAAATTGTTTGGTTTTTTTTGTACTTTCAATGTCTTGTTTAATAAATTCTTTCCTAATTCTAACCACAGTCAGAAATATACCGACCTGTGGTTTTTACTTAACATTTTAAAGTTTTGCCTTTAAGAATTGTATCCATCTGTAGATGACTTTTGTGTACAGTGTGAAGAAGAGATCTGATTTCACCTGCTTCCATGTGAGTAACCGTCTCCTTACCCCCAGCCCAGTGACCTACCGTGGCACCTATGCATAGTATGTCTCTGGCGCTGTATTCCATTTCTTTGGTCACATTGTCCTTCAGTAAAGTTTTATAAATTTTGCTATCAATCTTTTACATATTTTAATATGTATTTCTTGGTATTTGATATAATAATGCTATTTTAACTTGACTCTTCTAAAAACACTTAAATTTTTGAGGTTTATTGCAGATATATTGACGTTTATATCTTGATGTTATATGAAGACACCTTGAAGACTTCCCTTGTTATTTTTAATAATTTGTCTATAGATGTAAATAGTTATGTCACTTTCAAACAATAACTACTTTATTTTTTCTTGCTCTTTTTCAATCCTTATGGCTTTAATTTTGCTAGAACCTAAGAGTGAGAGGGCCACCTTTTCTGGTTTCTCATTTTAAAGAGAGTGCTTTTACTAGTAATACTTCCCCATTTGGATGTTACATATTAGAGATTTTGAAAATACATTCTTTGTCAAGTTAAGTAAGTATCCTTCTACTTCTAGTTTACTAGGCTTTCTTTTTTAAATTATTAATTTATGGAGTGGTTTTCCTTTTGTGTTTATACTTTATCTCTTTTAGCCTGTTAATGTTGTAAATTATATTTATATAGTTTCTAATTTTAAAACATCTTTGCATTCCTGAGATACTACACCATTACCAAGATGAATTTTCCTTTTTTTATACATGGAAGGAGTTGATTTTTCTAATGTTTTATTGAGAAGTTTTTGTGTCTGTATTCATGAGTAAAATGGGCCTTTAATTTTTCCCTTCTCATACTGTTCTTATCTGGTTTGCATATCAAGATTACACTGGCCCCATAAAACTGAAATGGCTAATTTTCATCTATTTCTAGTCTCTGATGTAATTCATAACAGATTCAGATGATCTACTTGTTGAAAGTTTGGTGGAACTTTCCAAGAAAACCATCTAGGCCTGGAGCTTTCTTTCTGTGATTATTTTAAACTGTTGCTTTAAATTTTAACTTATAAAAAGTACTTACCTTATCTACTGTTATATCTCCTTTTTTGTTCATACAATTATCTATTTGTGTCCTTTCTCCCTCTTTGATCAGTTTATTGTGAGGTTGGTGTTTTAAAACTTAATTTTCTTTATCTTTTTTTAGCTTGCTAATCGGCTCACATTTTTAGCATTCTAGCATCTCTCTTTCTTTTGGATTAATTCTGTACTTTTTCTAATTTCTAAGTTGGGCATTAATTCCTAGAGGGTCTGACTTGGAATTTTAGTCCCTTAAGTTCATGTAGTTGGGTCTGGGAGGATTCCATCAAAGATTTTGACCAAAGAGGTTTGAGTCAAGACATGCTCTTTTTTTGGCTATTGTTCACCCCTCCAGGTGGTGTCAGAGGGGCACTTTCCTTTATTGGACCATTTCAAAACTTTTCAATGTGCTTTTGGCTTAATTATTAATATATTTTTCTCTTCTAGTACTATCTGTTAGGCAAAGAACTGTTCCTATGTGGCACTGTTAAAATTGAGAGAAAATATCATCCCTGTGCTACAGATGAAGAACCTATGGGAGTGAGGTGGTGGTGTCTGAAGTCATACAATATTTTAGGAAAGGAGTGACAGCCAGGCCATGAGACTATACCCTGCGCTCTTTCCACCAAGCCAAGCACACACTTCTCCACACAGCAGAGTGTTGATTTTTTTTTTGATTTTTGATACTTATTTTATATATTTAAATGCCATTTAACAAAGAAAAATCAACCAAAAAAATGAGTTCACGTGTCACTTCTGACACACGTGTCATAGGTTCGCCATCACTGATCTAGGACATGCTTTCTTTACTGTCTGCAATCAGTAACTCTTTTTTACATTTAATTTAACTTTATTTTGCAATCAGTAACTCTTTAATTTTAACTGAAACCTGCATTTCTGCCCATCCTGAGGACAGCAGTGTGGCTACATTTGGCTTTGTGTTAATGCTCCTGAGTCCTGGACCAGTGTCTGGACACTTTGAGGATATATTTTATTGATTTTTTTACAGAGAGGAAGGGAGAGGGATAGAGAGTTGGAAACATCAATGAGAGAGAAACATCAATCAGCTGCCTGCTGCACACCCTCTACTGAGATGTGCCCGCAACCCAGGTACATGCCCTTGACCAGAATCGAACCTGAGATCCTTCAGTCCGCAGGCCGACGCTCTATCCACTGAGCCAAACCGGTTAGGGCAAGAGTGTTCATTTTATAACGTGGCAAGGTCACCTGCATGACCTTGTTCAATATGATCAACATATACGGCCCCTAGAAAATGCCACTAGGGAAAGCGTGTGTTGTTGGGCTCACCATCATTGACTGTTTATTTGTTCCTATTGTGCGCCACACATTCAGCCTGCAGCATTTAAAGATGAACTAACATCTTACCTTGAGCATTGGTCTTTCTGCCTTTTGACTTCTGAGAAATCGAAATGGGTCAAGGAAGGGAAATAGTGAGAGATCGGAGGTTAAATAAGCAAACAACCGTTTGCTTGAACTGTGTGGCACAGAGCCAGGGCCTTTTCTTCCAGTGCAACAGCTGACAAAATTCTTGTTTCTGAAGAAAAACAAAATTAGTATTTAGAAATGATGTATCCTGTATGCTCATTTCAAAGGAAAAAAACGGTAATTATCTTAATTCTGCTGAAGTTTCTTTTGTATTTTTCTGGGCTCTAAATATTTTATCAAAAACATTTGTTAGCTCATGAATTGGCTTCTATGAAGCGGAGGTCTCCCTGAAACCCCTGGTTTTTGATAACCTCAAGAGAGGTATTGCACAAGCTCTAAATATTCTGATTTGAAGCCAAGGATTGTCGGTTGGCTGTGTTGCTTTTGCAGCTGTAGTTTAAATTAGAAACATCCTACCTTCTCAACAGAAAGTTTACAGAGATCCAAATTGTGGTTTTTTTTGTTTTTGTTTTGTTAACCTCACCCAAGGATATTTTTTTCCATTGATTTTTTTAAAATATATTTTATTGATTTTTTACAGAGAGGAAGGGAGAGAGACAGAGAGTTAGAAACATCGATGAGAGAGAAACGTCGATCAGCTGCCTCCTGCACATCTCCCACTGGGGATGTGCCCGCAACCCAGGTACATGCCCTTGACCGGAATCGAACCTGGAACCCTTCAGTCCGCAGGCCGACGCTCTATCCACTGAGCCAAACCGGTTTTGGCTCCATTGATTTTTAGAGAGAGCAGAAGGGAGGGAGGGAAGTGAGGAGAGAGAGAGAAACAATTGATATGAAATAGACATTGATTTGTTGTCTCTGACTGGGGTTGGGGATTGAACCTGCAATCTAGGTACATGTCCTTGACTGGGAATCGAACCCACGAACATTCGGTCTACTGGCTGATGCTCTAACCATTAACCAAAACGGGTTATGGCGAGATCCAGATTTTTAAAAAGGCTCCCCCCCCCCCAGAAATATTTTTATTATTCATGATTATAGTAGTGGACAGAAAAACCTAATGTTTATTGAGTACTATCACTAGTATGTGCCATGCAGTGGGCTTGGTGTGTTTTGTTTTGTTTTTAATTCTCACAACAACTATGTGAAGGAAGTGTTTCCTTTATCTCTCATTTTATAAAAAGGCTTTTTATAGCATAAAACTTCCTAAAGAGGTGTATTACCCTCATCTTACTTGATTTAGAATAAATGCAGTACAACAAACTTGAGTTTAAAGAGACTTATACCTTTGAGAGTATTTACATAATGAGAAGCAATCAATCTCATCGTTGTTACATTAAAATGGAGCGTGCCATGAATTGAAATTTTATGTTGCTATTTTATGTAAATTTCTCCATTCTGCCCTCATGTCTTTGAATATTTTTAAAATTTATTTTAAATATTGAGATATTTTAAAAATGTAATGATGTAAATCCTGGTCAGGTCTAGTGGTAAAACAGCATACAGATTATAGGCAATTCATCTCTGGTTTGATGTGGTAACAATAAACCAAGACTCCCAAGCATGAACTTGGAGGTTCAGTCCCACCACTGGTCCCAGCACACACACAAATCAGGGCACAAAAGCACATCAAGATAACCTTTCACTAGGCTTCCACGATGTTGAGTAGCCTTACAGCACACTACATTGCGGATTCCATTAAAAGAGTGCAAGGGGATTGTGTTACTAAATGCTGCCCCAAAGAGCTCAACTCTTAATGTACCATGTACAACTTCTGATGTGTTGACCGTCTGCATGGGGAGGTTCCTAGATGCTACATGCTGCTTTGGGAGTGTTTTGGCCTCACCTAATGCTCACTTTTCTATCCAGGTTTTAACTTGCACTCAGTACTCCTTTCCTCCCATCTTTGTCATTTACCCTGTGGTCCGTTACTGAAGCCTTTTTTTTCCCTAACCTTTTTTTTTAATTAATTTATTTATTTTTTATTTTTTTATTTTTTTATTGCTTAAAGTATTACAAAGGGTATTACATGTGTGTCCTTTTTTCCCCCCCGCCCTTGACAATCCCCTGGCCTCCCCTACCCCCCAGTGTCTTATGTCCATTGGTTATGCTTATATGCATGCATACAAGTCCTTGTTTATAAAGCTCATCACATAAGCAGAAAAAGAAGTGGCTAACACGAAGCCCTGGTTTTGAAAAGGAAAAGTAAGAAGGCATGAAAAGGAATACCAGTATTTCCTGATACTTTTTTCTTTCTTTTTAAAAATCTTTATTGTTGAAAGTATTTAGAAAAAAAGACACAGAACAAAGAAACTTGAGGATACTTTTTGTGTTCACCATACTGAGTCTAGGATGCAGAGTCGCTGAGTTTGAAAGGGCAGATTTTAGAGTCAGACAGAGGTGGGCTGTAGTCGCAACTGTGGCCCATTTTATCAATGTGACCTTGGGTCAGTTACTCTCCATGGGTCTCTGTTTCCTTATCTGTAAAATTGGAGCAATAATGTCACCTGCCTCTAGGTTTGTCATCGATATCAAACAGGAGAACACATGTGAAGCTGTTAGCACAGGGCATGGCACATAATAAAAGCTCAGCAAAGGTAGAATTTGTTATTATTGTATACACAGTAGTAGAAACTTTGCAGATGGTATGACTTGGTTTTTCCTTGGGGCGATCCACTTTGGGACTAAAACTCCTCTGAAATGATAGGGTTGAACTAAAAAAACAAAACCAACCACTTACAAGTCCCTTCCAGCTCACTGATTACCTCTGGAAAAGGATTGATAAATTGACTTACAGCCTGAAAAGTTGATCTCATCTAGGCTTCTGATAAAGGAGTAGAACAGAGTCCCAGATTCCAGAATGTCAGAGGGACGATGAAGTAGGTGAGAAAATAGGGGTGGAATTTCTCATGGCAAAGGTTCCTTTTCTGAAGGGGGTGAAATATTAAGCACCAGGAGCCTGCCAGGCAAGGAGTGAGGCAGCCATATAGAGACCCTCGCAAATCCACGTGTGGGTGAAAATAAAGCAAGAAACAGACATTGGTTTTTAATATGGATCAATTAATTTTTCCATTCAATGGATGAATGAGTGTTCTGAATGTACCCAACACTTAATTAAAATATTTATTTTCAATATCTTTAATATCCTGTTTCATTTCATAAAATGAATAACTGAAGGCGACTAGTTAGAATTGGAAACATCTTATCTTGGGCAGTTGTAGGCAGTTGGAAGCAAAATAGTTGAGTCATTCTGAGCAGCAAGATATCGTATGGGATGTGGAGGGTCACTACTTACCTTTTGTCTTCTTTCATATTTAAGGATGAAGAGAAATTGTTACTTTTCTAATTATGTAGGAAAAGGAAAAAAATTAATTGGCCACATGTAAAGACATTTACTGCTCAAATATAAAATACACCTACGTGTTCGTGATGGAGCAGTTACAAAGTTAGGCCTTACCGGGGGTCCTCAAACTACAGCCCGCGGGCCACATGTGGCCCGCCGGAAACATTTATCTGGCCCGCCAGGTGTTTTTGCCGCCACTGTGTGCATAGGAATTTGTTCATAGTTTTTTTTTAAACTATAGTCCGGCCCTCCAACGGTCTGAGGGACAGTGAACTGGCCCCCTGTTTAAAAAGTTTGAGGACCCCTGCCTGTCCCAATCATGAACTCTGAATTGTCTTGGCAATGAGTAGACAGCAGATAATACTAGGGTACAAAACAAAAGACTAATAGGAACATGTATTATTGGTGGGACTATAATGCTTCTGGCTACCTCTATTGACAGTCTAAAATCTTGTGTTTGTGCAGGTCTGGGGACCAGGAGAAACCTGTGATTCTGTAAATGGTGGTGGTTCGCTTTTCTCTAAGGCACTTCGCAGATCAGAAGGTCAGGAGGAAACCGCAAATGTTCCTTATCCCCTGTTGCACCCAATGTATCACATAACTTTGTGTATTCTTATGTGTGTGGGTGAAAATAAAGCAAGTTTTGATCCAATTTAAACGGTTTAATCTGATATGTGTGGGTCTTGTTTTCCAAATAATATCCAGAACATTCTTCAATGTTTTCCTTTTCACCCTTTCAGATTTCAAGTTGGAGATTTTTCAGCTCATAATATGAAAATGTTGCTGATTTTGTTCCTCATAATAATTTGCTCCCATGTTTCTATGAACCAAGATTCTGGTAAGGAAAAAACTGGAAAGAATTCTTTAACTCATTTTGGAAAATACATGATTTTGACTTCCTTAAAAGTTGAGTTTCGTTTCACTTTGTCTTGATTTTGATAGTTGGAAGGGTGGGGTGGTAGCTCAGTTTCTTTTTGAAGCTCATTTGTCTCTGGAATTTATTCATTGTTAATGATAGAAAGATAAAAGAGCTGCTATTTTGTCCTCAGTTTCAACCCCATTTAGGTCTTCTGGGAGGTTGCATAAAATCCTGTCTCTTACTATTAGGTTCAGGCCTGGAAATCTTGGACTGTCTCTTCCTAATTCATTTGTGCCAAAACATTATCTTGGTTGCTCATACAGCTTTTGCTCCAGTTTAAACAATTTAATCTGATATTGTAAAGAAAATGCTTTTACTCTGAAGAGAAAGCACCATAGCTGGCTGGCTGTCAGCAATCTATGTCCAGTGGACTTGAACTCAAAATACTGGCCTACCCTTCTCTGCCTCTACCTCTTCTTAAATAACGAGTTGGCACACTGGTCACTTCATGTTCAGGGCCACCTGCGTTAGTTTGCCCAGCTTTCTCAAGGGCTCTGACCTTTGGTAGTAAGTTTTCTGAAGAGATAAACTAAGACTCTGCCCTGCAAGCATCTTCCTTTGATGTCTCACTGGGCCTGATCTTAGGCTTTTTAAAGAAAAAGCTGAATCTAGCTCATGTGCCAGTTCTCTACATTTCCTTTCTCCACACACAAGAAGTGATGGTTTATCCACGAATAGGAAGGTCGCTTTGGTCACAAGTCAAGTCATCCTGGGCAGGGCTTGCCGACAGTCCTCGTAGGGGTTCCAGCCTTCTCTTGGAGGAAGATATTAATGCACCCTCTCTTAATTCTCCCCCTAAAATGCTAGTGGCTAAGTGATCATCAAAGGAAACTCATAGTGGTTGAAATTAGGTTATTTAGAAGACAAAAAAGAATGGCTTTATCCACTATGCCTCAGTGAGACTGCTATGAAGAGAATGAAATAAACGTAGGGGTGCGAAAGCTGGTTTCCTACCAGTTGTAGATAGGAAAAGATGGATTTTATTTTAATTTGATTATAATGTATCTCGTAATCATATCAGATAACCAGCATCTGAGAGTGAGGAGGGACCTTAGATATTTTCTTATTGAGTCTTCTCATTTTAAAGGTGAGGAAACAGTCCCAAGTATATTGAATGGCTTGACAGAGCTGTTAGAGTTAGCTGATAACAAAGTCAGGACTTCTGTTACTTGTTCAGTTGCATCATACCTTCTTGAATATACACCATCCGGACGCACACAGACATTTCCCTTTCTTCCCTGGATAAGAAATAGATCCTAAAGTGCTGAGAACTCTGAATTCAAACCAGCAGATCACCAATACTCAGCATTTTGTGCTTGAACCCAGTGATTCTCTAGCACATAAAAGTAGAATTCTACATACCCAGCCAGGATTGAATCTGGCATTGAATGAAGCATTAAAAGTTCAACTAAGTATTATATTCCTCTATAAAAATGATATTTTTATAGAAACTAAAACCATAATCATTTTCCTAGCTTAAGGTATACAGATTTCTATCACATTTGCACATGTAAGAATAAATTTATCAATTGTAATGCTCACTCATATGGTTTATAAAAAATATTGTAAGTAATCTTAAAGTAGATTAAGGCAATCTCATATTTTTTATGATTTTTAGGTACTTTTTAAACTTCATCAATTTGACACTGGCAAACAAAACTAATATTTTTATAAGTTAATCACTCACTTTGTTGCAGTGCTTAAATTGGAATCACAATAAAAGATTATCTTTCATATTTCTCTATTCAAACAAAATTGAAGCAGTTTAGTTCTCAATTAAAATTTTTATCCTCTTGATATAGACCGAGGTCAAATTCTGAAAGCAAAAATTTGAAAAGGTATAAGGGGAAATTCCCTACTACCAGTATAAAAACACAGGAGTTTTTACTCTAAATTTACCTGTTTCTAATGAACCTATTCCTTGCAAAAGTGATGTTTAATTTTGCAATTGGCCCTAGAAACAAGTATTTTTTCTTGAGAAAATGTGTTATGTCAAGCTATTATTTTCAGTTCCTTGGGAAGGTATTAAAAATACAGATAAAACAGGAAAGTACGTTTTCCCCAAATGGATGGCATTAAGCATGGCAGTACCTTTTTAAAGTTTATGCTTTGTTGGTTTGGTTCTGTGTGTGTTTGCAGGCCCTGAGTATGCAGACGTGGTGTTTCTGGTGGACAGCTCTGATCACCTGGGAATTAAGTCCTTCCCTCTGGTGAAAACATTCATCAACAAAGTGATCACCAGTCTCCCCATAGAGGCCAGCAAATACCGCGTGGCCCTGGCCCAGTACAGCGACAAGCTCCACAGTGAATTCCAGCTGAACACCTTCAAGAGCAGGAACCCCATGTTGAACCACCTCAAGAAGAACTTCGTGTTCATGGGCGGAGCCCTGCGGATCGGGAACGCTCTCCGGGAGGCTCACAGGACCTATTTCTCTGGACCTGCAAACGGCAGAGACCAGAAGCTGTTCCCCCCGGTTCTGGTGGTCCTGGCTTCGGCCGAGTCCGAGGATGATGTGGAAGAGGCCTCCAAGGCTCTTCGGGAAGACGGGGTGAGGATCATCTCGGTGGGGCTGCAGAAAGCCTCTGAGGAGAACCTGAAGGCCATGGCCACGGCTCAGTTCCATGTCAACCTTCGGACCGCCAGAGACCTCAGCACGTTTTCCCAGAACATGACCCAGATCATCAAGGAAGCGACTCAGTACAAGGCGGGAGCAGTGGATGATGTTCTTATGGAAGGTGGGCTTACGGTGCACACATAGAAATGATGATAAAATGCTTTTGAGAAATCAATGTGGAGAGATGGTTGAGGTTCCATGGACATCCCTTTCCCCAAAAGCTGGGCTGTGTTTTTAGCTGTTAAATATTGGTGTGTTCCAAAGGGCCCATTGATTGTGGCCATTTTATTTTTTAAAAATATATTTTTACTAGAGGCCCGGTGCATGAGATTTGTGTACCCAAAGGGTGGGTGGTGGGGGGGGGGGGGTTCTCCTCAGCCCAGCCTGTGCCCTCTCACAGTTTGAGAGCCCTTGGGGGATGTCCAACTGACGGCTTGGCAATTGGACATCTTTAGTGCTGCCTCAGAGGCAGGAGAGGCTCCCGCCACCGCTGCTGCACTCATCAGCCATGAGCCTGGCTCTGGCTGAGCAGCGCTCCCCCTGTGGGAGCACATTGACCACCAGGGGGCAGCTCCTGCGTTGAGTGTCGGCCCCCTGATGGTCAGTGCACGTCATAGCAACCGTTTGTTCTGCCATTTGGTTGATTTGCATATTACCCTTTTATTATATAGGATTGATTTCACAGAGGAAAGGAGAGAGGGAGGGAGAGATAGAAACATCAATGATGAGAGAGAATCATTGATCAACTGCCTCCTGCGTGCCCCACACTGGATGTCATGCCCCAATCTGGGCATGTGCCCTGACCAGGAATTGACCTGTGACCTCCTGATTCATAGGTTGACACTCAACCACTGAGCCATGCCTGCTGGGCTGGTTGTGGACATTTTAAATCCAGTGAACCCCACAATTCTTGGTGTTCCTTGATACTCTTTGACCATGTGAAGGGTTTGTTTAAAAGGTGAGTTTTTTCCTAGAGAAATCCTTGACCGCAGAATGTTAGAGCTGGAAATAGCTTTAATTAAGTTGCCCAAACCCCCTGTTCCGTAGGCATCCTTAGAGTTGGTGACATAACCTGGGCCAGGGCAGAATGCAGTTTGAAGTCAGAGCTAAGTCAGGTCTCTCGATTCCCACGCCCTGGTCGTTTCAGCCCCACACTGCCTCCCTTCCTGCTTCTCTGTCTGAATTAGCTGCCCTGTGTTCTGCTCCACCTCCCACCTGCTGTCCTGGGGGCCTTGTACTGTTCTATTAACAATGGCCAAGAGCTTATGAACATCGTTCAAGTGAGGGGCAGGGGAGAGCCAGTAAGAAACAATTTGCTCCAAGTGTACAAGCAACAAAGCAAACTCCCATTATTTCTAGTTACATCAGTTGGAATGACATGACATATAAAATTATCTGATGTTAATAGAGAATGCTTTTCTTATGGTAATCTATGAAAAGATGAATCCTATTATGAGTATCTTTCCCAAATAAAATAATGGCAAAAGTATCATTGACATCTCAGTATTATCCCTTAGGAATATTTGGACTATGCTGATTTCAACAGCGATGATGCTTAATGATTTTAATACGATGGTAGTAGCTGCTGTTCATTGAATGACTCTTAGGTCCCAGGCCACAGGTTAAACACCTTATCTCATTTAATTTCCATAACAACTCTATGAGATAAATATTACTACTATCTCCATTTTATGGAGGAGGACACTGAAGCTGGGAGTTTAGCTGAGATCCAGTATTTGAACCCAGGACCCTTGGATATGAGCTGCATAATAATTTCACATACCTCCTTCTTTCTTTAAGTGCATAACCCAGCTCTGTAGATGTTCTCCATGCCTTCGAATGCTGAGCAGAGAAGCTGACCCACTAACATTGTGCTCTTTCCATCCCTGCCCACACAGTTTGCCAAGGCCCCTCCGTGGCCGACGTGGTGTTCCTGTTGGATGTGTCCGTCAATGGCAGCCAGGACAACTTGGACTACCTTAAAGAGTTCCTAGAAGAAAGTGTATCTGCTCTCGACATAAAGGAAAACTGCATGAGGGTTAGCCTCGTGGCCTATAGCAATGAGACGCAGGTGATCAATTCACTGAGCAGGGGCATCAATAAGTCGGAGGTTCTCCAGTCTATACAGGGCCTCTCTCCCCAGGCTGGGAAGGCCTACACTGGGGCCGCCATCAGAAAGATCAGGAAGGAGGTCTTCAGTGCACAGAACGGCAGTCGCAAGAACCAGGGGGTGCCCCAGATCGCCGTGCTGGTGACCCACCGGCCGTCAGAAGACAACGTGACCAAGGCAGCCCTGAACCTCCGGCGCCAGGGCGTGGCCATCTTCACGATGGGTGTGGAGGGGGCCAGCGACAGCCAGCTGGAAAGGATAGCATCGCACCCCGCCGAGCTGTATGTCTCCAAACTGAAGACCTTCTCCGACCTGGCCGCTCACAACCAGACGTTTCTGAAGAAGCTGCGGAAGCAAATAACACACACAGTCTCTGTCTTCTCAGAGCGCACCGAAACCCTCAAATCCGGTAAAGTGTTTTTGCTGAGGGAGGTATTATTCCATCCTTTTCTCTTTCTTGCCTTTTAGGTATTCTGTGTACAAAAGCGATTGGTGGGGTATTAGGTGGGGAGTGAGAATAAGTTCCTAATTTCTTACTTGACCTTGATCACATGGAATGTATTGGGGGAAATAAAAACTATTGAGGTTTTGGAATGGGTCAAAAGGGTTTTCCTTTTTACTTCCCGTTTTGTGCAGCTTTAATTGGATTCTTTGTTACTTACAAACACCCCAGAATACCATCCTTTGCTGTTTTTCTCTCTTCACTTTCCCCCCCATCTCCTTCGCCTCTTGTGTTCCCCTGCTCTTTTCCTTGTTCCTTTTTTCTTTTTGTAACTTTTCTCTCTTTTCTCCTCTCCCCTCATCCTCAAATTCCAACTTAGAGAATGAACAGGAAGCATGATTTGGATTGAGAACATTGTAATTAATTTGTTGTGAAGTACTAGTCTAGTACCCATGAGTTTAGAGAAACAGATAATGTATTTTGTATATTTTATATATACACACATGTGTGCTCTATAAATATTTTGTATGTGTATATACACACATAAGTATGTGTACATTCTTCAACAAATATTTACAGCATGTTTATTATAAAATTGCCCTTGTCCTACACAAATAAGGCCACTGGCAATACCCCTAGTTTTGTTAAATGACAAGGAGTGAATAAGGAGTAAATTATTTATTCAAGTTCTCAAGAAATAGAGCTCATAAGTCCACCATGTTCAATTAGAGACCTTCTCCATTTCACAACACACCACTTGACTTTTTGCGCAGCAATTATTCACTAATGAGAGAAGTGGCTTGTGAAAAGCATTTTCTAGTTTTCTTATCTTTTGCTGTATCCCAATTTGCCTTGATTCATGGCAGAGAATTATCAAAATAGTCATAAACTGGCAAAAGAAACTCATTCGGCCCCGCTGATGCTAAGAGTCCCCTGTGCTAAGCTAGCAGAGCATGTCTTTTACACCTGGAAGCTGTTTCCCATTTGTCCATCTGAAGATGCTCATTTGTTGTTCTTACTCTCTGCTCCCATTTCTTCCTCACACGTGCCCCCATGCCACACTGAGCCTCTCGGTTCCCCCTTAGGTTGTGTGGACACTGAAGAAGCAGACATCTATCTGCTCATCGACGGCTCCGGGAGCACCCAGGCCACAGACTTCCAAGAAATGAAGACCTTCCTGTCAGAGGTCGTAAAGATGTTCAACATCGCTCCCCAGAAGGTGCGGGTGGGCGCCGTCCAGTACGCCGACAGCTGGGACTTGGAATTTGAGATCAATAAATATTCAAACAAGCAGGATTTGGGGAAGGCCATTGAGAACATCCGGCAGTTGGGTGGGAGCACGAACACGGGCGCAGCCCTGAATTTCACGCTGGGGCTGTTGCAAAAGGCAAAGCAGCAGCGAGGAAACCGAGTGCCTTGTCATCTTGTGGTCCTGACAAATGGCATGTCCCAGGATAGCATCCTGGAGCCTGCGAACAGGCTGAGAGAGGAGCTCATCCGTGTTTATGCTATCGGGGTCAAGGAGGCCAACCAGACACAGCTGCGGGAAATTGCAGGCGAGGAAAAGAGGGTGTACTACGTGAATGACTTTGACGCTTTGAAAGACATAAGAAAACCAAGTTGTTTCAAGAAATCTGTACTGAAGAAAGGTAGGAGGAATGGCGACTTTTCCTTTGGGCCCTGGGCTCACAGATGGCCCTCCTGCAATATTTGACATTGCAGGTTTGCAGAAACAGCATGAATTTCCGGGTTGTGTGGCTGTGCTTGTTTCCAGAACAAAACTGAGGGCCCACTAGAGCAGTGATGGCGAACCTTTTGTGCTCAGTGTGTCAGCGTTTTGAAAAACCCTAACTTAACTCTGGTGCCGTGTCACATATAGAAATTTTTTGATATTTGCAACCATAGTAAAACAAAGACTTATATTTTTGATATTTATTTTATATATTTCAATGCCATTTAACAAAGAAAAATCAACCAAAAAAATGAGTTCGCGTGTCACCTCTGACACGCGTGTCATAGGTTCGCCATCACTGCACTAGAGTGTGGTTCTAATTCATATCTGAGGCATAAAGTTTTTGGTGGAGTTCTCCCTTATTAGTACTAATTAGCCTCTTCCCACAAATCCCTGCTACCATAGATATATGCTTAGATACTGCATTTGTAAATGACCAAATGATTTATTTGAAGGAATATTTTGGATTTATTTAAATTTAACAAAAGTTTTATGGACTCTTTTAGAGCTCTATCAGTAGTTTTCAACCAGGGGAATTTTGCCCCCTTTGGGGACATTTGGTAATGTCTAGAGACATTTCTGGTTGTCATAACGAAGGGAGTGCTACTGGCATCTAACGAGTAGAAGTCGGGGATACTGCAAAACATCCCTCAGTATCCTACAATGCGTAGGCTACCCTCTCCAGTAAAAATTATCCGGCCCAACATGTCAGTAGTCCTGAGGTTGAGGAACTGAGTAATACACTAAATCAAATCATTAAATAACAAATAGAGTGGCCACTTTATGGCCTCCAGTGCTTTGTTTACTTGCTAACTAACCATCCTTACCAAGCACACATTTAGCTTCAATATAGAATTTTTTTTCCTGTTCACTCTTAATCTTTTTACATGATAAACATTTCACTTTCTCCCATGCAGCCTGCAAAGAGATGAAAGCTGACATCATGTTTCTGGTGGACAGTTCTGGCAGTATAGGACTTGACAATTTCATCAAAATGAAAACATTTATGAAAAGCCTGGTGAGCAAATCTCAGATTGGGGCAGATCGGGTGCAAGTCGGCGTAGTCCAGTTCAGTGACATCAATAAGGAGGAGTTTCAACTCAACAGATACATCTCGCAAAGTGAAATTTCAGATGCCATCGACCGCATGCCTCACATTGGACAAACCACGATGACTGGTAGTGCCCTGACCTTTGTGTCTCAGTACTTCAGCCCCGCCAAGGGCGCCCGGCCCAACGTCAGGAAGTTCCTCATCCTCATCACGGATGGTGAAGCTCATGACATAGTCAAGGACCCCGCGGTAGCACTGCGGCAAGAAGGCATCATTATCTACTCAGTGGGGGTGTTTGGCTCCAATGTCACCCAGCTGGAGGAGATCAGCGGGAGGCCAGACATGGTGTTTTATGTTGAGAATTTTGACATTCTGCAGCACATTGAAGATGATCTTGTTTTTGGAATATGCAGCCCCCGGGAAGGTAGGCCTGGGCATTCCTGCCAGTGGGATTATCCAAACACCACGTGTCCATGTTAGTCATTATTTCTACTAATTGAACACTGTAAACTTTTTGTTTGATTGAAATGGTTACCTTAATGCCGTGGTCAGCAAACTGTGGCTCGCGAGCCACATGCGGCTCTTTGGCCCCTTGAGTGTGGCTCATCCTAAGCCTTAGGAGTACCCTAATTAAGTTAATAACAATGTACCTACCTATATAGTTTAAGTTTAAAAAATTTGGCTCTCAAAAGAAATTTCAATCTTTGTACTGTTGATATTTGGCTCTGTTGACTAATGAGTTTGCCGACCACTTCCCTAATGGCTTTAGACCAGCGGTTCTCAACCTGTGGATCGCGATCCCTTTGGCGGTTGAACGACCCTTTCACAGGGGTCACCTAAAACCATCCCGCATATCAGATATTTACATTACGATTCATAACAGTAGCAACATTACAGTTAGGAAGTAGCAACGAAAATAATTTTATGGTTGGGTCACCACATGAGGAACTGTATTTAAAGGGCCAGAAGGTTGAGAACCCCTGCTTTAGACCTACATAGGCAATGTGACTTTCTTCAACAGAACTGTTGAGTTAAAGAATCAGTAAGGAACAGTTTGGGTCCACCTAGATCCTCTCCCATTAGTAGACAAATAGCAGCAGGGTAATAAGGCCTCCATTGAAGAAAAGTGGTAACTTCCTGGGTCTTAGATCAGGTTCCCCGGATTCTTGTGGAAGTGGTTTTTTGAGGAGGTGTTTTCAGAAGGGAAGTAAGGAAAGCAGGACAGGGCATGGGTAGGAGCTAAGCAAAAAGGTGGTCTTAGCTGGAGTCTTGCTTCAGCCTGCTCCCATGGGAAACTAGAGCATGAATTACACCACAGTCTGTTTCACTTTGAGCTGAAGGGCCCAGCCTGAGTCCTGGGGCTGTGTGTGGGCTGCCACAGCAGGCCATAGAGGGGCATACCCCCTGCTGGGCAAGGTAGCTTCCCTTTGACCTAACATCTACTATATGTCAGTTATTTTACAGTTTTTAAAATCCATTACTTATATAAAATGAGATGACATTTGTAAAAACACTGATATTTCTTAAATCCTATAAAGGACGACTCTAGTAGGGGAACTTGCCCTGTGCATGTCTTCATCCTAGATGTTCATCCTAGATGTTCATCTGGATCTTTTATCATCGCCTTTAATAAACTGGTAAACGTATTTTCCTGGGTTCTATGAGCCACTCTAGTAAGTTAATTGAATCTGAGAAGGTAGTTGTTAAACCTCCCATCTATATAGGAACTTGAGCAATGGATGCTTCAAAGGAAATAAATAGTAGATCCCAGTCCTCCTCTCATGAAACTACAGAGGAATGAAAGTGGTAAAACAAAAGCCCTACAAATATAAGAAACTTATTTATACTGTGACTCGAGGGGCTTGATGACAGAAGCATTCTGAAAGAAAAAAAATCTCTATGATTGTTTCAGTGGAGTTTTGAGGGAAGGGAGAAACTTGTACTGTTACTCAAATAACAGTTTTGTTCAGTTCCCACTAGACGGTTGATCATAGTCTGTAATTTGTGGTAAATGAGATACACCTAGTTTGTATTTCGTGGTAATTCTGCTGGGAGCAAATCTGAACTCTTTGAAGGAGCAACCCCAAGTAAACTACCCCCAGACCCCAGGGGAATCCAAACAAGCTCCCCACGGCAGCTGAAGGTCAGAAGGACATCGTTTCTTCTTTGGTGAAACCAGCTCAAAAGAGAAAAACTCATGTTTTTCCTTCCTATGTTGGGAAAAACCCAGTTCTTCCCTACTGTTTCACTCCTGTTGTCTTCTTTACTAGCCACATGGCGCACTTCACTTCCGATACTTCTGGTCACCCAATGTGTGGAGGTTTTTCCCATATCAACAAGAAATTCTCAGATACCAGCAGGGTGTCCAAGAATTCAATTCAAGTCAGACACTGTCTACCTGGAGGTAGCATCAGGTCCCACAGAATGAGGGCTCACTCCCATAAGATTGCCCCATGCCCCACTCCCCACTGCAGACAGCGGTCACAAGCCCAGGTTATCACCTGTGCTTCTGACCAACCTGCTATATAGATGGGAGGTTTAACAACTATCTTTTTAGCATCAGGTCCCACAGAATGAGGGCTCACTCCCATAAGATTGCCCCACGCCCCACTCCCCACTGCAGGATAAAGGATCCCGATGAACATCCAGGATGAAGACATGCATAGGGCAAGTTATGAGGAAAGGGGTGCAGAACTTCCAAGTATATATACAGCATATTCTCTGCCATTCCCAAGCGCCTCACTTTCCCAGAATCTTCATGTGTTCATCAAACAGCTCTCTGAACCCCGTACTTTTGGGATGATCCCTCACGAACTCCATTTTCAGCCCTTCTCCCTTCTCAGAAAAATGGGAATGAGGCTGAAAATTCCATGCTTGCTCTTCCCGGTGACTCGCCCTCACCCAGGAGCCATTCTTTCCAGAAGACAACAGGAAAGAAACACAAAGTAGGGGCCCATCCAGAGTCACCTCATTAGAACAAAAGACACCCCTGTCGCCCAGGAAATTACAAGGGTTTTGGGAGTTCTGTGTCAGGAACGGAGACAGAGACCAATATATATATTTTCTGTTACCTCACATAGCCTTTCTTGAAGTCATTGAGGGTAAATATATTGGCCACGGGGCTTTCAACAGCCCTACCACTTAGTGAGCAAGTGGCTGGCAAGAGAAGGAAGTGTGGTGAACCTCGCTGGAGGGGTGGGGGACTCCTTTCGCACAACTCCGTTTCTCCAGAATGGATGAGTTAACATTTGGAACATACCCCTGCAAAGCCTGCAGAGACATTGAGTTACATAAGGACTAAATCATTAAACATCTTACAATCCCACTTCTCCAGAATGAATGAGTTGGAGTTTAGACCTCTGCACTTTTACATAGAATATGCTCCATAGACGTGGCTTAAGTATTAATTGGGTCTTTCCTGCTTTACTTTCCATGGCATTGACCCAAGGGAAAAAAAGTTAATGGGAGCATCACCGCAGTTGGGCCAAGTGTGACATGGGCTTATGTCTATGGTGAGGCCCAATAATGAAACTAGATAGTGTTTCCAGAATGTCACAAAGGGGAGAAAATGAAACCCTGAAAAGTCAGCTGTCCTATAACCATGAAAAACTATACAGTGTTGCCAAATTCATTTTTTTCTTTGGCCATTTCCCCAAGGCTTATCTTGGGAATACAATTTCATAAACCCTACGGCTTAAACAGACAAATCTGTGTAAATGAAACCACATGTTGAAAGAACCATTTATACAGGAAAATTTCCACAGAATTGTAAATTTTTTTCTAGTCCAAGAGCATGTCCCCCTCTCGACCTTTACAGAAGGCTTTACTTTACTTTAGCCTTGTCCTAAAAACTCCCCGAGTTGAATTTTGCGATGTACTGCCAACACAAATATATATGTATTGTGTATGTTATCTAAGGAATGGACATGCTAATACACAGCTTGATCCAATGGAGAGGAGACATTGGCAATTAAAAAGCAGGTGTGGGGTGGTGAGTCCCCCATGATGTCCAAAGCTAACCTCATGGTTTTCCTTTCTCCTCCTCTTAGAATGCAAGCGAATTGAAGTTTTAGACGTTGTGTTTGTAATTGACAGCTCTGGCAGCATTAACTCTGATGAATATGCTATCATGAAGGATTTCATGATAAACTTGGTGAAAAAAGCTGATGTTGGCAAGAATCAGGTTCGGTTTGGGGCTATGAAGTATGCTGATGACCCACAAGTGCTGTTTTATCTGGATGAACTTGACACAAAGTTGGAGGTGATTTCAGCGCTCCAGAACGACCAGCCCATAGGGGGCAACACGTACACCGCCGAGGCATTAGGCTTCTCGGACCACATGTTCACCGAAGCCCGTGGCAGCCGCCTGCACCGAGGGGTCCCCCAAGTCCTCATCGTGATCACCGATGGGGAGTCCCATGATACAAAAGATCTCAATGCCACGGCCAAGGCCTTGCGGGACAAAGGCATTCTTGTCCTGGCCGTGGGGATCGAGGGTGCTAACCCTGTGGAGCTGCTCGCCATGGCAGGATCAAGCGACAAGTACTTCTTCGTGGAGACTTTTGGAGGCCTGAAGGGGATCTATTCAGACGTGTCAGCCAGTGTGTGTAACTCCTCACAAGTAGGTAAGGTTTGCCAATTAAGTTTTTCTTCATTATCAGCAGAGGTCCAAATGAGGGAGAAAGCAATAGCCCTCAAGAGTACGTTCTGCAAACAGGAGAGGAGCACTAATCCCGTTATAAGACATCTCATTTGGCCTCCTCCCTAAAGAGGAATACATTCTACAATATCACTACTCCCTTCTGTCTAAACCAGTGATGGCGAACCTATGACACGCGTGTCAGAGGTGACACGCGAACTCATTTGTTTGGTTGATTTTTCTTTGTTAAATGGCATTTAAATACATAAAATAAATATCAAAAATACACATCTTTGTTTTACTATGGTTGCAAATGTAAAAAAATTTCTATATGTGACACCAGAGTTAAGTTAGGGTTTTTCAAAATGCTGACACGCCGAGCTCAAAAGGTTCGCCATCACTGGGCTAAACTCTTCTCATGATGGGGAATTCACCATTTTTCAAGTAAGCTTTATTGATTGGGGCACAAATTAGTTTTCATGTCATTTCCATCCATTAGTTCTTCTTCCTGCTTTTTACACAAGAAATCAAATTCCATACCTTCCTAACAACTAGTGATCATTGCCTGGAGTCAATAATAAACATTCTATTCCGGCCTCAGATGTTGCCCCAGCAGAGTACAGTAGGACTTCCTTTGTCCTGGATGCTGTTTCTATTCTGGCATCTGGCGATTGCATGGCCACTTTTATTTCTATGTGTCAGTGTGTCTGTCTGTCTGTCTGTCTGTATGTATGTATGTAATTCATTCAGTCATTCAGCTGTCCTTTTACACCATTTCAAAGGGAGATCATGATCTATTTAAATTCCTTGTCTTTATTAAGAGTATTGTACTAAAAATACTGACTACTTTTTATTAGATAAATTGCTATTAATCTAGGATTCCAACATCTTGATACAGTTCTTTTTAAAAATTAACTTTTCTGGTTTTCATAGGTATTGCCTCCTAAGCATGAAAAACTATCTTTTTCTTTCACAAAACTAACCAAGTCTTTCTGGGTCTTACTGAAAACTAGGACAAATCTCTTATCTTCTAGGTGGCCATTGCCTAAGATTCAATCTGTTCTTTTCTGTAGAAGTTGACATTGCATTTTTATTTTTTTAATACTTTTTGTTAATCCTCACCCAAGGATATTTTTTCCATTGGTTTTTAGAGAGAGTGGAAGGGAGGGAGAGGGAGAGAGATGGAGAGAAACACACTGCTTCCCCACTGGGGCCAGGAAGCAAACCCACAACCCAGGCACGTGCCCTGAGGAATCAAACCCATGACCCTTTGGTGCATAGGCCAATGCTCTGATCACTGACCCACAGCAGCCAGAGTGACATTGCTTTTTTTTAAATTTTTTAAAATGTATTGATTTTAGAGAGGAAGGGAGAGGGGGAGAGAGGTAGAAACATCAATGATGAGACAGAATCATTGATTGGCTGCCTCCTGCATGCCCCACACTGGGGATCGAGCCTGCAACCCGGACATGTGCCCTGACTGGGAATCGAACTGTGACCTTCTGGTTCATAGGTCAATGCTCAACCAATGAGCTACACCAGCCGGCCTGTCATTGCATTTTTAAACAGAAAGTTCTTCCTTGGGCAGGAAAAAGTACTTTATTTCCTTTATTTGAATCTAAAACAAAGAAATTTATTAAGTTAACCAATTCCTGAAGGATCTATTTATCATATTTCTTTTTATCTCTTTTTGTATATCTCAGCTGTGGGATTCTCAGACACCTTTTGTTTTCCACAAAGCTAACATGGGACTTAAGTGAGTTAGGTCCATGGTGAGATCTCTGGGGAATTCAGGGAAATGTTAATGCTTACCAGAAGGCTAAGGGATACACATGAGCATGTGCCAAGCATAACTCATTCACTGGCAATCATCTTTCATATTCTTTTTGTTTTGTATTTTCTGTGTTAACACCAAGGAAGCATACTATGCTATACTGAATTGTTTGCTCAAAAATAGTATTCTCAAGTAGATATTTTTGCCTATATGCATCAAAAGGGGGCTGATAAAGAGGAAAACTTCTGAGATATAGATCAGAAGGCATGATTTTAAAACTTCAATTTGTCTTAATACACCAGAAAAGTACTCATTGGCTCAACTGGCCAGGGAGCTGAGTCAGTGCTACAAACCATCTGTCTCTTTGGGTGAAGCTCTGAATGGATGTGCGCTATCTGTTTTTCTTGATGTGCTACTGTCCCCGGGTTTTCCAGAAGGGTTAAGGCTAGATCACAGGTGAGAGCAGGTTCTCTGTAGCAGTCCTCCTCCCCCAGCATCTTGGAAAAGAAAATGGTGTGAGACCAAATGGAAAAGCAAAGAGAATTATTAAAAAAAATGTGAGTTGTTCCCCCCTAGTACCACCTTTGGAACTGACGGGTTTTATTTCTTCTCCAATTAATGTGACCACTGAGTGGCCTACGATAAAAAACCACTTTCAGAAATACCATTTCTATATAGCTGCAAACATTTAACTCAGCGGTTCTCAACCTGTGGGTCGAGACCCCTTTGACGGTCAAATGATCCTTTCACAGGAGTCGCCTAAGACCATCCTGCATATCAGATATTTACATTACGATTCATAACAGTAGCAACATGACAGTTATGAAGTAGCAACGAGAATAATTTTATGGTTGGGTCACAACATGAGGAACTGTATTTAAAGGGCCAGAAGGTTGAGAACCACTGAAATCAGGCTGGGTGAAAGAATGAAGAACAATCTAATTTTTGTTGCTGTTCCTTTTCCTCTCCTTTATAGATTGTGAAATTGAAAAAGTAGATCTTGTGTTCCTCATGGATGGTTCGAATAGCATTCATGAAGATGACTTCAAGAAGATGAAGGCCTTCTTGGCATCGATCGTTCAAGATTTTGATGTCAGAGCCAACAGAGTGCGCATAGGAGCAGCCCAGTTTAGCCATACCTACCGGCCAGAGTTTCCACTGGGAACGTTCGTAGGGAAAAAGGAGATATCACTTCAGATTGAAAACATCCAGCAGATCTTCGGATACACACACATCGGCGCTGCACTCCAGAGGGTGGGGCAATTCTTCCGGCCAGACATGGGCAGCCGGATAAACACCGGTACCCCACAAGTGTTGCTGGTCCTCACAGATGGCCAATCCCAAGACGAGGTGGCTCAGGCCGCTGAAGACCTGAGACACAAAGGTATCGACATCTACAGCGTGGGCATCGGGAATGTGGATGACCAGCAGCTCATTCAGATCACCGGGACTGCAAGTAAGAAACTGACGGTTGACAACTTCGATGAACTGCAGAAGGTCAAGAAAAGGATCATTCGCAACATCTGTACCGTAGGGGGTGACAGCAGTAAGTATTCAGATGTGTCCCTCGCGTGTATCCTGCCCCTGTGTTCACTGACATTTTCCTCAAGCTCTGTTTACGGCTGGTGGGGGAATTTGGATTCCTGCCTCTGGATTTCAAGTGGAACGTATCACAGTTCGCAGGTATTTTCTTGTGACTTGTGGATTGAGAAACAGGGCATCCGAGAGAGTTGTCTGTTCTCCCCCTTGCCTCCTGGGAGAGCATGCCCTCTTTGTAAATGTGCATCCTTCGATTTCAGACGCTGTGAGGAAAAAGCCGTTGTTGATAATCTGGTTGGTTTCAGAGGCTGGAGGACGTGTATCAAAGAAATAAACCATTTGACAGATTTGGGTTGCCTGGCAATAGGGCCTACAGAGCTGCCAAGTGCTGCACGGTATGAGGATGCAGGGACTGTCTTTAGAGGGTTATGTTTTTATTATGAAACTTTCCTGTGGAAGTTAGTAAATTACTTCTTAAAACTCAGCACAGCCCTGACTGGTTTGGCTCAGTGGATAGAGCGTCAGCCTGTGGACTGAAGGGTACCAGGTTTGATTCCGGTCAAGGGCATGTACCTTGGTTGTGGGCACATCCCCAGTAGGGGGTGTGCAGGAGGCAGCTGATCAATGTTTCTCTCTCATTGATATTTCTAACTCTCTATACCTCTCCCTTCCTCTCTGTAAAAAATCAATAAATATATAAAAAAAAACACCTCAGCACATTTTGACATCCCCCCCCACCCCAACAGATGGAAGGAAAGGTAGCTTTTTCTATTTTTGTATAAAAAGTGCCTAATAGGTTGGCTGTGATTTTGAATAATGGTAAACATTAACCCCGGATTTTCACCAGGGAGAGAGAAGCTTACATAGTTGCTAAGAGCAGCTCTGAAGACAGGCAGCCTGGCTGCTCCATGGCCATTTTTTTCTTGGACAGTTTCTTCTATAAGTTTGATTTTTTCATCTGTAAAATGTGAATAATAGCAGCACCTGATTCAAAACATCATTGGGAAGCTTAAATGAGAAAATGCATATTTAAGCTTTACTTTGATTAAGCATGACACCAAAGATGTAATTATAGAGTGCTCTATTTTTGTCTACCACCGACCCATGAAATTGATGCATGAGGGCCAGCTCCTCTCTTGCTCCTATTCCTTTCAGGAGATAAGTGAACCTCTTCTTGGTGATTCATATGTCCATCCAAGTGTAACAATTAAAACTTCATCCAAGGGTACTCTGCTTTCGTAGCCAGCCATGGGCGGCTCCCCTGCCACAAAGAAGAGGCCACATGTGGTTGGCATTTTATCCATTGTTCCCACCTCTCACTTCTACCCCCTTTCTCCCAGGCCCTGCCCTCTTCTTGCTAGCCATACTTTCTGGCCTTCCCAGAATGGGCTGGGGAAGGGAGAAGAGCTAAAGAGGTACAGGGAAGTTGGCACCTGACGGCACATGTCAGCAATTCGTTTTCTATGACAGTAGCCCATGTCTGAAGTTGAGTCCATTCCTCAGTCAAGGATTTTCCCACCTGCCCCGATCATTACCCGCCCCCACCACGGCACATTTGTCAGTGGATCTTTCCACCACAGTTCCCTCGAGGAAGATATGCATGTCTCAATTCCAGATGTTTCAGCCTTCCTCCACTTCTGAGCAGCTGGTGATGCCTTCAGCTTTATTCTGCTGCCATGTCTTTGCCATTCCAGGTAGCCTTGTTGGACAGGAGATCAGAGAAGCCAAAACAGCCCTTACTTACAGGCAACCATAGCAACTCCATGGGAAACAGTAACATATCAATTTCCCTGATAAACACCGGAAGTTATGCGCCCCGTCCCCAGTGTGGCACCTCTCCTTTGCAGAGAGAGCAGCATGCCATCCTGCATCTCATCCTGCAGAATTTCTAGGCTTGGGTAATCTCCAACTTATCTCCTAAAGCTCCTCTCTCCTGACTTAAAGAGGACATTACCTTCTTTCCTTTTACATGTGTGTATGTGGATATGGGGTGGGAGAGCTCACCACACATCAACAGCGTTCTCCAAAAATGCTCTTCTGAACTGCAAGTTCAAAACTTTTATCAGACCCAATGTGTAGGCTACAGCTTAAGAGTCCGAGAATTGATCAGGGACTATTGTCTTTGTAAACTCTGCCTCATGATCTCCCCATACTTTGGCATGTGTCTGGTGACTTCAGCCAAACCTTCGACATTAACGTACTGTTTCACATGAAATACCCGTTTCCAGTTATTAGGCAGGAATTTTTTTTTTTGAGCTATCTATTCTCTACTTGAGAGAATAAAAGAAAACCATGTGGAAAATCAAAGCCAGGAGTATATGCACCAAGTAGTGTGTGATTTCTCTTTAAAGGAGACAGTCCTGAGTATGAAAATAAATAAGTAAGGAAAGTACTCTCAGATAAACTTGAAGTCATTATGGCAGCAAGCAAGAATGTGAGGCCTTTATAGCCAAGCCGTGGGCTGAGGCTGAGGAGACTGGAATGAACACTGATAAAGCTTCAAAGGCATGTGCAAATATATCAGAGGGTGCCTGTTCTTCTTCTTCTTTTTTTTAAAAAAAAAATATATTTTATTGATTTTTTACAGAGAAGAAGGGAGAGAGATAGAGAGTTAGAAACATCGATGAGAGAGAAACATCGATCAGCTGCCTCCTGCACATCTCCCACTGGGGATGTGCCCGCAACCCAGGTACATGCCCTTGACCGGAATCGAACCTGGGACCTTTCAGTCCGCAGGCCGACGCTCTATCCACTGAGCCAAACCGGTTTCGGCAGCCTGTTCTTAAACTATAAACTCTCAGCTCTAGGAAATCAGTACCTTAGTGAGGCTCAAAGCGAGTCACACTTACAACCTGAACATCTAGCTTTGCTTCTTATTAAAATATGCATAACTTTGGAGACATCAGTATCCCTTCGTAGTTTTCTCATCTGCGAAGTTACATCATCTCCGTTTCTCTTCATTGTACACTGTGATCTCCTATGTGTGAAAGGAAGGGCAGCTGCATGGAGTAGGAGAGAAGTGACTAAGGTTAAATATTTCTGGAGTATCTGTCAAGGGTCAAGTATGGTGCTCTAAGCATTTTGAATGCTTTAGCTCAACAAATTCTCCCCCAACCCATATGGCTTATATCTTTATTTTCAATTATAAACGAGGAAAATGGGACTCAAAGGAATATGGCTAACTTGACCCAGAACATGCAGGACATAACAGACTCAGCAAATTTTGAAACCTAGGTCTGTCTGACACCAACCCAGTTTTTTTCGTTGTTAAATTAAGCTGCCTGTTTTCTTGACCTCGTTGTTGTCTAGAGTATCTCATGCTGATGTTATAGAGAAATAGTGTCTAAGCGTTCTGCCTCACCAGTTTATATCTGGAACTGAAGACATCATGGGTTTGTACCTTGAGATTGTTTCGATAAGCTGCTGCTCCCTAGTGAAACCACTTACTGTTAAGTTGTCACTTTCAACATCACAATCTAGTAGCAGAACTAGTAACCTACCTGACCTACCATCACTACTCAGGAAGCAGTAGGATAAGGTAGTTTGGCATACAGACTCCAAACAAGCCTGGATCTGAATTCCGAGTGTGAGGTCCACAGCAGTAACTGTGAGACCGTGGGTCCGCTGCTCTGTCACAGCTTCCTCTTGGGCAGAATGAGTTTCGGAAGAGTTCCTACTTAGTCTGTTTCATAAGGATAAGTGAGATCCTGAATGGGAAGTCGGTGTAAATGTTCAGCGAGTATTAATAACTATCACAGAGATGGAGTGATGAGTTGGTTCCCAGAAGGACCATTTACCAAGGGGTCCTTGGTTGAGGAACTTTGATATTTTAGCAATATTTTAAAGCCATGTTCAAATTTAATATCTCACCATATACCAGATTCCTCTAAGCAACTAAGTTCCAAAGTCTGTTTTTTGAACCTTTATTCGTGTTTATTTTCCTGATTTTTCTTTGAGTCTGGCTATTCTGACTACCTAGAGAAGACCGGGCAGTTCTCAGGATAAGAAAGTCCTGCCTGTTCCTTTGCCATGGAGCCATAATTAGGTAGCCAAAGCATCAAGTGTACCTCTTATCTGTGCATCATCATAGATAGAGGAATCAAAAAGGAGATGAAGCAAAAGGCCAGTCTGATTAAGATGAGGTAAAAGACACCCTCAGGATTTGATTCAAGGAATGTGGGAACTATAAGGAAAGTTAAATGGTCATTTCCAATGCATCTTAACAAGGATCTCTGTATGTCTCTGTCCTTACTGGGCTCTCTAGAAAATGGAGCTCAAAGCAAAGTTTGTGCTAATATTTTATGTGCTAATACTGCAGGGGAGCAAGAGTGAGCGGAAGGGAAGTAATACAGGAAAGGAGAGAAAGTGTAATACAAGATATATGTTACCAAGCTAGCTGCAGCTTTTTGAGAAAGCATAACCAGCATGTTGGTCATGCAGAACACCGAGGAAACCATACAGAGCCACCATATAGACCTCCTGGGAATAAAGAAGGGGATTAATCTGCCAGTTCCTTCCCATCTATGACCTCTCATTGGTCAGAGGTTACCCCATGAAGAGTCAGTTCTCCCATCCTATGTGTTGTGTTATCCAGCCTTTTGGGGAAACCAGATACAGAACTCACAGTGCTTTATATCTGTGGCTACACATGGTGGAAGGAGCCAGAACTCCCATGAGTACAATTGGGTTGGACATGGGCATCAGAATTATTGTGGCTCTACTGTAATGAGCATGATGGAGGCCATGTCAAAGTCCTCCCCACCCCCACACACAACCTTGGGAAACCAGACAATGGTGGCAGCCAAGGCTCTCCATTGGATACATGTCCAAGTACTTGTGTGGGGGAGAGGGGACAGGAGGTCCAAGCAAATCTGGGAGGTATATAAACTAAGACTTTTACAGTAACTGTTTTCTTGATCATTCTTTTTTTGTTATTGAAATCTCAGATACCCCTTCTTTTAAAGGCCACACACAAATTTTTTATACTTGCTAATAACTGCCAACAGTCTAACTTTCTTCTTTATTTTCTCAAGAATCTGTCTTCTAATCTTACTAATATATCCTACTTCCTGCTGATGGCAGATTCTGCTAATTCTTAATAAGAATCTGCCATCATCAACTCCGATTAAGGACTTTCTTTATAAGTCAGATAATTAAAATCAGCTTTTGGGTCTGGCAGGGAACCGTAAGACTTTAACTGTCACTCCAATCCATTCTTTTCTGTTCCTTTATATTTTTATTTTGAAATACATAATTTTATTTTTGTAGGCAAGAAAATGAATGCCCAGAGGGGTTAAGAGATTTGCCAGGTTATTTAGCAGTAACAGAGTTGTGACTGGTACATGACTAACACTAAACTTTGTGCTTCCCACTCAAAGACCTCCCCCTTCCACGCCTCCCCATGCTGTTTGTGAGGACTAGTCAAATGCTTAGGACATTAGCTTACTTCTCCATCTTATCACCCTCTGTAGCCAGTCCTGTGACTTACCTTCTTAATTTCCCTATACTCATTGCCCCTCGTCTGTTCTCCTCACTCCTGCTATCCTAATTTAACCCTACCTTTCTCTTTGGAAATCCAATTTTAACCGTCTCCCTAGCTCAATTCCCAAACCATCCCTACCTCTTATTAACTTTGAAGGCTCCTAATTTGAGAGCAGATGTCTCTGTAGAGTTTTCAAGGCCATTACGTGAGAGTCCACTCGTTTAGTATGGCCTAATTCCTCTAATTGTATTTACACTCATAGCTGCTAGCTCTGTACTTGCTCCCCAAATTCTATTCCTTGGATCATATTATCATGGAATTATTTGTCAATTTGAATTAAAGAAACACAAGGAACTTATTTACTAGACTTTGTACTTTCAGTAATCTAGACCAAAAAAATAAAATACTAAATTTTTATAAGGAATAGTTCTCAGTAATGACATTTTGGCATTTCTTTGTTTTGTTTTGTTTTTCTTTTTCTCTCACCAGAGACTGTTTTCCTTGAAGGCAGTAACATATTTTGGTTACCGAGTGGTTTTCTAACAATGTTCATCCAAGAGGGAAATTTTCAATCTCAAGATAGAAATGAAAGGATACAGATTCAAGAGGAATTTGGGAAAGGACAAATTCTTAATGCTTCCTTCTGACTAGTTTCTTTCTTTTCATTTCACTTTCTGACTATTGGGGAAGAGATTTTTCCAATAAAGTAAGTGCAGTCAAATTAGAAACCCGCATTTCAGGTTTTCTTGATAACATATTGATTTACTTCAAATGTCAAAGTGATTTAAAATTGATTATCAAATAAGGCTTTATATTTTCCCTCACCTGACTCTTCTCATTAAAAATGAATCAAGTTACTGGCCCTTATTTTAAGAATTGAAACTGACATTTTAGTTTGAAAGATTTGCAGATGTTTAACTGACCAGTGTGTCTGGAGGTGGTGAAGGCAGACATTTGTTCACACAACAAATAGCTGAAAAACTGCTTATCCAAACAAAGCAAATTGAAAATATACACTCCCCCCCTTTAACTTACCAAGCAAGCTGTGTATGTTGAATTTATTAGAAAGGTTGAAGTTTTTTTGCCAAGCTAAAGTTCTTGAAAGAAGAGTGTATGTTACATGACTTTATTCTTCTCTAATTATCTTCCCTTTGTGAGGCTCAGCTGAAAATAATAAGCTCTTTCTAATTTCTCCTGTGCTTAAATGCCCCTGGAGTTTATATGAATAAGAGCAAAACATTTTTTAAAATGTGTTTTTATTGATTTAGGGAGAGGGAGAGAGAGATAGAAACTTCATTGATGAGAGAGAATCATCGCTTGGCTGTCTCCTTACGCTCCCACCCCCACACACTGGGGATTGAGAGGCAACCTGGGCATGTGCCCTGACCTAGGAATTGAACCTGTGACCTCCTAATGCATGGGAAAACACTCGTTAGTGCAATATCTCTCTAAGTATTTCTTGAAGCCCCAGATGGCATTGGCTTTGCCTTCCTGAATGGCTGAGCTCTGAGGGCAGCACCATCTTTGACATGGTTAAATGTGGGGAATTTGGCGCTCAGTTTTTCACCTGTAGGACTTACATCAAGCAAGATTTCAAAGGATCTCTTGGAGCATTTGTTTGCCATTTTATTTTTTCTTTTCTGAATGGATTTTAGAAGACAGAAGAGGAAACATTCCTTTTGGGACGTTAAATCATCAAAATCATTCCTTTAGACAAGTTCTTTGTGATTTCTTTTTATAAATTATTTCTCTGTGCAAATGGTTTTATATTTCCCTTATAATTTAGTATTAGTTGAATGTTGATAAGTAGTGTGATATAAATTTGCGATTTTAGACTCTTAACAAATATACTTTACATATTTAAATGACTCTGCATAGCTTTTTCAATAACCACAATAAAATCTTTCAGAATTTTGTTATAGAATCATCTAGATTTTACACCAGTTGAAAATAATAATACTATATACTTTTGCAGGTTATGAAAGAGTGATTCTGGGCCTCTTCCATTATTCCCTCATGTTCTTTCTCATTTTTCAACTTTGTAACTGGAATAGAAGTAAAAATTCCAAGTGCCTTGGTTCAGATATGGCATCCAAGTCAAATAAGGGATTATTTGATCTAATAAGGTACTTTTTTCCCCTTAAATCCTAGATTGTTTTGTGGATGTTGTGGTTGGATTTGACATCTCCACTCAGCAGAAGGGGCAGACTTTGCTTGATGGCCAGTCTTGGATGGAAACCTACCTTCCAGACATCCTACGTGCCATCAGCTCCCTTAATGGGGTTAGCTGTGAGGTGGGCACAGAGACTCAGGTCAGTGTAGCTTTTCAAGTAACCAATGCCACGGAAAAATATTCTCCCAAGTTTGAGATCTATAGTGAAAACATACTGAATAGCTTGAAGGATGTCACAGTTAAAGGACCATCCTTTCTCAACGCAAACTTCTTGAGTTCCCTGTGGGATGCGTTTCAGAATAAATCGGCTGCTCGAGGCAAGGTAACTTGATTTTATTTTATTTATTGGTCTGTGGTTCCGGTGACCTCCCTTTTACTCATGTTTCTTTCTTGAATACTTTCCTAGGTGGTTCTCTTATTTTCAGATGGATTGGATGATGACATCGAAAAACTTGAACAAAAATCTGATGCTCTTAGAAAAGAAGGTATTGAACATGGGGGAGGACTGGGGGAGGGATCATTATTGACTTTATACTCTCAGAACTCAATGCTGGCTCTTAAGTTTCCAGGCACACAGCCCTGAATTTGACAACCTTTCTACTCTGTATGCACTTGGCAGAGCACATGAGTTCTCAGAACATTCTGGCATTGACTTTTTTTTTTAACTCATGCCCTATGTATATGAAAAAACACTGAATATAAAGTCTTACTTTTTCTCTCATATTACTCTATTTCTTCCTCTCAAACTTTCCAGGAAAGTGTGTAACTTTGCCTCACATGATCTAATATTGCTACTTCTTTAGTATCAGCAGACGTGAACCATGTATTTCTTTTAGACCAAGGAATGGAAGAATGGGTTTATGTTCTTCAACACCCTTAAAACATGTTCAGAGTTGCAAGCAGTATTGGACAAGTTTACTCATGTTTTGGGGCTTTCTAATCAGTTCCTTTCTTCAGACCAGAGATAGCCCAACCATGGTGTCTATGAGTGTTTAAAGCTCTGGTACCAACTTTTGGCTTCAAGAACTAGTGCCCAATCTGGCTTCTTGTCAGTTCTTACCCAAAATATGGATCAGTGGAATGCATCTAAATGTTCTGGTTTGACTAAGAATAGGAAACCCTTCCTGTAAGTGGATGCTGCTGGTGCCCCACCCAGATTCCCTCTTCCAGCCAGGTTCCCTTTCCCCATTCTCCAGCTGTGAGTGTTGGCTGCTAACAACTCACAGGTCCCCTTTCTCTGAGGAATTGCCCTTGGTCAATGGGAGCCACCTCACTTGGAAGGTTACTTCCTACCCCATTCCTGGGCAGCAGGTTGAGTACATAGAGTTGGATCTTTGCCTCAAAATAGCACCATGCGGTGTGATTTATGTTCCAAGTTCCTCATGGGATCAGGCTGACACTAGACTCCAGCTGAAACACTGTCTTGCTCAAACCCTTTCTCTGCCCTGCCCTTCTTCCCCCTCAGCCCTTTCTTCTGAGAGTTCTTCCTCAGTAAATTATGTGCAGCCAAATCGCTATCTCAGGCTCTGTTTCCAGATTCTCTGACCTAAGACATCCGCCTCCAAGCTTAGTTATTAGAGACTGAGCGGATTTGTCTTTGCTAGTTTGGTTCTCTCTCTTCAATCTTAAACAAATTGCAAAGTTCACTGGATTTGCAGCTAGAGGATAAGGATTTTTATTTTGCCCTTTATTTACTAAAGCTACTTTCTCTATGTTCTATCAAGTCTTGGCATTTCTTTCATGAGTTGTAGTGGAAATTTTAATGAACAGGACCCTAGAGTTCTTAGTTTGAATGGGTAGGTGTTTTTTTGTTTGTTTGATTTCAGCTCTTCTTTTGTGAGGAAAGATGTATCTCTTACAGACAACATCAAAACTTTCTCTGGGAAGTTTGTCTTGGAACACCCAGATTTCTAAGACCAATCTTCATTCTTCCTACTCCCAAAGAAAATTTGGTAAACCGATTTCAACTTCAGAAGCTAGATTTTTTTTTATATATCCTCAGAAATTCAGAATCTTTGGGGGAGAGATAAAGGGATGATGGCCATATGTTCTTTGAAAAGTGTCATATGAATAAGGATGTCTCTAGCTCTGGCTTCCCATATTTAAACACATATAATTTCTGGTTCATAGGTTGACACCCAACCAGTGAGCCACACTGGCCAGGCTCTGTGGATCCTTTTAAACTCACTATTTCACTGTTATAATTTCCCCTGTCTCCAATTTCATTAGTTCTGGAAAGTGTAATTCTTTTTGTTCTCTGATGAGTCTTGTTACTTGTCAGGCTTTTATTGCTGGGGGAAGTAGACAATAAAATGAGTGTTCCTCTTG
The DNA here is from genome assembly GCF_000147115.1 of Myotis lucifugus. NCBI lineage: Eukaryota > Metazoa > Chordata > Mammalia > Chiroptera > Vespertilionidae > Myotis > Myotis lucifugus. Next base: position 3,889,357 of record NW_005871056.1, read on the forward strand.
CAACTGTTTTCCTAGAATAACAGTTTAGGCACACATGTGCAGAAAGATTAAAATTACCCAACCCCCCTCACCTGGAGACCTGTACCTTGTGTTGGCCAGGCCTGAATGCCCTTATCACTGTTGCTCTGACTGGAGCCACCGATTCAAGTGACCTGGCTGATCTTCTCTACATTGAATTTGGGAAAGGATTTGAGTACAAGACCCAGTTCACTATTGGAATGAGGGATCTGGGGAGCCAACTGTCAAAGCAGCTGGTAAGTTATTCAGAAAAGGCAGGTGAGTTTACATTTTCTATTTTGTGTACAGGTTTAAAATGTATGCTTATGAATTTGAACTAGCTTTGTTCATCAGGGAGTGCAGAAAGAATTTTCTGACTTAGTGGACAGTTGAAATAAGAGGATGTTTTGAAAGAAAGTAATACAGTAGAGAGATGTCAAAGCATGTTTGATTTACATGGTTGGCCAAAAAAGAAGGAAAAAGAAGCAACTAAATAGCACTTATAGTCCTGCTCAAATTAAATGAAGGAACGTAAGTGCCAAAGAGTGTGAGATCTGAGAGTCAATCAGCTGCTCCCTCAGCCAGCCAGTTTGCACATTCCTTGTGGATCCTAAGTGTCACAGCTCACCACACTGAGTATGATTCTAGTGCCTAAAATGTGTATTTTCCCTGCAACATGGCCTGTCAGTGAGAACCACTTACATTTAGGGTTTAAGTAGAGAAAGAGCCATCTGCTTCAACGTTGAGGAAAAACTAGTTGAATAACCTCCTATGTTGTACTTTATGAGCAATGAAAAGATGTGTGAAGGCTGCCTTCACTGACCGGGATTTTTGCCTTATGATCTATTTTTAGAACCTAATGTCTACGTGAGATGCATCTCAATCATATTTCTTTCAGAAACATACAGGATTTCAAACTAGAGTGATTAAGTGTTACCAAGTTGTGTGGCACTACTTTCACCTTAATAAATGGCTAATAATTTATAATTTGCTTATAATTTATAAAACCTATAATCAGCAAATTAGGACCCTCTTCAGTAAAGTGAGAGGTCCTGCTATTTTGCACCTACAGAATTGGTATATAAATAGATATGTAAACACAATTTGTTCAGTGTAGTAGTTGTGCAAAAAATAATTGCTTAAAGAATATGGAAGTTTTGTTGGAATTTCTTTCTACATGGGAAGACAATCTATTTTTAACAATGTATTTTTTTCTCTACTACTCTTTGAAATCTGTAGTGGTCATTCATAGCAGGAGGAAGTTATTCCTCAAAATAACCGTCAGTTTTTAAATATCACATAAATGCAACACATTACAAGAAAAACTTCTTTTAGACACAGATTGATTTTAATGTTAATAGTAAAAGATTTGTTGTTGTAGGGTTTGGGTGATCCAAAGAAAGTTGATATTATCTACACTAATAAAACAGAAACATGCAAATTGGTGTCACTCCACTATGCCCACCAGCCAATCACAGTGACTATGCAAATTAACCCAACAAAGATGGCGGCGAATTTGCATACGCAGGCACTGAGCAAAGACTGAAGACTGAAGAGCGCTGTGGCCACAGCTGAGAAGCCTAGCCTCAAGGCTTGGCTTCTCTGCTGTGGCCGGACCAAAGGCCTGGGTCCTGGGTGCTGGAGGAAAACCAGTGCCAGCAGCCAGGGGAAGGAAGGCCTATAGCGTGAATCTTCGTGCAATGGGCTTCTAGTATAACATGAAATCAGAGAATCTATTTTGTTGTTGTTATTTGATTTCATGTGTTTCAAGTGTTATTGGGTTTGATAGTTTCAGGGGGGGAAAACCAGAATTTTCTAATGTCAGAAAAGAAACATTATATAATAAGAGACAAAGAGAGGAAATTGCTAAATAGTTATCACAAAAGATTGCATTTTTCAACACACTAGAATTTTGATGGGAAACTTCTCAATACAAAGGCTGATTCTGTCCCACTAAAGGCAAATCATGGAATTTACTGTAAACAGAGAATTTTCCTAAAAATAAATTTTGTGTGTGAATTGTAAAACTGCAATGGAATATGTCTATTATTCAGGGTATGATTAAATTAGACCCAGGATGAGATTTACGCAGACATTTAAATATAGAATATAATTAGAATATGAATTTTTGGTCAGAGTAGACAGAGGAATACTCTCCTCATGCCCCCACCCTCTCCAGCAAGTGCTTCTGGAATGTTGAACATGCAATTGTGTTTTTGAGATCCTGTCACACACACTGTTCTGAAAGTGTTTACCAGTGGACTCCATTCCAAGCAGTGTGACATTGGGCACCGTCTAAACCAGTGGTTCTCAACCTTCCTAATGCCGCAACCCTTTAATACAGTTCCTCATGTTGTGGTGACCCCCAATTTCATTGTTACAAATTGAACATAATTAAAGCATAGTGATTAATCACAAAAACAATATGTAATTATATATGTGTTTTCCGATGGTCTTAGGCGACCCCTGTGAAAGGGTCTTTCGACCCCCAAAGGGGTCACGACCCACAGGTTGAGAACCGCTGATCTAAACCCTCTAGATACAAACAATGCACAGCCAGGAAACGAAGAAAACAGTGTGCATTCATTTTATTGAACAAAACATTGGGGGCAGAATTACATAGGGCAATCAACAACACCATGGCCAATGCTAGGATGGGGTGGGAACAGGAAATCACATAAATTAGTATACAATGAGTTGGCCATGCCTAAACTGATACCATTTTGAGAACACAGAAGATCTTTGAGTTGAATTCGAATTCCTCATATGCCGGAGAATGCAGCTCGCAGAACAAAAGATGGATGGTACAGAATGTCTCATGCATTCTCTCAAGAGCACGGTCACTTTAATGGTGAACAGGCTTCTGAAACTGACAGGTGTCTGAGTCACACTGGTGAGCTTCTGTGTGTGTTGGGAAGCGATGTCACCAAATGTATTTGCTGCTTTCCCCCAAGGTCAATGTTGCTGAAAGGACTTGCTGTTGTTTATTCTGCAAGTGCATTGGAGGAGATGGAACAGCGGGAGATCCTGGACCACCCGGGAAAAAGGTAATTTTAAAATGTATGGCTCACTTTATTTGAAAGTAAGTATGTCTTTCAGACATGAGTTCAGGTAGAAGTAAGGGGTGATTTTAACTTCTGGGCAGAGCCTTGGAGGCAACCTGTTATTCTCTTTTTATATGTCAAACTAGATGGCCGCGGCTTTTTCTTGGCATTCTAAATTGGAGTGTTTCTAAAAACTTTTTGTACAAGTCTCAGGAGAAACAACTGCCAAGATCGTTGATTATCCAGTGTTCTAGCATTGATGACAGTGATGTAGGAAAATCAATTGTCGTCTTTCATGTTGAATAATGAAAACCTTCTGAATACCATTGTCATTTCAATTTTTATTTTTAATGACTGCAGAGCCACTTAAAGCAGGAATATTTTGTGTAGTCTGCTAAAAATCAAGCTAGATCAGATCACCCTGTCATAGCAAAAGATGTTCAGATGTTTCATTCAGCTTTAGCCAGACCCACATGTCACAGATGTATAGACAAAAACAGGCCAATTCTGAAAACAGTAACCAACAACAGACTTAGATATTTCCTAACCAAAAAAATGTTACATGCCCTGTGTAAAACTATGGTCTGAGGTTTAGGAAATGTTCAAATATGTACAAGCATATTAGGATGTATTTAATAATGATTTCAGTACTGCTTGTTTACATGTGTGTTTGACTTTTGAATAATTTATAAATAGCACTGTAACTCCCAAATTGTCATGGTTGTGTCTCTGAAGAAAGTGTTTGGACTAATTATTTCCTGATCGCTTCTATTTCATGTAAAAAAAAAAAGTGGAGAATTTTCTTAAAAACAGGGCTCAGAAAGAATAGAGAGAAATGTGGGAGGTCTATTTTTTTATATGTAGCAAAAATCCTAAATAAAAAGATTTTTTAATGAGAAGAGAATAATTCTAGTTTGTCAGGGGCACATAGTGCTGTGTTCATTTGAACATTTGTCTGGACAAAACTCTAGCACGATGTATAACCCCAGAGAGACGTATGGACAAAATTATGTTTCACTCACATACACACACCCTTGAATTATCTGCATACTTGTCTCAGAATTCCATTGATTTTTAAGTGAATAAATGCAGCCTAAGTTGTAGCAGAGGACTAATTTTTTTTCAAACTCTTTTCTAAATAAAGTAAAACTGTGAAGTTGAAGAATTTTGCTTGATTCCCTCTGGGTTTTGCTTTATGGAGTGTTAATGTGCTCTTCCTTTCCTTATTTCCAGGGACTCCCAGGTTTCAAAGGCAGTGAAGGCTACCTGGGAGAGGAGGGCATTGCTGTAAGTCAAGGGTTTTCTTTTCCAGCCTCACCTATTCCTAAGGACATATCTACAACATGGAATCATTTGTGTCAATTCAGAGGACATGGGAAAAGTCAGAGTCTCAGGATTTGTGTGCAAAATCGGAGGTCCTTCCCAATCCCCATAGGGCTTTGCTTCTGGTGATCATTGATGTCTCCTCTTTCACCACCCACCAACATTGCACAGTGAACTCAATGCAGACCTTATCTTCCTCACCAGAGGAGTCACATCACTGTCATTTCCCCCTTCCTGATCGATTTTGCACAGGTAAACCAGCGCACCACAATGTTTATCAAGGATCTCACTCTTTCTTGCATCCATCCATCCCGCCCTTTTCTTTCTCTCCCCTTCCTCCCCCGCTTCTTCCCTGCTT
>NW_005871056.1:3894426-3944728 GCF_000147115.1 Myotis lucifugus
TCTTACCATTTGCCACATTATTTACCAAAGTTTTCACTCACAAAGGTATGTTATTCATTATAGGCACAGTGTTAGGCCCTAGAAATAAAAATAAAAATCAAGTATGGTTCCTATCTCAGGTAAAGTCTAGACTAGTAGGAAGGCAGATGAGACAACCATGTTTTCAGCTGTTACACACAAGGACCGTACTCGAGGTACAGTGAGATGCAGTGTGACAGAGTGTAGCAGAACAAATACCTAACAGCCTTGGTGGAAGTTGGGGCTTAGAAGAAGAAGGCTAATGCTTGGGCAGACATCTGAAGGACAAACAGAAACTTATCCGGGCAAAGTTTGTGGGGGAGAACATTCTATTACAGAGTGAACAGTGCGTTCAAGGGCACGAGTCATAATTGTATGTTTGCAGAATGGCACATGGTCAACCTGGATGGATCCCAGTTCACAGTGAGAGGAGGTTATATGTCAAGTAAGACTTCGATTACTGGGAGTCTTGAATACCCTGTGAAAGATTTGGAGGTGCCTTCCAGGTGGTGGGCAGTCATTGAATGATGTTATGCATAGAAGTAAAAATGATGGGGCTATGGATTTAGGAAGCATACCCAGGCGATATTATGGATGATGATAAGGCAGGGATTACAGGTGGGAATCATGCAGTAGTAGGCGCAAGGCAAAGTGGTCTTAATCTTAGTATGAATGGGGGACAGTATGAATGGAAGTAGAATGAATATAACTTACTGACTACTGGGGAGAGAGAAGCTGAAGATGACACCTTTGTTTCCAGCTCACAAGATGAACAGACTGGTGGGGTCACCATGACAAGGACTGCAGGAGCAGTATTTATTTAAGTAAAAGAGAGAAGGATTTTGGTCTAGAAATCATGCCTCTTGCTTAGTTTATATCTGAAGCATCCTTCTCTGATGTCTCACCGAATTTTTGTTATCTGTTCCTGAAATGCCTCCTGAAATCTTGAGACTACATCTTAACTGCTGGTTGTTTTATTTAGATACTGTTCTACCCATGACAGCATCCACATGAGATCTAAAGCAAAACAAAGTTGTCAACAGACTAGGTCTGATTTACTTCCATTCTTAGTTTGTATAAACATGAATTCTGGATTGTAAACTATGAGCAGTCACACATTTTTTTTCCAACACAAAAACTTGTCAAATTTTCAAGACAGATTCCAGATTACAATATAAAAAGCTCACCTGGGTCTGTACTCTTTCTCAGGGAGAAAGAGGAGCTACTGGACCAGTGGGAGAGCAAGGTACTAAGGGATGCTATGGCGCCAAAGGTCCTAAGGTAAGGGTCACAATAGACATTGTGAAGTCTTCCCAACATTAATTCTTTTTTCTTACACTAACTGCTACTGTCCTTTCTATTTTCAGGGACACAGGGGACTATATGGACAGGAGGTATAGTACCAAACATAATCCATTTATCTTATCATCTGCTACCTACAAATATTTTTATTTTTGAGATTATTGACCAGTAGATTGTATGCATGAAGTTTCTGTTGACCTTCCTTTTTTATTGTCAATGATTTAACTTTGTTTATTCCTGTATTTTATTGCAGGCAATGTATGTTATTTGTTGATCATTTTTATTACTAAGTAATCTTTGATATTACACAAGGCCAGCCTAACAAAGAGGCTGTCTATGAGACACAAAATTCACCTTTTTGTTTGGTGTCTGACCTCTTTGCATATAAATGTAACGCACTCTATTCTGATCACACCTGTCTTTTAGGGTGAAGTTGGGGAAGACGGAATTGATGGATTAAATGGTGTACAGGTAGAGCTTTCTCTTTGTGCCATAAAGACCTTTCTGAGCTATTTTCTCATTAAGAAAATGGGAATTTGAATTTCTTCTTCTGTTTCTTAGGGTGACAATGGTCTTCCTGGAAGAAAAGGAGAAAAGGGTGATGAAGGATCCCAGGTAGGGATTCAGTAAATAGACAACATGAAAACTATATGGGGAATTAAAGATGTGATTAACAGAGTACAATAGTTACCTTAGGTGTATGTCATCTAGTGCCACAAAATTGCTTTGTGATAAACAATCACAAAACCTCAATCACATGCAACAATAAACTTTTATTTCTTATGTGTCTGAGACATTCAACTGATCTAGGCTGAGCATAGCTAACCTTAGCTCATGTAGGTTGGCTGGGGACTTTGTTCCACTTGTCGCTTATCCTATTCCTGGGACCAGACCGCTGCCTGTCCATGTTGACCATGACCTTTTCCTGGTCTTGGCAGAAGCATGAGAGGAAGTAGAAACACACAAGGTCTGTCAAGACTTCTTGAGGGCTAGGCTTGGAAATCTCACTGTGACGTTTCTATTTCTTTCTGTTGGCCAAATCACGTCACAGCCAAGTTCAGGGGTAGGGAATTTTGCCCCCACCTCCCTCCCCCATACACACACACACTTGAAAGGTACTACAGAGTTACATGGCAAAGAGCAAAGATTCAGAGAGGAGTGAAGAATTGGGGTCATTAATGAAAAGCAGCTACCACACCAAGAATGGTAGCAGAGTGTTGACAAGAGTATGGTTGCAGGCAGCACGTTGAAGGTGTAGGCTGCTCATTCCCATCTAGAACAAATACCAACAGCAGCCATACTTCCATCATGGACTTTATCTGTCTTTAGAGTGTGAACAGTTGAGTCAGAAACCCACTTTCTAGCTAATGCAACCACCTTGGGGAAATGGATAGTCTCTATGAATCCCAGCTGCCTCATTAAGAGAAAGATAATGAACAATACCTGGTTGATAAAGTAGTTGTAAAAACTAAACAAGATGATAAAGGTGTCTGGAACAGAGTTCACCATTGTGGCAGATAATTGAGGTCACTCTTAAATTATTCATATGATGCCTGAAACTATTTTTTTGGTTGTTCCTCTTTCTAGTTTAAAAATAACTTTGGAAAAAATATGTAATTATTCAAATCAGGGAGAAGATAAGCTCTTTGTGTATATTAATGTTATTTAAAAGTCTTGTTTTGTCCTTCTCCTGATTTTTATTAACTTTAGGGAAGCCCAGGAAAGAAAGGGCTTGCTGGTGACCGTGGAGCCAAGGGCCTGCGAGGAGACCCTGTAAGTGCTGGGGCTGTGCGGGCTGTGAACTAACATCAGGGCTCGGTCCCCATCCATATTGATAAGAGAGTAGCATCCCCACTTTAAGGTACTGCAGTAGCAATCCCGAGTTCACATCACCACAGGCACAATTGTGGAAGTTTAAAAGCAGGTTTGTCTTGTTAGATCCATGTCGTATACGGGATGAGACTGGGCAGTGAGAAGCCCTTGCCCTTCGTTTGCACATGTATTTTTTGAGAATACACATTCAGAATTGTCCTTGTGCTTCAGAGCTGTGAAGGGATTACAGTCTACTTCATCATCTTCCCCTGGGTACCTCAGAATATGGACAGAAGAGAAGAAACAAAGCCATATCTTTTTCCCATTCTCCAAGACTCTTGAGATTAAGCACATTAGCTTCATTGCTTCAACTCCAAGCAGCTGAGATTATGTGAGGCCAAACTTAAGACGCAAGGTGCTTGCTCTCACAGGGACATAACCCAGTTAACAGTGTACAAAGTGTTGATTTGATACATTTATGTATTGCAGTATGATTATCACCAGAGTGTAGCTAACTCCTCTATGATGGCACATAATTATCATTTCTTTTTTGTGGTGAGAACATTTAATATCTAGGCTTTCAGCAACCTTGAAGTATATAATATACAGTATCATTGTCTCTAATCACTATGCTGTATATTACATCTCCAGAACTTAATGAACTGTAAAATACATCAGAAAAGTACACAAATTGTCAGTGAATAGCTTGATGAATGTAAATACACCTGTGTACTCACCACCCAGGTAAAGAGAGAGAACATTAGACAACAATAAAGCATCTGGAAAAAAAAACCCTTATCTCTACTCCAATCTCTACCAGTCCTCCCTAAGCTAATCACTATCTTAGGATCATAAATTAGTTTTACTTGTTCTTGAGCTCTAAGTAAGTGAATTATTTATGATAAACTCTTCTGTTTCTGGCTTCTTTTGCTTGTGAGATTCATTTATGTTGTTGCAGATAACAATAGTTCATTCTATCTCATTGCTGTATAGTATTCCTCTGTGTGACTCTACTATGATTTATGTATCTATTCTGCTGTTCATAGACATTTGGGTTGTTACTGGGTTTTGCTATTATAAATAGCACTTCTATGAACATCCTTGTATGTGTCTTTGGGTGCACCGTTGCACACATTTCTATTGGGTCTATACTTTAGGAGTAGACTATCTGGATGATAATTTAAATGCCTATGTTCAGCTATAGTTTTATAGCCAAACACTTTTCAAAAATATTTGTACTAATTTGTACTCCCACCAGCAGTGTGCCAGAGCAGAATGGCTAAAATTTATAGACTGACAATACCAAGTGTTGATAAGGATGTGGGGCAACTGGGAATCGCACAGGCCCTTGTCTTTAATAACTCTTCCTCCAGTACACATGAGTTGATCAGAGAAATAATTTGATGCAATATATATTGGCAAATGTAAATGTTAGGTATGCTCTGAAGATAACTCTGTTTATAAAGTTGAGGAATTTACACTTGAACGCAACGATGCTTGCTAAGTGACATCTCCTGACACTCTGGTGACCTAAGAGTTTTCAAACAACTTCAAGCTATCTAATTAAAAACAAAAACTATCTACAAATACAGATAATAAGAAATAGCAGTTTACACACAAAGACATTTCAGTATATGATGGCCAAAAAACCACTTGGGGCATTGCTATAAAATTTCCATTCCCTTTGATCAGAATTCCCCCTAATTTTATGAATGATAATGTAACACCTTTAGAGGATCTGAATAATGTAAAAGGATTTCTATTTAAAAAGAAATGTTTTGTGACTTCAAGATGACTGCAAATTCAACCCACTAGAGCTTCTCCGTATTGTGCTGTTTGTCATTATACTAACTTCAGATGCTTCTCCAATGCATAATAATTCTTCCCAGCCACTTAGGAATATACATCTCAAATCGAAGACAACTCTGTGGTTTCGGTGGGTTGCTATTTCTGGAAAAAATTTAAGAAAAAAAAATTTTAAAAGAAGATTGATAGAATAAATAGAACACACACAATCAAATTATTTATAGGGATACATGCAAATAATTCAAACTCTTGAAAAATCTATGCTTATTCAGAGAGAAAGTCCAATCATACAAAAACCCAATCTCAGTTTGGCTGTTTGGAATTTCCAATTTTGACCAAAATATATATATATATTATCTCATGTAACTCGAGGGGGAGAACTGAGCTAGATCATTTGTCTGAGCTACAGAGTTCATCATTCTAAACCATACTATTATTAGAAGCCCTAGTTTAATAATAAATTTGTGATATCTGATGCTCTTTTGTCCACTTTCATAGAATTCGAAAGACTTGACAAGATCCCATTCAGACTAACCAAACAATTGGTCCACGTGTGAATTAGGATGTTCTAGTCAGTACAATGTGCTGGAATATGATTTTTTTAAATGTCATCTCTTCAATCAAATAGTTTAGAGTTGGACCACAATGCAAAGCTTTATACACCCAGTGTAATAAATTCTGGACTTTACATTACCTTCCTTTTCATTACATACCTTTCTCACCAAAATGTAGTTCTCTAATATTGTAACTTAGGTATACCCTGCTTGGAGAACTTAACAGAAATACTTAAACTTAAGAATAAAACAGAAAATCTTTGGCTTTGATATGTGGGGAAGAGAAATAATTTTTCATTTAAGTTTTAATAATATCAGTTATAAGTTCTAAGCCCGTCTTTTTTACTCTGTTAGCCTATAAACTCTGTGAGTCTGTGAGTGTAGAAACTTGTTTAAAAGCTTACTGAGTATCTGGAACAATGACATGTCCCTGTTGGTGATCACTAATTACTCATTGATTGGTGAAGGTAATCTGGGCTGCTGTCAGCCAGAGAGCCGGGCAGCTGACACTCAGCAGGACCGGGTAATTGTCCCCTCTCAGTTTATTGGAGCATTGACTGAATTGACTGGCTCCATTGATTGTCCGGGCATCATTGTGACACTGCTCTGTTTGTGGTCCTAACTACCCAAGATAGAAAGCTTTCAGTTTGGCCCACGTAAGATAATATCCTACAGTGTGTGCCTGTTTTCAGTGAGTTTCTGCTGGAACATTTGTTTGCATGTTGGGAAAAACTCCAGGATTTTCTGGAAACCAAAAAAGTAGGGCTAAGCATATGGGGAGAAAGCAGCCAGGCGTCCAAGAGGAGAAAGAGGGAGTGGATGGCAGATGCAGTCCTCTTGTGGTAGGTGGAGACCATTACGAAATTTGTCTTTTCTCAAGGGTAGGGGAGAGTAAAGCCTCCCAACCCTCAAGAATAAACTTGCCTAGACTCCCAGAAAAAAAAAGGAAAGTTAAGAGAAAGGACAGCAGTAGCAAGAAGAGATACCTCCAGACCCAGGATAAGAGTTGTCATAAACACAAGTTATCTCACTCTTGCTCCCCTTGGCAAGCTCTAGATTCCCTCCCCTCCCCTCCCCACGCTCACACAGGCACACACCTTGAGTTTCCACTCCCTTCTGATAATACAAAGCCCAGGAAGAAAAGAAAACTCTTGTAAGCCCTGTACAATCTTAGCCTATTTCTGCTTTCAATTGGGTTAGACTTCTGTCCACTTTGTGGTGGAGACTAAATATGTTATACACAAGTCACATTTTTTAAAGGTAAATGTTCAAAGCCTATTAATTTTTCTATTTCTTTTCTATTTTTTAGGGTCTTCCTGGATTTGACAACAGCATAGAAGGACCTAAGGGCTTGAAAGGAGAACGTGGAAGAGAAGTAAGTATGTGGGCATTTGAGAGGGAACTTATAATGATGCGGCAGCTGGAAGGCCCCAGAGTAGATATACTTCATGCAAAAAAAATTATGTTTAAGAGCAAAAGGGTCTTTTACTCCTTATCTGCTACTCTGGGACTCAAGAAACATTCTCTTCTTCTGAATTTGGGGTGACTTGCTTCACCAAGCCATACCCTTGAGGTCATCATTTATGAATGTAAACATCTACACTCTAACTTAACATGTAGGGCTAGCTAATAGAACTAGCAAGTGAGTTGTTGGCCTTTTCAGGATCCAGACGACACACCTCTTAACAAGACATCATATTCTTCATAGTATATGATTTTTAGAAAGTGCAAGATCTGATAGAGCTATACAGCTCACATTCTCAAGGCAGGTCTCCTGGGATTAATCTCATGGAATTTCCCAAGTAACAATTTGATCATCTTAACTTGTGTGTTTCTTAGAGTTTTAAAAAATTTTTATCTGAATAATAGGTGTCTCTGGATCTTCTTGCTAAGGAAGTTTCCTTGGCAACTCCACCCAGGGGAGAGGTCTGATATGGTGGGAAGACTTTGGTTTGGGGACTTTGTCTTTTACCATCTCTGTGGCCTTAGGCCACTTTCTGTAAACCTCAATTTTTTCATATGTAAAAAGAAGAGAAAAAGCCTACTTTTGACAGTTATGGTGGGAATTCAGTGACTAGCCCTGCCATGTCAGAAACCTTCAGGAAATGTTACCTGCCATTTTTTTGCTAAGTGACAAATGTCTCACTGTAGATTCATAAGTAGGCCTTTTCTATCTTGGGAAGACTTGTGAGTATTGTGAGATTTTATTCACATTAGGGTGTCATCTATACAGGTCAGCTAAACAGAACAAGAAGTCCAGAAGTAGACATCCAAACCAGTAGTACCTATACTGAACACGTGGCATGCTTTCATTGTCCACTCTGTGGGGATAGTTTGATTTAAATATTCTAACTACTCCCTGATTGCAAGTTATGCAGTGGTGATGAGCAGATGAAGCCATGCCCTTAGCATTTCGTCCTGTAGTTCCTCGTTACCCACAAAGAGATGGGATTTATGACCAGTGGGAGTAATGCTGCCTTCCAGAGGATGAATAACTCTCGGGGTGATGGGTACCTCACCTGCCTCCCTGGAGCAAACAAGCTAAGGTTGAAGAAGAAATGTGTCAATGCTGTGTAATTGCTGTCACACGTCTGTTTGTTCATTTGACAGGGTAGAAGAGGCTGGCCAGGCCCCCCTGGGACACCAGGCTCCAGAAGACAGACAGTAAGAGCCTTTCTAGACAAGGAGACGCGCACTGCGCTGGCAGCCTAGATTGCGATGGGAATGGCTGATTGTGGGGAGTGGTGGGGCGGTTCTGTGGGGGCTCAGAGCCTTGGGAAACTGACCTAGGCTGTCTGGGAGAACTGAGCTGGAAAAGGACTTAGGAAGGCCATGAAGCTCAGGCAAGAAGGTGCTGGCTGCAGGGGAAATGACCAATCAGGAGAAAGAGCTGGGCAAAGAGAACAAAGCCAGCTAGGGGAAGCATTGTCAGTTTCATCTCATGGCACACATAAACTAATTACTAAAATTCCGCAGCACACCAAAATATATGTTTTTTTGTCAATCTGACCAAAAAAAAAAAAATAGGTAAAATTTTGATCCATTCACACTAGACGGCTATTGTTGTGTTGGTTGTTGTCATTTTTTAAACATCCTTACCCGTGGATATGTTTTGATTGATTTTTAGAGAGAGAGGAAGGAAGAGCGAGAGAGAAACATCAGTCAGTTGCCTCCCGTACGTGCCTGACTGAGGATTGAACCTGCAATCTAGGTATGTGCCCTGACAGGGAATCAAACCTGTAACATTTTGGTGTACAGGATGATGCTCCAACCAACTGAGCCGCCTGGCCAGGGCTGTTGTCATTTTTTTAATTTGATAACCTATGGGGGGAAAGGTCAGAGCCCCTGACTAAATAGCCAGGTATTACATGTTTTAAAAATTCTTGTGGGACGCCAGTTGAAAATCACTGCACTAGGCTAATTAAAGTGGCCGGTGATGTTGTTTTAAATCCCAAACTCCATTCCTCTTCCAAGTTTTATAACTATATACTTAGCAAAGTGAGTCCTGGTATAGGTCCTCTCTCTGTTCTTCCAATTTTGCTACCTTATAAATATTTTCTTGATGGAATATAACAGCTGGTTCTATGAACTTCTGCCCAGAAAATACAATGAAAAATAAATGTGACTTATTAAACTAGTTTTTGTGTTCAGTTTTAAAAAATGACACGTTTATTGAGATATATTGTATTAGTTCCAGGTGTTCAACATAATGAATTGGATATGTGTATATGTGGCAAAATGATCACCACAATAAGTCTAGTTAACATCCATCACCACATGTAGTTACACATTTTTTCTTGTAATGAAAACTTTTAAGATTTACTCTCTTAGCAACTTTCAAACATACAATACAGTATTATTAAGTTAGTCACCATTCTGTACATCCTATCCCATGACTCGTTTATTTCATAACTGGAAATTTGTACCTTCTGACCACCTTCACTCATCTCACTCACCCTCTAGCCTCTGCCTCTGGCAACCACCAATCTGTTCTCTGTATCTGAGTTGTTGTGTTTTGTTTTGTTTTTTCAAGATTCCACATATAAGTGAAATCATACAGGTTTGTCTTTCTCTGACTTATTTTACTTAACATAAATGCTTCAAGGTCATTCCAAATGATTCTTTTTTAATGGCTGAATATTATTGTGTGAATAAATCCATTGTGTATATATTCCACATTTTTTTTAATTCACCCATTTGTCCGTGGACACTTGCTAGTAGGTTGCTTCCGTGTCTTGGCTATTGGAAAGAATGCTACAGTGAACATGGGGGTATATTTTTGAGGTAGTGTTTTCATTTTCTTTGACAAATACCCAGAAGTGGAATTGCTGGATCCTACGGTAGTTCTATTTCTGTTTTGGTTGTTTTGTTGTTGTTGTTTTTTGGGGGAGGGGGTTATATGTTGTTGTTTTTTTGAGGAATCTCCATACTTTTGAAAACATTATATATTTTTAGGGGTGTAAAAATATATACCTGAGAATAAAATTAGGTCATGTGCTTATGGAACCTTTTAGGATCTTTTGTATTTGCTTCTTTGTTTTTCTGTTATTATTTTTCAGTGAGTACTTTAAACAAAAGATTCTGTGCTTGACTTCTTGGAAGAGCACAGAGATTATAAAAGAATCTTTATCCAATAAGGAGAGATAACTTTGATAAAATATACTTAAATGCCTGCATTGGATTCTAAATTAAACCTGCCTCTTCTCATTTTGCAACATTTTCTTTCATTCTTTATTTAGCGATCTAGCCTTCTCCAACTTCCTTCACCTCCCCATCCACAAAATATACAATGTTTTAAAATTGAGCACAAATAAAAACTAGTTTGATATATTTCATTTATTATGCATTGTATTTTCTGAGCTAAAGTTCATAAAAACAGCTATTCTGCTCCATTGAGAAAACATTTTTCTATCTTGGAACACATTCCTTCTTTGCAAGGCAGAGAAAAAGAAATAAAAATAAAGATTACGTTTAAAATGTGCAGAATTTGGTCACAGTTGGAAAGCACTTTACTACTGCTGTTTTAATGCATGGAAAGATAAAGAAATACATTTGCTATTCATTTCACCTTCTGAGAGGGTGTAGCCAGCTTACATACCCTGAGAAAATATTTTGAACTTCAAGAATTTCATCTAAGAAATCCTAGCAGGAGATGTACTTTTATTATTTTGTAGAGGCTATAGACTCTCTAGAGGCGAATGCAATATGACCATGTGTTATTTAAACAGCACAACTCATGAGAAATATGGCCCCATCTTGGGTTTTAGATTCAGCAGTGTCATCCATGATTATAAGTAGGACTTCCAGCTAAAGATGGCAAAGTCAAGGTAGTATTCTTTTTCTTCAGAGAGGAAGGGAGGGGGAGAGAAAGAGAGAGATAGAAACATCAGTGATGAGAGAGAATCATTGATTGGCTTCCTCCTGCACACCCCTCCCTAGGGATCAATCCTTCAACCTGGGCATGTGTCCTGAGTAGGAATCAAATCAGGGCCTCCTGATTCATAGGTGGACGCTCAATCACAGAGTCACACTGGCTGGAACAAGGTGGTTTTTTAATACTATCCCCCTTTTGTGCAATTCACCAAAAACAACAGAAGAAATTTAAAATAGTTTAACAAAGAATGACCACAACTTTAAGCTGAACATGACAACTATTGGCCGACTATTTGAAAATCTGTATCCTAATGAGAGAGGCTTTGGAGAGCTGACACATACCACCTCAGACCTCGAGCCGGGGTAAGACTTTTCTAAAAGTAGCTGCCATGTTCCTGAAAAAGCTGCTGAACAAAATCCAGGGCTACTATACATTTTGAGAAGGTCAGGGTATATACTGATAGAAGCACAGTGTAGCAGAGGAGACAAATAATGAGAAGCTGAAGAATATTCGATTTTTAGTATTTACAGTGTAGCAGCTGAGGCCATGGAGGCTGGAAAGACAGGAGAAGAACAGTGACTCTCACAGCACAGAGAAACTATGGCTTCAAGGACTTTGTGTGAGTTCCACGAGTCTCTTAAATGCCAAAGTTTGAAGGAAGAGGGAGCCATAAGGTAAAAGAAATAATTCATGATGAGAAAGTATTTGAGACAACATACCTATATTAAAGCTATTGACCAAGACCAGCTACATCCCATTAATAGTTTTTCAATAAATAGGTGACCCTATTCAAAGGTGATTAATAATGAAAAATATTAATAATCTTCATTGTTAGATGATTACTAATCAGGACTTATGCATAGAAATTGCAAGGGGAAAAAAAAGAAATTGCAAGAAAATAAGAGGAAAACTACATGAACCCAGGGCAGATAAACCCTCATGAGCAGAGGAACTACTTCAGGGAAAGGTAAAACAACTCTGGCAAATAGTTCTCCAAAGTCTCAAAAAAAAAAATTAAAACAGTATGACTGCTCTAAAACAAGCCTAAAGAACTGATAAAATGAGAGAAAATGAAAAAAGCAAGCTGGTAATGCTTGGGGAACAATGGGAAATGAAAAAATATATAGAAGATGAGCTGTATTAGAAGCAACAAAAATTAGAATAAGTATGACTGAAAATATAGGCAGGCATCTATAATAATAAAAGTGTAATATGCTAATTAGACTGGATATTCTTCCTGACAAAGCTGGGTCTCCCGGGTCCCAGGTCCCAGGTGCCTGCTGGCGGCCAGAGGGAAGCCCGGGTCCCAGGCGCCAGCAGCCGGAGGAAGGAAGGCCTACTCCTGCACATATTTCGTGCATTGGGCCTGGAGTATGGAATAATAGGGATAGAATATCAACAGTGGAGAGCCAACAAATGTAGACTTTGCATTACTAAATTAAACCAAAAAATTTCAGAAATTTAGTAAAATATCACTTCTTGAAGCAAAAGCTCAAATAAGCAGAGAGAAAAGACATATTCTGACTTAGAAAAAAATTGATACGAATATATCAACACTGAGCCACCGCCTATTGAAATTACCAAACTTACTACATAAAGAAAGAATCATGAGACTTTCCAAGTGGAAAAAATAGAAAACAGCCTTCTTCCCAACATTCAGGGACAAAGGGAGCAGGAGAATGGCTACAGAGTTCTGAAATAGAGAGTTCCAAGATTTGTGTACTCACCCAAGTTGTCCTTTAAGTATATAAGTACTTAACGTGTCAAGCCTTCAAAAACTCAGACAACATAGCCCTCATGTTTCTTTAAAACTTTATAATAATAAATTTGAATCCCTCTAAGTCAGTGGTTCTCAACTTTCCTAATGCCGTGACCCTTTAATACAGTTCTTCATGTTGTGGTGACCCCCAACCATAAAATTATTTTCGTTGCTACTTCATAACTGTAATTTTGCTACTGTTATGAATGGTAATGTAAATATCGGATATGCTATATGTGTTTTCCGATGGTCGCGACCTACAGGTTGAGAACCGCTGCTATAAGTGTAGAAATAAGGCTAAACCACAGAAACTGTGATTACAGAACAAAATGTAAATTTTATACATTTGACAATCTAAAAATTATATGAAAATAGGAAAGTGGGAGAGGTGTAGGGAAAGTGCTGATATACTGTGTCCTCATTTCATTTTAGAAAGTCACCGTATAAGCATCATTTTAAGCTAACACATGTATTACTAAGCTACCCTAAACTCCTGAGTTTTTAAAATAATTATTCTTTTTTTTAGGAATGTATTATTTTTCATTGTCAAGAAATGTTACCACCTGACATTTCTAATTCTTTCAGTTTTATTTTTTTTACTCTATTAAATTCAAATACAATTAAATGTAATATTTTAATTTCAAAATAGCATGAATAGCACGATCCTTTTTTAATCCAAAGTACCACTATTTAGAACTCCATCTGTAAGTATGCATAAGAAGATGCCAGGAGTCATGATCATCAAATGTTAATGAGAGTTATTTTTAGATGGGGGATGTGGGATGGCTTTTAAATTTTTATTCTGTGTACTTTCTGCATTTGAATATTTAAAAATCAGCATGTATCATTTTTATAATACCAGTAAAGTCATTATCCTTTAGGAAAGAAGAAAAATCTATATCACTGACTGAAAAACTCTAAAATGTAGGTAATAACAGTCAGGACTCCTCAATGCTACAATATTCTGCTGAACTGATCAGTGATTGGAGGCTGGCCAGTGGTAGGGTGTGGCATGCAGGGAAATCTCATCAGTTGACCAAATCTGACCTTCCTTCATTTGGTAAGCTTATTGAACACCTACAATGTACCAGCAACTAACTGCTAGACCTACAAACTCAAATAAGACATATCCTTTGCTCTCAGGAAACTTAGAATCATGTTGCAGAGCATGGTGTCTCAACTTGCTATTGACATTTGGCCTAATTCTTTGTTGTGGGAGGCTGTCTTGTGCCTTGTAGGATGTTTAGTGCCATTCCTGACCTCCACCCATTGCCAGAATCACCCCTGACTTGTGACAAAAAAATCTCCAGATAATTGCCAGATGTTCCCAGGGAAGGAAGTGGGAGGTGGGGGAGCGGAGGAGGGAAGGGGGGTTTAATCCCCCAATGTTGTCAAGAACCACTGTTATAGAGGACAGACCTGTAGGTATAACAAGCACTGTGCCAGGAGTCTATAATGGATTGGTGATTGGGAGGAGGAAGGACCAGGGCCAGAAAGCTGAGGATGGCGTGGGGATTGGAATGGGACGTTGGCTCTTTCTGAGCCAGACTTTACTGAGAATAAGAATAGATCCTTGTGCCATGGCTAATGAGAAGCAACTGTAGCCTCAAACTAAAGCATGGTCTTCAGTCCTATTAAGTCCTGAGGTTATGTTAGTTATGCTTTTTCCCTTTTCCTCTCTCTTGGCACTATTTTAGGGACAGCTTGAAGTGCTCTAGGACAGTCATTTATCATTGTGAAGGAGTTTGCCGTTAAGATTCAGTATTGACGCCGAAACCGGTTTGGCTCAGTGGATAGAGCGTCGGCCTGCGGACTGAAAGGTCCCAGGTTCGATTCCGGTCAAGGGCATGTACCTGGGTTGCGGGCACATCCCCAGTGGGAGATGTGCAGGAGGCAGCTGATCGATGTTTCTCTCTCATCGATGTTTCTAACTCTCTATCTCTCTCCCTTCCTCTCTGTAAAAAATCAATAAAATATATAAAAAAAAAAAAAAGATTCAGTATTGCCCTGGCAGGGTAACTCAGTTGTTAGAGCATCATCCTGATATGCCAAGGTTGTAGGTTCAATCCCTGATCAGGGAACATACAAAAATCAACCAATGAATGCATAACTAAGTGAAACAATAAATATCTTCTCTCTCTCTCTCTCTCTCTCTCTCTCTCTCTCTCTCTCTCTCAAATTTTGAGGGGAAAAGATTCAGTATTAACGGAATGCTTTGCCATTAAGAATGTCCTTCTTTATTTTTCTGGGGATTCTGTGTCCCACATCAGTCCATACCTATCTGGGAAAGTGGGTCATGGTAAACCACCAGGAAGCCAGGCTATGAGGGACCAAGGGACTGAGGACTTTCCTGGGTCTTCTTACTCTCAGGTCTTCTTTGGGGAGATTTTCTTTCTGCTGTCCCCATTCACATTCCCTTTCACAGATGAGTAAGGCTGTCTGGATGTGCTACCAGACAACTATAAGCCTTTAGGCAAGTCGTTAAGATGTATAGAGACTTAATCTTTCCCATCTAAACATTTTAAAATTTGAGGCACAATTGTAAAAATCATCTCCCCTATTTCCTTGCGTTGTTTTTTTTTCTTATTATTTTCTTGCTTTCACACTTAACCCAGGTTATTTAAAACCCTGACATTCATAATGAAGGCACCAGCTGATTACTTCTGGAGATGTTTCCATTATTTGTGTGAATGGTAGATTATGGTCTGTCTCTACCACTAGGCTTACAAACTCCTGCATAGGGACAGGAGTCTGGTTTTTCTTACCACCACGTAGACAAGTGCCTCCAGGAAGCAGGAGTTCAATAAATATGTGTTAAGTCATTTAAATCAAGCTCTGTCAAGGTCAGACCTTAAAGACAGAACAAGTGTTTATTGATGATCTTTCAAACACTATGATAATGGACCAGATATTTGGATGTGGAGGCCTGTTTTTTATCCTTTATCATATAAGAAGCTCTTTATTTTGCCTAAAGGTAAGACTGCATTTCATTCCGTGTTCCTACCACAACCAGATGTGTCCACCTAAACCCTAGGTCTGACCATGTACATTTCTGCTCCAAGAACCCCAGTGGTTTCTGTTAAATGAAATATGAACCCTTCATCTAGTGTTTTCAGCTTTAGTAACCCTAATACTCACCTTTCTTCTCACATCTTAGACCCAGAATTGCCACTATAAAATACACCTCCTATTTTACTTTTACTTAGGCTGGTATCTTCTGCTAAAAAGAAGACTCCTTACATTTTCTCCCTGTAAGACTCCTACTCCTCCTCCAAAACCCATCTTTAAAATCTTTTCTTCCAGGAAGGTTTTTCCCGATTTCACCAACTAGAAACGATTGCTTTCTTCAAAGCCCATATTCCTACCATTCCCCCTTTCCTGTAGCATGTGCCATACTCTGCCTCATAAATACTCATTTCCTCCCGCCAAACCCAAAGAGTGAGGGTGCTCTGAGATCAAGGACTCTGTGTCTGTGGATATGTGTGTGTCATCCTTAAGCTCCTGTGGTTCCCATCCAATATGTGTTGTGGGTAGTTAGTCCTTGGTAGGTGTTTTTCTTAATGAAACTGAAGTGAACTGACTCCGAACAGATAAACCCTTGTGCTCAAGGAGGACAGACAGCTTCTTTCCCTCCCTCTGATAGGACTGAGACTTTCCTCAAAGCTGGTTCCTCAGGGTTTTCCAGAAGTGGGCCTCCAACCATTTCCCCAGATGCAGTCTGTTTCCTAGATAGTCATAAATCTGACTGAAATAATATTAGTAGAATTGAAGGTCTGCAATCTTGGCCTCTGAGAATTTTGAGCTGAATATTTCAAGTAAATTTCCATCAAGAAAATATTGTCTGATAGAGAGTGAATTTTCCAAATCCTGGATGTCAGTATTGCTATTACCTTACTGAGAGATCCTAATGTAGACAATAAAATGTCTTTGTCTCTTGATATCCAGATCTATGAAGTATTGATCTGGCATATATCCACACCTAACCTTACATATGCGAGTCTTAGGAAAAACCCACTTGATTATGGAGCACCATTCTTTTGATTGGATATTTTAATAACAAATGGAATTGAGTGACTTTTGAATGATGGTGGTGATTCATTTCTTGACAGGTATTTGGCTTTGGGGGGGATGGGTAAAATCAGTTTGGCTACCTTTAGCTTCTGACATTAATCTATAATAAAGTTCATGAAGTCAGTTCTCCCAGTTTTCCCATTTGGCTTCCTGCCTGCTGGCCACTCTATTCCTGATTTCTGGCTTACGTGGTCATACTTCGGAAAAATGAAAAGAAATAAAATTCAAACCAGTCAATTTTGGAGCTCCTGCAAGCAGCTCCAGTAACCATTTAGTGGAGGATGAATTATTGACCACAATCTGCTCTCATAAATATCTATAGATTTCAATTGTCTATGATCTTAATTCCCTATTGCCTTAGGATCGGAGTTCAGAGTTGGCAACATTTGGCTGTCATGGTACAGAGGATAATTGAATGTTTAGAGCAATATGTGGAAACATTTTGTAATGTTAGTGCCTTAAGATGCCGATTACTAATTTAAATGAAATATAACAAGCATTTTTTTTTCTCCAGAGTTACTGATATATACCTCTTCCTCCTATTTTAGGCAGCTCATGGCCGAAGGGGACATACAGGCCCACAGGTACACTTGTTTTTGATTTTTTTCTTAACTACATATGATAAATATTCTGTGTGCACTCAAAGAGCTGGAACCAAGACTCTGACACGTCTCTTTCAGGCCTGAAGTTCTTTTCTTTTTATGTGGAATAAAATGTTGGAAAACTTTAAGGCTACAATTTCAAACACTCAAATCTTAAAAGAATGTGAAAATGTGGGCACTTTATTCAAAGCCATAAAAACTAATGATAAGAGACATTACTTGGCCCCATTACTGTTAAATTGAACTTTGAATTACACAAACTCCAGTAACTCAGTTGGGGACTTTTCTTGTAGATTTTTGCTCAATTATCTCTGAAACCTTATTTAGAATTTACATAAACCCACTTTAAACCAAGAGAGTACAATAAAACCCTAATGTAGATGGTATTTCTGAATGCTTTGTTCAGAAGTGGGCTACACCAAATAGAATCACATCCCCCTTGTACATGTTGGTGATACATTATACATGCTTCGTGAGCCCACAATATTTATGAAAGAGCAGTGGTGACTTCGAATTTTTCGAAATTGAGGAAACAAACATCCTCATATTGAAAATACAATGAGGATGAGTAATAATAAATCCACTCTGAATCACATCATGGTTCACCCCCAGAATGTTAAAGAAAGCATCTTAAGCACCACCGGGAAAAGGCAGTTTTACCCGTGAAAGGAATAACAAATTAGATTGTAGCAGACTTCTGTTCACTAATAATACATGCCAGAGACAACACATTGATATCTTGCAGGTGCAGAGGCAAAATAGCTGTTAACCTAGAATTTTGTAGGTGGGTATACTATCAGTGAGGAAAACAGACATGTTCAGATCAGTAAAGACTAAGACTGTACCAGCCACAGACTTTACCCCATCCACACACATGCCAAGTTTAGACTTCAACAACAAAGCAGATCCAGAAAAATGGCAAGAAGCAAATGATACGAGATTGGGGAGAGAAGGTGTTGAGAAATTTCCTCTTTCTGATTTCTAGGAAAAGAAATCAGTAAGAGGCATTTAATCACATCCAACTGTGTAACAACGGGGACATAAATTTGGGCTATACTGGTAGTTGCCTAAAGTAAACTTTCTTAATCCTTTCTTACTCTTCTTGGAATTCTTATCTCACAGTGTTCAAGGGCAACATGAAGAGAATGCTCAGCTATTGATCCTTAGATACTTAAGCTATTCGAATAAAAATAGAATGTTATAAGATACCTAGAGATTTTTTAAGAAAATGCAAAGTAAATTGTGAGATTTTTTAGGCCAAATGCCCAAGATGGAGATGGCATATTACAAGCATTATAGGAAAATAAAGGAGTGCGTGCATATAAAGACTGAAAGCAAATACACTAACATAATAGCTGTGGTTATTTCTACTTAATGAGATTATAGAAATGTTTTATTTCCTCCTTTGTATTTTCCTTTATTCATCTTTTTGCAAAGATCCTGCTCTGCCATGTGGTTGAAAAAATATTTATAATCTTGCACATAAAGCAGACAAAATTCTCAGGAAACAGTGTTAACTGGTTGATTCTCTCTCACTACAGGGGACAACAGGCACCCCAGGCCCAGATGGACTTGAAGGCTCACTGGGACTTAAGGGCCCTCAGGTACAGTTAAGACTAATGAACACACAAAAGGGTGGTGAAGGCCTGGGGTTGGGTGTGGGCTAGAAGGGGTCAATGGCAAGGGGGGGGGGAGGGGACATATGTTATACTTTCAACAATAAAAGTTTTTTTTAAATAGAATAAAAGACTAATCATGATGTGAGAACTTAAAGAATCAGAAGCCTTGATAGAATCCCTCGGCCCCTTCCCCTTGCGGAATTATAATTGTTTAAAGGGTTTCAGGGCAATAAAGTAGGGGAGCAACACAATCTTGACTTGTACAGTATTTGGCCCCCTTATCTAAGCTTTGTCCCATGGAGAACGAACATGCTGGGCAGCGGTCCCTGAGCGATTCTTATCTGTGGCAGAGCTCAAGGTCAACATGAAGAGAAGGCCCCGCTATTGAGTTCAGGCTAACTAGGGTATTCTAAAGAGACCTGAGCCAAGGAAAACACTGAGCCCCAAATTGGGAATTTTGGCCAATTTAGCACAGTAAGCTCTCAGTGTTACATATCTGGATGCTGTGCTGTAGAAAAGTTGGC
Source organism: Myotis lucifugus (assembly GCF_000147115.1). Lineage (NCBI taxonomy): Eukaryota > Metazoa > Chordata > Mammalia > Chiroptera > Vespertilionidae > Myotis > Myotis lucifugus. The sequence continues at coordinate 3,913,868 of NW_005871056.1, forward strand.
TCCACGCTAGGAAACAATTATTCCAAATACAGCTGAAGCCTTCGGCGGGGTGATCTGTAGTGTGGCACTCAGCCTGTGCTTTCTAGCTCACTTCTCCTGGGAGCTGCCTCCAGCACTTTTCTGCTTTACAAGGAACAGGCCATGTTTGGCTCTCGCACTGCTCACATGAGGGAAAAGGAAGCATGTGCCAGAAAGGGCAAGATGTAGCCTGAAATAATGAGAAGGGAAAGGAAATCCTAGAAAAGGCTGAGATGAAAATAAAAAGTCAGACCACAGAACGTAAGAATATTGTCTCTCTCTCTCTCTTTTTTCCGTCTTAAAATCTTGAGAAATTATTTTGCTGTTTGGCAAGTGCAGGACAAGCCAGGGTTCTGCAATTTTTCAAAGCTTTAACCCACATAGTTAAAAAAAAAACAACCCTAAAGTGACTATTATATGTTGGCAGTGCATGGAAGTTGGGCAAAACAAATATCCTTAGATCTCAGAAGAGAAATGTTGCTCACATTTACCAAGATTTCAGAGCAGCAAACGGTTTGCTCCTTGGACCTCTATCTCTTTCGAGCTCGATCGCCTTTCTTTGTCTTACTTGCCAGCTGAGGAAAGTTCCTTTTCCCACCTTCAAATGAGAAAGATTTGCCGCTAGGGCTGTGGGGAAGCATTTCAATAGATTGGCTGGCTTTATTTCATGCTAAACAAGCCATATGACTCTAACATCCCTTCTTCCATTTTATAGATTCTTACTTGTTTTCATGACATAATTTTAAAATAGATGCGAAAACCAAACACAGCAGGAAGGTTTGTCTGCGTAACATATGGAAGCCACAGTTAATAAGCAGTATAACATTCCAGAAGCAGAACTGTCTAAATTTCATCTCACTGCGTGCCGTGTCTTGTTTATTGTGACCGGTCTTCAGTGTGGTTATTGAATAAAAATTCCATTTAAATATTTCAGTCTTGGGGCTTATATAATTAAGGATTCTTTTTTTCTTTTTAGGATTATTTTCTTTTAACATAATATATGCTATTGGAGTATAAAGATGCTTAGGATAATTAGAAAGCAGTGCTGAAAGACTCACCTGTTCAGTATTTCTTCACTGGGACTGCAAATGCCCAACTGTCTGTCAGATTGGACACGTGCCCTCCCCCCCTCACCACCCCCAAGAGAGGGAGAGCTCAACAGATCAAGACAGAACCAAAGACATGCGTGGACTTCTCTTTCCAATTTCTTCTGTCCCTGTCACTGACTTAGCATGTCCATTTTAATATTCAAGTCAATATTCAAGTGTCCTCTTTTAGGGAGAAAATAATGCTTTAATTCTCTGTGCATAGGGCCCAAGAGGAGAGGCCGGTGTGGAAGGAGAAAAAGGAGGCCTGGGAAGTAGAGGTCCCCAGGTATGTGATGAGAAAAAGTGACTGCCTCTGGCCTTTAATGTTGATGTCCTTGCAGTTTCTTTCCTGCAGGTGGATTACTTAATTGCCTGTCAACCAGCAAAAGTGTATTAGGTTTGACCTCATTGCTCAATGTGGCCACACCACACCCTGGCCCCTAGCTTGCTAAGCAGGCTGTCGTTCTGTCCAACACAGAGCTGGTTTCTAGCTCTTCGCCTCTGCAGTGCAACTATTATTGTGAGGTGAAGAACTCTGCCCTAGGTAAATCAGGTCACCTCACTCCCCCTATCTCAATCCTCAGGAGCTTTCCAGGCATCCCAAATACAACCTAGTCCTGTAGTGGGCCTCAGCCTAGCTACGTCCGAGAATCTCCTGGGCAGACTGTACAGCTCTCCACCACTTGGGACCCTGCCCATACCACTGACCTCAGAATCCCGAGGTGAGGCCAGGGTCTCAGTACCTTTAATTCTCCCAGGCGGTTCTAATATACACACCAGTGTTGGGAATGACTGTCCCACATCAGCATTCTCAAACTTTGAAGTGTGTGAGCATCACCTTCAGAACTTGTTAAAATGCAGATTCTAATTCAGGAGGTCTGGGGTGGGCTTGCGATTCTGTACTTTCAATAATCCCTCAGGGGCGGTTGCTGTTGCTGTTGCTGGTCCCTGGACCACACATGGAGTAGCGAGGCCCTCCATGACTTGGCCCTTGCCTAATTGCTATCATAGTATACACTTGTTTGTTTAGCTATTTTTGTCCCTCGTCTAGATTGTAAGCTCTGTGAGAGCCAGGACTTTATCTTGCTTGTACTATATTCCGGAGTTCAGAACAACAGTGCTGCTGCACAGTGGAGCTCAATGCATATATGAGTAATGAATCAATTAGTAAATGAATGAATGAGACATAGTTGGGACGTAGACTCCGGGCTAGCAGGAGAATAAAGGGAATCAATCCATTACTTTATGTCCATTCATTCAACTGGGCAGTGGTCCAACACTGTAAGTGGATGTAGTCATCATCAAAATGTTTAAGAGGCTATTTGCATAAACTTATATCTCATGACACAGTATTTTAAACCATATTAATTACTACTTAGAAGGATATTTCCCCCCATTTTTTGATGAATGTGCTCCTTCAAAAAGCATGAAAATTTTAAAATTTTACGGTAGGATTAAAGTGATGAAAAGTAACTATTTTGCCTTCACATCTTTGAATCATTAAACGCTTGCTGGCAGCACAAAATTGGGATTTAAAAAAAAAAAGCCAAGGGAAACATATATTGGGTGGTTATCTCATCTGTTTATATAAAATATTGAGATGTAGATGGGTTGAAATTCAAAGAGCTTAGTAATTCCCTTGCTCTAGAATCCAAAATTGTATCCAAGTGGCTGTTACTTTAATAAGTTATTCCATTTTCCCTGTAGTGTGCTTCTGAGTGAGTCCCCTTTAATCTTGCCTTGGCACGATTGGTCATAGTCATAAATCATTCAACGTCTTGGCATTGCCAGAGGTAGCAAAAGGCACCACTTGTCCCTGGTCTAGCTCCTCCATTTATCTAGCTGGAAAGCATGGTTTTCTCTCTTTGCTTGCTTTCCTTTAAATACCCTTGTCAACACAGTGAAAGCAGTATTTCAAAGATGTGTAGAGTTTTCTATGTTCAGGACATGATGAATGGGATCTCATAATTGTTGTTTCCAAAGGAAACCCACAGAGACAAACACAATCAGGTGGGCAAGAGGGTGTTATTCTTCACTGGCTCTAAAACCACTGACACAGACTTTGTATTCCCTCATAACACACAAGGACCAGCCCCTCGGGTGGAATCGCGTGAGTGTTTTCTAATTGCAGGCTTGAAAGTTGCTCTTGGGGTACACATTTAGAAAAAAGGATGTGATTTCTGTTGACAGTGTTCTGAAGGCTTGTTAATTTATGGAGTGTGGGAGCATTTTGCATAAATCAAACATGTGCTAATCCAGCACAGTATATGGCTATGATATAAAAAAAATACAGTCCGTGGCACAATGCAAAAGAAGAAAGAACTTTGAAAGTCATAGCATATTCTCATCATCGATGTTTCTATCTCTCTCCCTCTCAATTTCCTTTCTGAAATCGATAAAAATATTTTTTAAAAAGAAAAGAAAGTCATGGCATATCCGTTTGTGCCTTCCTTTGTTCCTTTCTTGTTTGGTTTACCTAAAGTTCCTACAGTCACATGACCATGGGCTAGAAAAGGAATGGGAAATCAGACACAAAATACCGGTTCCTACAGGAGCTGCAATTATTCTTTAAAGATGTAGGGGTTTAGTGAAATAATGACTAGTATCATATGCAATATCAAGGAAGGTTGAAATTATTTAGTGCAAATTTGGGATACAAAGTAGAAGTTCATCTTTACAAAGCATAGCATAGTGGTCAAGGGCATAGCATCTGAAGCCAGGCTTCCTGGGTGTGACCTCCAGACTTGTGCCTTCATAACTGTGGGGCCTTCATTTGTTTAACCTCTCTGTGCCTCAGTTTTCTCTGCTATAAAATAATAGTAATAGTAGCTGCCTCATTGGATTGTGGTAAAAATGAAATGGTTTAATATGTAAGTGCTTAGAACAGTGCCTGCAATATGGTAAGCACAGTATATATGTTTATTACTATTATATTGCATCAGTGTTACCTAATTTAACAGGGCTATTTTATACCCAAAGCATGCTCATAGCCAATCCAAGGAAAGCCAAAATAATAACATATAACAATATGTAATCTGTATTGCAATCATCGCATTTCATCATTCTGCATAATCTAGGTTAGATGATCCGTCAATCATTTATTTTACTCATTTACAAACATTTACTGAGTGTTTCCTGTTGTCACGCCCTGTAGTAGGATAAATGGATGAGTAAGGCACAGACCCTACCCTCCAGTGCTCCCAGGCTCATAAAGGAGACTCATGCAAACAGATAATTGAGATGTGATGTGCTAAATGTTAAAATAGAAATATACCCTAGCAGAATTTTCCTCCATAGACTATTACTTAACTCTCTTGTGACATTTGTGTGTGTGTTTTTATCACAGAAGAGTTATTTTTGGAAGTTCTTAATGAATGAAATAAGTGTGTATGATTATTAAGATGATTGGTGTTTTTTGACCAGCATTTATTACAGTAACCCAAAAATAACTATTCGAACCACCTCAAGTTACATAGGATGCTTGTTTTGGAAATAATAAAGGTTCCAGCCAGAAAAAAAAAGAATTATGCCCAACATAGAGTAGTGGGAGAAGGATGGAGTTAAAGGGCGAGAAGAATGATTTAGCTTTTGCAGGATAAGGAGGTGTTTTCCAGGTGACCACGAGAGAAAGGCAGGCATCCAAGGAAAAGAACCAGATTATATTGAAAAAGATATTAAGGTGAATTTGGAGAACCACATGTGGTTCAATGTAGATGGAATGTGGGATAGACTGGCGTTGTCAAGATCAATATCTCCTCGGGTGTCTTTGTGGTTTATTCTTGCATTAGGCCTCCCATCGCTGACCTTCTGATTTGTAAAAAATATATATTGATTTCAGAGAGGAAGGGAATGGGAGAGGGATAGGGAGAGAAAAACATCAATGATGAGGGAGAATCATTGATTGGCTGCCTCTTGCATGCCCCATACTGGGGATCTGGCCCCAACCCAGGCATGTGCCCTGACTGGGAATCGAACTGTGACCTTCTGGTTCATAGGTCGATGCTCATCCATTGAACACTTAAAATCCCTCTACTTCTTCCTTCTGTGATGTACATGAAAATTACATATGGAAAACCAACAAAGTAAACACATGATTTTCTCTCTCCTGAGAACCATTCCTAAATAGGAAGTTGAATAAGTAAATGAAAGGATGGGTGAAGTGATGGGTTCTATACAAAGTTCTGGAGATATGAAGTCAATAGGACATGCCCCTTCCTTTAAGGAGTGTGCTGGCTTTTATCTAGTGGATGAGAGAGAGAAATAAGTGAACAGTTGCATACAGAATAGAGGAATCTGTGGGACAATTGTGAGATCCAACACAAGTACGGTGTTGTGCTATTCTTCTAGAAACAGTGATGCTAAAAATAAGATTTTCAGGAATGGGAGATTATTTTTCTTCCTAGATCAGGGGTGGGGAACATCTGGCCCATGGGGCATATAAGGCCTGTGAAATCATTTGGTCTGGCCCTGCCAAGGCAACCACAGGTGGGACTCAAAATTCAATAAATCTAGAGGCTTTTTTTCATAGCAACATTCATTTATATTAAGTGAATTATATTAAGCGAATGATGTTATAGATATTCACATGGCCCTTGGCAGCAAAAAGGTTCCCCACCCCTGCCCTAGATGAAAAATGGACCAAAGCTAAGGGAACAACTTGCACAAGTGTGGAGATGTAAGACACAAGTATTTGATGACTTCATATGGTTTGATGAGCATGAACATAGAATGATTGAAGTAGTCACAGATGACTACAGAGGCATGCAATACCAACATTTTCAGGGATTTTTACATGTTAATAAAGTACTAACACTTTATTCTGAAAGTTACTCAGAATTCAGAATTTCAGACAAAGTGACAGCAGCAGCCTGACATTTTAAATCAAAAGGAGAAAGGAGTGGGGAATGAATTAGAGAGAAGCCAGGCCATGGGAAGCCAGGAATTCGGCAGAAAACAAGAAAGGCCAGAAAGTAGGTGATGGCAATGGGAATGGAAGAGGTGGATACAGAGAGGGGAGACAATCTGTATGAATTGTAGTAGTAGCTGCTTCATTTTGAGAGATGAGCTAGAGGGAAGGGGCTGGGTGATTCTTAGGTTTCTGGCTTGGGTTTTAGGGAGAGTGAAAATGTCACCATTTCTTAATGGAAAAAAAATGAAACTAAGCAGGACTGATGGTAAATATGATTATCTTGGTAATCAATTCCTGTGGGATAGCCCGTAGGCATTTTAACGTATGAGTCTGGTGTTCAGTTGAGTGGTTTGGACTGGAGATGCGTATATGGAGGAGTCATTTTGTAGAAGTGGTATGTGAATCCATGGGGTTCTCTCTCAGGAAGAGGGGAGAAAGTGAGAAAATAAGGTCAGAGGATGGGGCCCGTGGAGATTTAAGAAGCAAACAGAAGAAGGGGTGCCTTCAAAGTTTCCTGAGAAGAGACAAGAAAGGGACCAGGTCGATCGTGGTAACTTGATGGTACAGAGTTAATGGAAAGTTTCAAAGAATGCATCATCAAACTCAAATAAGGTAAGAACAAAAAAGCCAACTGGATTGAACGTGAAGGTCATGGGAGCTGGTTCCATGCAGCAGTGCTCCTGGAAGAAGGAAAAAGGTTGAGAGCTATGAAGAGTGACAAAATGGAGACTCTTTTAAGACAAAGAAGGGAGAGGGAAAGATGGAGAGCTGTGGGAATATCACGTTATCTTTCTTAGTAACGAGTTCATTGTTCAACAATCTTTCCTATTAGGAAAATTGTTGATGTCCAACTTATTACAGTTTAGTTTTTTTAAGATGAAAAGATTAATGTCATTTTTTTCTTCTGAACAAAATTAATTTGCCAAGTATCATGCTGATTACACAGATTTTGTTTATTTATTTTAAATTATAGTAACCATGGTAAAAAAAAATTGTGAAAGTGATTTCAATTCACTGAGGATTGTTTAAAAGTACTTTAACCATTTAACCAAGTGAGATTTCTGTTGCCATATGTTTTGATAACCCAAAGGAAAAATCTGATCAATAGTGTCAATAACATAAGAAGACATTTGGGCTGTCTCTGAATTGGAATTTTAAAATGTTCACCTTTAAAGCTATTCCAATAAAACATTCTTTTAGAATGTTGGAGAGACTTCTGTTATATCAAATAGACTTTCCATATAGATGTGTGGTATGTTTATCCTTCAGTTTAAGTTTTGTTTTATTCTTCAGTAAGATCTTAAAGCTTTCTTTATGTAGGTCTTTTTATATTTCTTGTTAAGTTTATTTTAAAAATTTTACAATATTTTTCCCATTGGTAAGTGGAAATTCATTTACTTTTCAACTTATTGCTAGGAAAGAGAAAACTATTTCAGAATATTATACTACTTGAACATATTACTGCAAATTATTTTCAGTAAAGTTTCTTGATCTTTCTATTGTACAAATAATATTATTTGCCAATAAAGATGTTTACCTTAAGACACACACATACACATGTTGCTTCTTGGCCTTTTGGCTAAGATCAAGGGTAGAGATCTGTTCTTATCCGTTTACAACACACACACACTCAACATGCTTTCTACCAAAGCAAGGAACCGGGAAGACTGTAGTTCAAGGCAAATGTCATTTTGAATGCCTACTTTAAATGGTTGACATTTTAGCCACATCTGCTTAAAATCTAAAATCTCTTTGGAAGGAAGCTCAAATCATTTAGGCAACATCTGGCACAAATTACTTTATTAATTTCCCTTTATTGACCAGTCTTTACTTGACAGCTATGATACTTTTTTTTCCAAAGCAGGAATCAATAAAGCCACAAGTCTTTTTGCATCTGTGGTTCATTTTCCTCCTAGCAGAGACACAAACGGTTTAAAGGAAAGTTGCTTTATGTTCTGCTAAATTTGCAATTCTTGTTTTGTTTCAGGGGCCTCCAGGACCAGGAGGAGAGGCAGGGAGTCGAGGCCATTTGGGAAGCCAAGGAAATAAAGTAGGTCACATTCCTTATACCCACCAAAGTTCAGCTTTTCTCCTCAAGGGAAATGTGCCTGGTGCTATTAGCCAGAGCCCTTTCAACAGAAAGGAGAACAGATCCCATTGCCCCTACACCCTGGCTTGATTCTTAGAGAGCCAGCAACATCTAAGGATGTGGGTGTGGACCAGAATGATGTCAGGGATTCCAGCTGAGCATAATCTCAACAGGGGCTCCTCCCAATCTGAGCTAAGGGACCTCAGGGAAGGGGGCCTCTTCTGGGGGTATGCTTTCCTTTCTCCCTTCTTTCCTCCCTCTCTCCTTCTCTTTTTTTCCTCCCTTCTTCTCTTCTCCATTCATACACACTGTTATTTCTTCCATTATTTTTTTTCTCCGTTCAAACCAACCTTTGCTGAACACCTTTTAAGACAAAGGCACTGGCCTGGCATGCAGCAGGAGAGCAGAGATCTTTGTCTGTTTTGCTCACTGATGCATCCCTAGTGCTTAGAATAGTAACTGCTGGTACATAATAAGTGCTTAGTAAATATTTGATTCCTTGGAGAGTTTCTGTGTTGTACAATGATAAATATGGTATGGAATCAACTCCACAGAATTCAGAATATTTTCAGGACAAGAATCTTTGTCATCAAGTAGTCAGGAATGTGGGACTGAAATAGTGCTCATAGAAATATTTTTGAACTGGTAAAAGAGGTATCATAGTGACTACAGACTTTGAATGGACCTTAGAAGATAAGAAGGGCTTTAGCAAGCAGAGATGGGCATTGGAAATTTCAGGTAAAAGAAATAGGGCAAGCCCTAGCCGGTTTGGTTCAGTGAATAGAGCTTTGGCCTACAGACCAAAGGTCCCGGATTCGATTCCGGCCAAGAGCACGTTCTTTGGTTGCAGGCTCCTCCCTGGCCTGGGCCCTGGATGGGGCTCATGCAGGAGGCAACCAGTTGATGTGTTTCTCTCTGTCTTTCCCTCTCTCTTCTACTCTGTCTAAAAATCAATGGAAAAATATCCTCGAGTGAGGATAGATAAAGATAGCAAAAAATAAACAAAAAAGATACCATTATCATAAAAGAAATAGGGCAAAGGAAAGCACAGGGTTGGAAAATCCTGGGAATGGGTAGTTGGGGAATGAACCATGATCCTGTCTGGTGAGCACATAAAGAATAAGAATGTCCGTGGTTACTGACTTGATTACATACCAGTAGTCGGTACAGTGCTATTTACAATTTTTGAATGGAGAGTATGAACACAGCCAGACTTGGAAGATTTGAATAGGCAACACAGTGTAGAAATATTTTGAAGGCTGCGAGATTGGAAGCTAGGAGACTAGTTGGTATGTTCACAGTTTTCAAGACAAGCAATGATTGTGTGATTTAACAGGGTGAGGACAGGAGCGGCTCCTAATGGCTTTGTGGACTCTTCCAGTAGGAAACTGAATCAGAGGGAAAAGGGCTAGATGATTCATGGGCTTCCAACATGAGTGGTAACACATCACAGAAGGAAAGGGTTTTGGGCAAATTGGAGATGATTTCAGAGTCATTTGGACTCTTGGAAATATCTGTTTGTAAGGAGGGGAAGAGAAGACAGAGTGACTTACTGGAAAGGACGGCAAAGAAACAGAAAAGCACACTGGATGCTGTGAAGCAGTGTTCAAGAGGGAGAGGTCAAGGGTATCAGCGTGTGCACACTTTGAAAGCCAGTGTCCAGAAGGAAAGGCATCAGGGCAGGTGATCTGTTTCCCTTTCATGGAACCCTCTTCTGTTTCACCACAGTGCTCAGTGCTGGTGAACGTTTGTCCATTTGCACTTCTCACACTTACTGTGTTGCCTTTCTGTCCTCACAAATGAGTTAACCACTCCCACTCAGTGTGGGCTACACCACTCCCACACTGTGTCTTCCAAAGCAGGGGTAGGGGGAAACTAGGCAATGAATGAACTTGACGCACACTACCTCAGTCAGGTGGTTAAGGTTAACATTAGTAGTGATAGCCATGTTGACAAGGACACACTCTTGAGATGATGTGATGAGAATGGCCCTTTACCTCTGTGGTCTTTATCCCCAAAACCCAAAAAATTCACCATAATCATGAGAAGAAAACATTAGAGAAACCCAAGTGGAAGGACAATCTACAAAATACCTGACCAGTATTCCTCAAAACGGTCAAGGTCATCAAAAACAAGGAATATTTGATACACTCACAGTCTAGAGGAGTCTAAGGAGACATGGCATGGGATCCTGAACAACAGCAAAAAAAAAAAAAAGGATATTTGATAAAAATTAAGGAAAGCTGAATAAAGTATGGGATTTTGTTGATAATAATGAATCAACATTCATTTATTGTGAGAAATGTACCCTACTGCTGTAACTAATGTAATGGTCCATAGGAGCATATAGGAACTCTAGGTACTGTCTTCATGTTTCTGTAAATCTAAAATCTAAAACTTTGAAAGTTTTTTCGTTGTTGTTTTCTAGAAAAGGAGTTAACCTTCTTTTGTAAACCTGTGCCAACTTTCCCATGTAGCTGGAATTTCCTTAACATAATACTGAGATGGATTCAGAAGTCAGAAACAATTGCGAGGGATGCTGTGCTACTTTGGTTATATTGATTGGCATGTCAAACCTTAAAACTAGATTAATAAGCCTGTCGTCTTCGCAGTAACCAGATGATTTGCATGGATCATCATGGATCGCAGTTTTGTTACTTTTCTTAAATAGTGCAGAGCTTCCTCCTTGACGAACGGTATGACACTTCCAAGAGTGCATTCCATGGCACTGAGCAGCTAAGATGGCAGCTTGCACTAAACAAGACATCAGACTTGTTGAGGCTTCATTGATCAAGAGAGGAGACCTCAGAGCCAGTTCCTCTGGTATTGGTTGCACAATTCCCAGTCCTGGCCACACACCCATTGTGAATGTGTGATACACATGGATGCAGTTAAAAAGTGTTGTCTTAGTGCCATCGTTTTAAACTTCATTTTACAAAAACAACCTAACAAGGATGCATTTCATTGTTCTGTTTAACAGGGGGAACCTGGAGATCCGGGAGAAAAAGGCGCTCTTGGCCTTCCTGGTCCTCGGGGCTTGCCGGTTTGTTTCAGCATCACTTTTTATCTTTTAGATAAAATGATTGCCCTTGCAGTGTTCAATGGATAGCAGGTGTGTGAGAGATACCATCCCAGTCTAGCCTTGCGGCTCTCTAGAAATTGAGATGTTATCCTCATCTTGGATTAGCTCCTTGGCCAGCTTTTCCAAGGTGGCAACTTCCCAGGTACCAAACAGCCTGGCCAGGGTGCTCTTAAGCTAAATCATAAAATGGACAGAACTTGTCGTCAGCATTCCCATAGCCCTTCTTCCAGTCTTTCCTCCCATCAGAACCCACTCATCAGAAACCCAACCCATGTTTGGAGGACTCCTCACTAAGGCCTTCTATAAGGGTCCAACAGTAGCCAGTGCCCAGGCATTTAGATCTTATTTTTATTTGGCCAAGTGAAGATGGATTAGTGTTACGGTATTAAAATACAAGTGTTCTCTGGAAGGGAGAACACCACTACCTCCTTTTTTTGAGATGACTACATGCCTGAAATGTTTAATCCTCATAATAACACCAGGACTGGGTATAATTATTATTCCTACTTTTTAGATGAGACTAAGGGACAGTGCTGTATATGTTATTGAGAGACGCCTTTAGTGCCACTATCACCCAATGCCAGTGGCCTTCCCCAGAGAACCCTGCTTCCTAATTTCTCCTCATCAAACCCCAGAGCTGGCTGTCTAGTTCTTTTGTGAACAAGCCTGCATCTGGCTGTAGTCTGGGATGCGTGTGATTAATCGCTTTGTTTACAGGGTGATGATGGCAACCCAGGGTATGGCCGCGTAGGAAGTAAAGGAGCAAAGGTAAGGCTTGTCGACAGTAAGCTGGACATTTTCTGTGTGTCTTTTGTTGTGTGGTTTTCATTTGTTTGCCACATTGAAGAGAAAAAAGAAAGCAGAGAGCTAGGCAGTTTGGGACTTTGAGAGAGATATTTTGATCATTTATTTGCTGATATCCTATGGGGAATGGAGTGGCAATAAAACACACACACAACAATCTGGTGGTTCAAGGTGCAGGCAACAACTGAAACTTGGAAGTCAGTGTTCTGGTCCTTGCAGAGACGGGCAGCCAGGGCCTGGCTGGTTCCGGCCTGAACAGTGCGTTGAATCGGAGCAACTCTGGCTCAAGTGCACTCAGGGAGGATTCCAAAGTGTGTCCTCCTTCTCTTCTGTTTACTCTAGCCATTAGTGAGAGGTTCCACAGGGCCTTTATAAGTGCAGTGGGCCAAGTAGTAACTAAAAACATTTCAGCTACATCAGAAAGATAGTTTTATTTGTCACTGAATATTTAAATGTCTGGAAGTAAGCTAGACAAGTTTCTCGAAACCAGTAATTTATATATATTTATAGTAACTACTTGGAAATCCTAATAACATCCACAAAAAACAATAAAGTGAAGAATATCCTTTCTGCCCACCTGGTGTGGCTCAGTGGTTGAGCATCAACCCATGAACCAAGAGGTCACCTGTGCAATTCCCGGTCAGGGCACATGCCTGGGTTGCAGGCTCGATCCCCAGTTAGAGGCGGGCAGGAGGCAGCCAATCAGTGATTCTCTCTCATCGATATTTCTGTCTCTATCCCTCTCCCTGCTTCTCTCTCTAAAATCAACAAAAACATATATTTTTTGAAAAGAATATTCTTTATGTAAAATGTTTGGGACCTATGACAAAGAATTACTAAAATGTGAAGGAGAAACTTCAATGAATAAAGGCTAAAACGTTATAAAGAATCAGTGTAATTCCAAATGAAATCCCAGTGGGAATGATGCAATCATAGTATCTCATAAAAAGGGAAATATTAAGTAGTCTACAGCATTGGAACATTAGCTACTTTTTATAATGAATGTATTTAGTTTATAATTATATAAAGACATCATTATGTGATATATCAAGTAAGAAAAAAAATCAGAGTACAGTCAGGGGAAAAACACACCATTTATCCCAATTGTGCTCAAATGCATTTTAAATAGCTAAAAGAAAATATAACCCAGTATTTATAATGAGTAATGAGATTCTGGGTAATGAGAAGTGGGTACTTCTCTTGTTTCTATTCTTTTGTATTTTATATATATTTGAAGAGATACTACATTTAATGATCAGAAAATAAACTTTATTTTAAAAAAAAATTTAATCAAATGGGGATTATCATACATCTTCAACTATGGTCTGTGGCCAAAGTAAGGTAGGCAGAGAAGCAGAAAATGAAAGCGAGTCTAGACTCCAGGCTTTCCCAGTTTCTCCACTGAAATCCGTTTTCAGAGGACAGTTTCAGAGACACACGGCCAAATAACCAGCTGCCCTGTGACACGCCTACAGGAGGAGCGCCGATGTGTAATTCCTCCACAGGATACATTTACCCACTTATTTCATGTTGCCACAACATTTTAGTGAAACCAGTAAGTATTGGTTCCAACATAGAAGTTGAAGTCAGTTTCTCAAAGAGTGCTGTACAGTTTGTTTTTAACCTTTCCTTGGTTCAGGAGCAACGAAAGCAAAATAAGGCAGTGGGTAAAATTAAGCTCCGTCTAAGCCTACCGTGGTGATATATGCATATATTAATTTTCCATATTGTCCACTCTAGGGACAAGAAGGATTCCCTGGAGAAGGTGGACCTAAGGTACTGTGTGCTTCATACTAACTAGAGATCGATCAGAAACACTTCTGGGTTATGAGATGCGCAAGGGACCATAGAAGGGCAGTTCATTATAAATGAATTTAAAAATCTTTACAGGGGAAAGGAGGGAAGACAGCAGGTTTTTTTAAATAAAAAAATTATTTTTCGTTTTTTAATTCATAGGTAAGGGAAGAAATTACCCTTATTTCTTTTCCTCTGCACCTGTGCTCCTTCTCCTCTGTCCTATCTAGTTTCTTCTTTGTTCAAAGGAAAGAAAATAAAATGTAAGGAAAACCAAAATTATCTGATATCACCTGCCCCAGTTTTCCCAATGTGTTTATAAATCACCTTCAGATAATAAGTTAGCAATGCTGTCCTCTACCTTTAGGCTTTCACTTTTGCTAGAAACGTTGACTGAGCTCAGTAAATGCCGGGTCCCATGACGGGATCGGGGACAACGTCAAGGGCACAGTTCATGCCTCTGAAGAGACTGTGTTCTGGCTGGAGAGACAGAAGTAAAACAATGAGCACCACTGTGCTGGGCAGACAGCTATGAAAATGGGGAAGACACCTCAAAGAAGACAGTTAAAGATAAAAATGTATATGAAAACGTCTTCATGTTGGAATTAGTTTTAAAAACACATTGAGAGCTCTCTTTGATTTTATTAACTATTTTATTTTTCTGAACTTATTCAGGGTGAGATTGGGGACCCTGGTGATCCAGGAGAAACAGGACCCAAGGGAGCTAGAGGCCAGATGGTAAGTTTCTTCGATGCTTACAACCTCGGCTGCTGTGGGAAGTCCTCTTCAATGTTTTCCCAATCATTTGAGTTGTTTCCAAAGACTTGGAAAATGTGTGTGTGTGTTTAAGGCAAACTTGGGGAAGGGAATATTGCTCATCCTTCAATGCCAGCAAGAACATGGATGACTGTTTGCTTTTAGTGAGCAAGTTCACCCCTTCTGGCTGCCAAGGTAGCCTCCTATACACTGGAAATAAGGTTTTTGGTGGTTGTTTTTAAAGTGGCCTAGTGTTCTAAAATATGTTTTCCATTGCCAAAATATGGCCAGTTTAATCACGTCTCCCTGGCAGATTTAGTGCAAGCTAATGCGCACTGGCATATTGTGTTCACTAGAAAGGTTTTGTTAAACTGCTCTAATGCGGTGTGTACCCTGAAAGACCCTCTCTTTATTGAGCTCAAGAGGGTATCTTGAGAAAGGTCCCCGTTTATTATGTAACTGAATGTGTCTTTATTATTCCATGGAGGGAGTTAGATATTGCCTGATGCTCTGAATCATTCAGACTAAACACAAGTCTGCAGTAATTCTCATCAGCATCCTTAGGTTCCTGTGGCTCAGGAATGGATATTTGCATTTGCTGACTCTTGCTGTATCCTAGGCTTGGTATGAGATGGCTGCTTTAGGGAAGAGACAAGCTTATGGTAATTGTCTCCAGATACGTTCTTTGTCTCTCTTGTTCGGAACAGCACTGATCAGGCAAACGGCTCTTAACACCATGCCAGGCAGGAAAAGAAAAACACGAAATCTGATAGACTTTGAGACTAGAGGTGGTTTTCCAGTTTTGTCATCAGAGTTCATTTGCTTCTGGGTAGTTGGGTTGTTTTTTTTTGGTTTTTTGTTTGTTTGTTTGTTTTTACAAAGTATAGTAAGAACTTTAGGGATTGTTTATGTAGGGTTTAGGGGTGCAAAATAAAGAACCTGCTCTTTTTCTCCATCCTGCTTCTCCCAAGAGAACTGCTTCCCAGCTATAAATCTTTTCCTCATACCTATTTTTGGATAACTATCCTTTAACATTATGCTCTTTATAAAAAATGAAGACTGATATAATTAGAAATATAATTGGAAAAGACTTGGAAATCAATCTAGATGCCATCTGCATCGGAGTCTCTGGAACCTCTTTCCCTCGGCTTGTTAATGAAATCACTTACCCATCAACATTGGAAACCTGCTAACAAGTTCAGCTGCTTGTTGGACTCCCTCGCCCTCCACCCTCTACCCCCCCCCCAATGGCACATTAATCATTTTTAAAAACAAACTAACTAGTGGGCGATATATAAACTTTTTCTCTTGGCCTTTGGTTCCTTGAATTTCTTCTTTTTCCCACATTGGGCAATTTATCACTGTTTGAAACTTGCTTATTTCACCTGTCATGCTGCTTTTCATCTCTGTGAGTATTGTTGGAGTTGAAACACTGAAAACTTCCAGGTTTTCCCTCCCAGACTTGATGTTTCTATTGGAAGATTTTGGCCAAGCTTTGCCTTAAATGCTGAGGGCCTCCTTAGTTCTCATGGAATGCTTACATTCCCAGTTTAAGTTTTCTAAATCTTCACCTTGGTGTTTTGTTTTGCTTTGCTTTGTTTTACCAACTGAAGAATTTTATTTTCAATTTGCCGTGATTTTCAACCTGTCTTATTCTGTGTATTCAAGTGTGTTTTTATGAACTTATATTTTTATTAACTTTACACATGTACATACTTTAAGGCAGGTTTTCTCAAACTCAGTAGTGACATTTTGGGCTGGATGACTCTTTGGTGTGAGGGGCTGTCCTGTGTACTCTAGTATATTTAGCAGCATCTTGTCCTCTATCCACTCGATGCCAACAACAGCGATGACTGTCTCCATCCCCCTGTGACAGCCAAAGATGTCTCCAGACACGTCAAATGGCCCCCATGGAAGATCTTCAAAATTCTAGTTGAGAACCACTGGTTGAAAGAATCAAGTAATTTCACAAGATCTGTTAGGAAAAAATGGCAATCCCTCGGCCCCTATCTCTTCTCTCTTATTTTCCAGGTGGTCTCTTTGCTCTACTTTCTGGGAGATTTCTTTGACTTTATCTCACAATGTTCTTCTTATATTTTAATTTCAAGAGTTCATTTTTTTCTCTCTGAATATTCCTTTTTTATACTCTTCTGTTCTTGTTTCATGGCTAAAATGCCTCTTCTTACCTCTCTTGAGGATATAAATTAGTATTTTTTAAGTCTCCTTTGCCCAAATAGTCTGTTTCCTACAGGGTTTTTTCCCCCCGTTTTTCTCTATATTTAACATATGTCTGGAGAATGGGATTTCTCTTCCTATTGAGAACAAAAAGGCTGATTGGCAGCCTCAAGGATGTGGGGCTAGTCAGCCACAAGTTTCACTGAAAAGTGAGCTGGCTGAGTTCTTAGCAAACCTCTGGTACCAGCATTTTAGGTCTTTCTTTGTCTAGTCAGATTCTCGTGAGAAGATTCTTACAATTGCCTACCTGAGGGTGGAGGTCTGGCTGCCAGCTTCCTAGGACCACGTGGAAAAGAAGTGCTGAGGGTCCACATCTATTTCACCTACCTTCCTTTGATCTCTCTGTTCTCAGGACGGTGCCATTGGCCTTCAACTCTTCCTGGAGGTCCCTAGGGTAGACAACTCAGTTTTATTGTCTGGGATGGAAGAAGGAACCTTCACCCAGAGAATTGGAAAGAGATTGGTGGATTCCTAAGATGATTTTCAACCAACCCTTAATTTAGCCTCTCCCTTTTGCCTCTACATCTAGAGGTACCTGGTGCTGACAATTTCTGAGCCTTCTGGGAATGTTATAAAACACACAAATTCTTGGCTCTTCCTGCTGTTGGCTTAGGATTCAGCTTTTTCTGATCTGCTAAGTCATTTAACACTTAAACATCTGCTTTCCTGCCTCCAAAATTTCATGGCTATTATCTCTTTTCTCATTCTCTACATGCTTGTCGGGTTTTTGTGGAGGTGGTTTTGCCTTTAAAAAATATCCGCTTACTATTATTGTAGTAAGACATTGGGAGGGTTCAAAATTAAATGCATATGCTCAATCTACCATTTTCCCCTGAGAGGTCAATCTATATCTGCTAAAAGTAAAAAAAACAAGATCAGTAAGTTTTGTTGTTTTTTTCCACATAACCCAGCATACTGTGAATATCATTGGAATACCCAAAGGGCATCAATAATTATTTGCTGTTCCATGGGCCATTGCTTTTACAAATTAAGTTGATTTTAGACAACTTCATTTTTTATTCCTATAAAGGTTATAAATTATGTGGCACTTTGAGTGAACAAAGGAATATTGTTCAAATTTTTAAACTAAATTCTAGCTTTCCTTATGATAAATTACATTGTCGAGTGAACATGGAAAAATTCCTGGCGTACGATAAGTGTTAACAACTGTTGTTTTTATGACTGTTGCTATTTCCCATTTTGCTACAGATATTTTCAGCCAACTGTTAAATGTTTTCTTAATGTTGTTTCAAGGGTTTCTATATTAAAATTTTTTGTATTTCTGGGGGTTTTGTTCATTCGTTTTTCATTTTATAAATAAAATAAAAGTCACTAAATAAATTTAGATAAAAAATCATTTAGATAAAAATTTCTCCCTTAGCCCATCAATTCCAATTCTAGCAATCTTCCCAAGGAAATAATCAGAATTGCACATATAACTTTATGGAAGCATTGCTTATTACAACAACAGGAAACTTAAGTGCCAATGGTAAGGGACTGATTAAGTAAATCATAGTGTATCTACTAGTAGCTATTGGAATACTATGCAGCCAGGAAAAGTGATTTTGCAAAAGTATATTTCGTGCCACAAAAGTGTCCAGAGATATATATTTAGTTTAAAAGGCAACAGGGAAAAAAGTATAAAATTGAGAAAAGAACATATAGATTAATACCGAGAAAATAAATAAAAGACTAGAAGAAAAGACACAAAAATATTAGCATTATTTGGGGGAGAAGGTATTACTGAGGACTTTTTTCCTTCCGTGTGCTTTTTGTACATCTCTTTCTAAAATGAAAGTGAATTGCCTTTAAAACTTAAAATGCCCAAACCCACAAACACACACACATATATATAAATATAATTTTAAAGTAAATAAATTCTGTTTTGAGATATCCGCTGGACTTCCTGGAGAACCGGGATCCCCTGGGGAGCTGGGACCTCCTGGACGGAAGGTGAGTTGAAAAGCCATAAATCAGACCAGATCCTTTTCCAAATAAAAAGTCAGTGCATGGAGTCTTCTTTGTCCAAATGTACATACTTTCTGTCTCTGGCAACTATTTTCCACCTTTATGTGCTCAGAAAGAGGAAGCAAAAAGATGCCAGTTAAATATCAGTTGCCATTTTTGGGGAGGTGGAGAGAGCTGAAGGAGTAAATGAACAGTATAAAGACTAAAATGAGATTTCTCAACTATCAGCACATTTTATTCATCTGTCCAATCCTTGTCCTCTTCTTACATTCAATAAATGATCAGCAAATGAAGGAAGGTAAGAGGAAATTAATAAATAGTGAGTAAATGGCCGAAGTTTCGTTGACATGAAATTTGCTTTCTTCAGGAATTTGGGTGGGCTCCATTGCATTTTTCTTGGAGTGTCTCTCGTAGCCAGACTCTTCCTGTTTCAAAGGTGGGATTAACACATGAAATTCGAGCCACTTTGTTCTTTCTGTCCTCTCTCAGATAGATATACATATGTAGGTAGGTATATTCAGTTATAAAAGACAGTTGGGGTTACCTTTCCAGATGTCAGATTGAGTCTGGTCCCTTTGTCCTCCAGCCGATGATGGGAACAGATTAAGGTTCAGCTCAGCTCCTGTTCGGTGGCCAAGACAAAGCATGTAATTGAGGAACTCCCAACCTCTGTCTTACGGAGGGGCCAGGCATCTGGATGGTCCAGTGACCAGTGGTCAGCTCCATCCTTAGATTCTGGACAGCCCTTAACAAGACATGGGGTCGGAGGAAAGTAGCCTTTGGAAATTTGTGTTCATCAAACTTGCTGCTTATTGGTTATCCCCCTTAGAATGTTGTTGCAAATTAGATGAGGAATATCTACGTGTATTCTTTCTTCCCCCTCTAACTTAATAAGAATAAAAACTTTAAAAAGTTATCCTTTTCTTAGAGTAATGTTGGTGCGCATTCTGGCTACTGATGTATGTGCTTAGAGCAGTGAAACCACATTTTGTTTGTTTCCTTAGGGTGTGAAAGGGGCCAAAGGATTGGCTTCGTTTTCCGTATGTATCTCCTGACTCCAACAGAGTGTTCCAAGCACTCCATGAAATGTATTTTATTTTTAGACTTCAGGATCTGGCAGTCTGTTGGTTAATTCTTTCTGTTTTATTTTTGAACTGTAGATGTGTGAGCTCATTCAGTATGTGCGGGACCACAGTCGTAAGTACCCTGCTTAAAATGATCACCCAAGTTGTCAGCATTCATAGAAGAAAAGCAGCAATTTCTGCACTCAAAATTGAGACAATTTACCAGCCAATTTCTTAAAATTAGAGATGTCACCGCATATATTTTGAGTCAGCATAGACTGGTGACTATTAACTAACTCCCTCTCTTGCTGCCAGCATGTTTAATGGAACCTCTTCCAAGCACTAAGTAATGATATATCTAGTGCTTCTAGGGAAAATTGAGATATGAGGTCAGAACTCTCTGGATGGTGAAATCAATCAATCAATGGACAATCACAGTGAACACTTTAAAATGATTATTAACTCCTGACCCTGGCTGACAGGATTGAATTCACCTGGTGTGAAAGAGACAGATGAGTAAGAAGCTGTGATAATAAGGTGTCTTGGTGTTTGGGAGCCCAGATTTTGGTTTATAGGGTTGGAAATACCTGGGAAGGTGTACTTGATTACTTTGAGTTGGACTGATTTACTTGTAAAATTACTCATTCTGCCAATAGTTTTTCCTCTCAAAATTTTAAAAGCAAAAAGGTATTTTGATTTGGCAAATGCTCGCTCTTTTGAATTTGCTTTAAGACCCTTATGGCAGCTTGTCCTACCAAAATAGGTGTTACCACCATCAAAGGAAGTCCATGTACAAGATCAGGAGAGAGTTGAGTATTTAATCTTTATCTACACATGCTCATTGACTTTCCAAATAAACATGACTGATATGAAGAATCAAATTTCTCCTCAAGGCATTTTGGGGAAGAAAAATAAACAAAGTAGAGCTGATTTCTGTAGAGGGCATTGATCTCTAAGATACAGACTTAAAAGCTTTGAATGTAGGGTTGATTTTTTTCTTTTTAAATCTTCACCTGAGGATATTTTTTAATTATATTTTAGAGAGAAAGGGGGAAAGAGAGAAACAGCAGTGTGAGAGAGAAATATGGATTGGTTGCCTCCCATATGCACCCTGACTGGGGATCAAACCCACAACCTTTTGGTGTACGGAAGATGCTCCAACCAACTGAGCCACCTGGCCAGGGCTGCAGGGTTGATCGTAACTCTGCCTTTATGCAGCAGAATGGAACCATCCAATGATGGGATTCAAAATATACACATTGTGTCATGAAGACTGGCCGCTTTGGGGCTGAGTTAGCACAGCAGGCCTTTTGACATGAGAGTCATATGAACTATGATGACTCAAGAGTAGATCCAAGTATGATGAGGCCTGATCTTTTAAAATTTGAGGGGCTCGATAGAAAATTACTAATCCAAAGGAGGGTACAAAATTATTTCAAAAGTAAGTGTTCTTTAGAACAAGAAAGGAAATCACAATCAATGATTTCTGCATAAAAGTATGTGTTCATGTGAGCCCATGGCTAGGGGCCCTCCCAGGGCCTTGCAAGGGGCCACAGCAGGTGAGAGAGCAAAAGCTGTGCCGTCCAGTACAACTTTCTGTAAGGATGAAAATGTTCCAATGCACTGTCCAATACGGTGGCCACTAGCCACGTGACTCTGAGTACTGGAAAAGCTGAATTTTATATTTAATTTCATTTTAACTAGTTAAAATCTAAAGTCACATGTGGCTAATGGCTTCCATGTTGGACAGTACAGACCTAAAACTTAAGCATCATTTGCTTCAGAATAAATCTATGTCTGATGTTTATACACACACTTATGTGTGTGTGTATACAAATATAATTGAGAGCTATAGAAATCTACATGAGGAAATTTAGAGTAAATAGAGGATAGGGCCTTTTAACTTTCCAAATTCTGTGCACCTCCCTGCAACATAATGTTCCTTCCCGGGCCAACGTTCTTTTCCTTGACAGCTGGCTGCAGGCTGCTGAGTTATGGCTGTTTATTGTCCCACCTCTCTGTTCCCATTCCCTGTGGAAGGCGCAGGGCTTGTGCCAAGATGCTGGGATGCATCTGCATTTTCTCCAAACCCTATCTGATGCTTTGATTTCTGAGTCATCTACAAAAAGCACACAGTGCAGAATCTCAGCTGCCCTGATTTTCCCACGCAGGACAGAATTCTGTTCTCCTACCAAATAATAACCTAATCTCCTTTGTTCTTCTTTCCTAGCTTGCAGACACGGTGAGTAATCTTTATTTACAGCATATTATAATCAAGCCCAAAATGTCATACATCTGGAGAGATGAGTTAGAATAATGTGTTGCCTACCAAACGATATAAATTTTAGCTAGGCTGTCTTTGCTTCATCATACTGGTAGCATAGACCTGCCTTCAATAAATCACTCAGTTTTGGCCGAGTCTCACAGCTATTTTTCAACCAACTGGTTTGATTTTTTTATTATTAAAATTTTAATGACTAGCATTACCATTTATCTTACTTTTGAGTTTTTTGTAATAATATCCCTTCCCCCTTCATTTTTTCTCTCTCTCAATTTGTCATATTGTCTCTGTAGTTTAGAGGTTAGGAATTAAGATGCAGAAGGGGAAAAGTGGAAACTAAAAGTAGAGATGATCAGATAGCAAGTAAGCTGAATGTACAATTCAGATCATGCTAAAATCTATGGAGTTCATGCCTGATGGTAATTACAAGTTGGTTGATTATCTTTCAGTGCTAACTTTTAAGTCTTTTACAAATGCCTATTACATATGTTTGTATAAACCCATCATCCTTCTCTTATACCTTTATACCCTTACACCTTTTTAAAAAATATATATTTTTATTGATTTCAGAGAGGAAGGGAAAGGGAGAGAGAGATAGAAACATCAATGATGAGAGAGAGTCATTGATCAGCCGCCTCCTGCACGCCCCACACTGGGATCAAGCCCGCAACCCAGGCATGTGCCCTGACTGGGAATTGAACTGTGACCTCCTGTTTCATAGGTCCATGCTCAACCACTGAGCCACGCCAGCCAGGCCCTTATACTTTTTATGTAAACCCACCAATCCGTGCCCTCTGATTGCTTGTTCACTCATTCAACAGATAGTTATTGAAAGCCTATTATGTGCCAGTCTGCCCCGGGAACCAGGGACACAGGGGTGGCTAAGATGGATGGGATTCCTGTCTTTAGAAGTTTCCATCCCAGTAGCAGATCCAGATAATAATTAAAAGAAAGAATTATACAGTCCTATAGTTGCTATGAAAGGCGTAAAGAATACGATACTCTGTCACAGAATAATAGGGGAGGGGAGAAACCCTTATGGATGGAGGGCTCCTCTTTGAGGCAAGGACACTGAAGTTTGGCCTCAAGAATAAAAACCAGCAAGCTCTGTACCAGCCGGGCACAGAGAAGTGCAAGTGCAAAGGCATGAGCCAAGACAGAGCTAAGCATTTTTCAAGAGCTGATGGAAGCCCACATGACTAGGACACAGAGGGAGGGGAGATTGGCATTTGAAAAGATGAAGTAAGCCAAGGCCAGGTCAAGCTGAGCTTCCCAGGTTACAACAAGGCAGCTGGATTTTATCTGAATTACAATGGAAGATTAAAGAATTTATTGAAAGTATGAAGGTTGGGGGAGCATGAGCTGATAAACAATTTTCTGAAGCTTACTTGGAATAAGTGTCAAAGCCAGAGGATTACTAGTTAGGAGGCTGTTGTGGTATTTCAGGCAAAGATGGTGGTGGCCTGGATGAGGGTCACCATTGTTATGTTAGGTGAACGGCCTTGGTTTGAGTTGCCTCCTCCTATCCTCCTCATCACCTGCTCAGTGCCAAACAGCAGCCATCAGTGTACAGTGTGTGGCCACAGGGCCATGTTGGTCTCGGTGTGGCAATCCATGCCTTGAGGAGGCCTCCTCGGTGCCACCACAATCCAACCCAATGTTCTTCAGTGTCCTTGGGTTCCTGCAGCTTGCTGGGTTTCGGAGGATGTGTTTGGCAAGTTGAATTAGCCCTTTGGTGTTTTTCCCGAAACTTGAATTTGTTTATATCTTCCGCCAGTGCTGCGAATCCTTTTTTCCCTTTACCTCTCAATTACGTCTGAAGCTGTGTTGTCATCATTCCCATATGCAAGTAACAGCACCAACACAAAGCTGGTAGAACCACTTTTGTGTTTGGTCATAGTTCCACTCATTTTTTTATTATAAAATTGAGATGACCTTAATTTTTTAAAATCTGTTAAACCCATTAAATTAGACTCAGAGGCTAATACATTCTGTCCTGTCTCTATTGAGATGTGCAGTGTAATTTGGAGTCGGATTTTATTCTTAGTTGTCCTTTTGCCTGTGAAGGTCACAGAGTCGGGGACCAGAAGGAGATCATAATCCAGCACTGAGCGGGGGGTGAGACCCAACTGGCCATGGCAGAGGCCTCCCTCCTTGGCCAGCCTGGGCGGGACCCAGCAGGTCTGAGTTCTTGAGCTCCCTATGAACAGCTGGTGGTCTCATGTGCTTATTACCTCTGAGTCTGACTTGCTGGCATTTGACGGAGAGGAGACCACCCCTCCAAGAGAAGCACATCGTTGAGATTTCCAGACATCTTCCCCATTGTCAAAGTTTTGTTCTCCTTCCTCTGCCTATTGCAAAGAACTGCCCTTTGGTTCTTTTTCATTCGGGCAACATTTATTAGATCCCTGATATATGGCAGAGACTAATAACTTGGCAGATCAAGAGAGACACAAGCCCTGTCTCCACACTTCCTAAATTAGTAGGAGAGGCAAACATTAATCAGATATCCAGACAAGTGGAAATTGCCAACTGTGATAATTACAGGGAACTGGGATTAGAATGAATGAATTGGGACCGTTGACTAAATCTGAAAGTAATGCTTACATTTGAGTTTAATAATCATAATTCAAAGTTTCTCTAAGTGGTAAGATATTTATTGATTAAACTTGCATTTTAGCTGTCACATAAAAAATCAGTTAATTTTTTTCTCTCATTCTTTTAAGTGATAGAGTTCTCTCCCACAGTGAAAAAATCTGTAATAATAATTATAATAGTAATGGCTAACATTAATTGAAAACCTACTATGTGCCAGGCATTGTTATCCTACGTGCTTTACCTGTATTGATTCATTTAATCTTCAGCACAGGCCTATGCACTGGGTGACGTTAGGACTGAAATTTTACAGATGAGCAAACTGAAGCGTAGAGGGGCTAAGTCCCTTGGACAAAGTCACTTGGCCAGGACTTCCCGGTAGTACCTGCTGCCTTTGCATCTGTCTGTTCAGTATAGTGTGTGTCAGTTCTCTCCCAATCTTTAGAACTTATCAGCAGAGCTCTCACACCCACTTCTTTTTATCTCATTACAGTTCCTCACTAAGTTAAAAAAAAAATTAGTTTCTTTAACTGAGTGAATTTCTAGCAACAAACACGATGCCATTGATCCAATCTCCATAGGTAAAAGGAAGGGCATATCCATGAGCTCTTTGTCATTTAGAAGGAATTTGGAAATTAACTTACAAATGTCATTAAAACTCAAATTGAATTGTAGACTTTTCCTTGTGTTTTATTTAAAAAGAGCAAATTCAGATTTTTAGAGCAGCACTTTAAGTGTTCAATTTAAATATGTAATGTTCCAAATTTTTTAAATATTTAAATTGTTAATACTTAACGTTTCAATATTTGAACATTTAAAATTATTTTGCCTTCTATGTGTCTTTTTTTTTTTTTTTTTATCAACACTACCTGATCCTGGGCGTGTTCTGGCCTTTTAGGAAAACCCGAATGCCCCGTGCATCCCACCGAGTTGGTGTTCGCCTTGGACCAGTCGAGGGATGTGACGGAGCAGGAATTTGAGCAGATGAAGCAGGTGATGTCCTCCCTGGTGAGCGGCGTTCAGGTCCGGGAGAACAGCTGCCCCGTGGGGGCGCGCGTCGCCGTGGTCTCTTATAACTCCCATGCCAGGCACCTCATCCGCTTCTCAGACACCCACAGGAAGAGCCGACTCCTCCGGGAAATCGAAGCCATCCCTTACGAGAGGTCCTCTGACAGCAGGGAGATCGGCAAAGCAATGAGGTTTATTTCCAGGAACGTCTTCAAGCGAACCCTCCCGGGGGCTCGCACAAGAAGAATCGCCACACTTTTCAGCAGCGGTCAGTCTGCCGATGTCCAGTCCATCGCCACGGCCGCTATGGAGTTCAGTGCCCTTGACATCGTTCCGGTCGTGATCGCTTTCAGCAACGTGCCCTCCATCAGGCGTGCGTTTGCGGTAAGAGGGTTAAGCCTTTTCTGTGATTTTTTTTTGGGGGGAGGGGATTATATTCAGAAGTCTCTATAAGAAAGTAGAATTATACTATTTAGTACTGTTACCAGGAGCATGCTAAGCCCTTTACGTGCATTATCCTGTTTAATTCTAAAAGGTACCATGTATGACATAGGCATAATTGTTATTCCAATTATATTATGAGAAAACCGAGTCTGAGAAGTTCGCCTCTATGCCCAGGGTCACACAGCTGGGAAGAGGCAAAGTCAGGACTTGAACCCAGTTTGCTATTCTAGTGCTTCTGCAAGGGACTCTGAGGTGCCTCTGGGTGTAAAGATAGTCAGGAAGGCCAATAAACATTCCTGGATGTCACTTTATGGCCAGAGTAAGTAATTGTTACTCTACAATGAAAACCAATGGACTGATTTTATAGCTTCACCAATCGTGTAACTATCTAGATGTTATAAAGGAAAACCTATTCTAGTTATAGCTTCTTAGGCTAAGGATTAAATTCTTACTGTGCAGCATTCCTAAAGAAATGTGGGATCAAGATGACCTTAGTTTTAAATGGTGGTATAATTGACATATAACATTATATTAGTTTCAGGTGTACAACATAATGATTCAGTATTTGTATATATGGCCAGATGATCACCACAAAAAATCTAGTTAACATCTGTCACCATACATAGTTACAAAATTTGTTTTTTCCTTGTGATGAGAACTTTTAAGATTTACTATCTTGGCAACTTTCAAATGTGCTATACAGTATTAACTATAATCATGCTGTACATCACATCCTCATGAGGTATTTTTACCTTTTTACTCCCTTCACCCATTTCACCCATCCTCCCACCCCACACCTCTGGCAACTGTCAAACTTGTTCTCTGTGTGAGTTAGGGTTTGGTTTTGTTTCTGTTTTTGATTCCACATGTAAGTGAGATCATATGACGTTTGTCTTTGTCTGATTTGTTTCCCTCTGTATAACGCCCTCGAATTCCATCTATGCTGTCACAAATGGCAAAATGTTATTCCTTTTTATGGCTCAATAATATTCCATTGTACACATACATATACGTCTTTATCCATTTATCCAGTGGTGGACACAAGTTGTTTCCACGACTTGGCTACTGTAAATAACGCTGCAATGAACATAAGGTGCATTGATCTTTCTGAGTTGGTGCTTTTGGTTTAGTTTTTTTTTTTCTATAAATAGCCAGAAGTGGAATTGCTGGATCAAATCATAGTTCTATTTTTAGTTTTTTGAGGAACCTTCATGCTGTTTTTCATAATGGCTGAACCAATTTACACTCCACCAAGAGTGCACAAGGGTTCCATTTGCTTCACATCCTCGCCAGTACTTGTTACTTCTTGTCTTTTTGAAGATAGCCGTTCTGACCTTTAAAACACCTGCCCATAGTGGCTCAGTGGCAGGGCTCCCTGACAAAAGACCTGCTGAACCCAACCAAGTGTCCTTCCTGTCCTCTCTGATGGCCCAGTATGGTGTTTTGTTCTGCACTTGTGTGGATCCATGAAGGGGGCCCCACACAGCAGCAAAAGGGCCTTGGAAGATATAACCTGAATAAAAGGCCAAGCATTGGAAAACGATTTCATTTGGAGGAATGAAAGTAAGAAGCAACTGAATCACTTCCTTCAAGTGTGTGAAAAATTATTACTGGAGAAAATTAGCCAGCTGAACGCCAAGTTAGCAAAATTTCATATTCGAGAAACTGGGATTGACAGCAGTAGGAAACTCCAGGTTAGAGTTAGGTAGGAATTTTCTCAAGGCAAGATTGATTTACTGTTGGCCTGGACTAGCTGGCTCCATGTAGGTGGTAAGGCATCACCTTTTCCTGAAGGCCTTTCATAGGGGCAGCCACTCACCTGTCAGTGACTTCTACCTGTCTTTCCTGGAGACTGGAGGCTAGGATTCAGTGGGCTTTTGACCTTTCCAGCTGTGTAATTTTCGGTGAAGGGTGTTCAAATAAGCAGGACTGAGTTAAAACAGAGCACTTTGTCTATAAAACAGAGCAAGCAGAGTTGTGAAGATGAAATGATGCAATGCTGTGCATCAGAGCTTAGTACAGAGCAAACACTCAAGAAGGTAGCTTTTGCTTTATTACCATTCCTTTACTTGATACTGAACTACAATCTGTTTAACAATATTGAAGTCTAGGATGTAGAGGCACTAAAACTGCTATTAGCCTCACTGATCTAACTCAGAATTATGCAAACGATCAGACTGATAATATCAGCCTCAGAGAAGAAGATGCGCATAAATGAGAAAAGACTGGGGCCAGCAAATGAAGCTGCAATGAGAGGCAGGAGCTCCAAATCCTGTAAGTGGATTTGGTTACTCACAGAGTCCTCATAATTCCCTCTGTTTATTGAGAGCCCCTATTGCCCTTGGCTTTATATAGCCACGAAACAAGGGATAACTTAATATCTAAGCAAATAAATAATTGAGGGTACTTGGAATATAAACTTAAACTGACACAATGCCATCACTCGCTCAAAGGTATATGCACAGCATATAACTTAAGAAAACATACTTTGTTGGTTTATTTTAAACCTTTTGCATGTTCACATGTCACTTATAGGTTCTACCCAAATCACCTAGAGACTCTCTGCTCCTTTCTTGAGGGAGTTCATCTCAAAAAGGCGCCAATGAAGGTACAAATTCTTGACAAAGACCCTGAGCAGAATTGGCTCCAAACACCCCTTGGACAGAAGAGTGAGAGCTGCAGACAGAAGTCAGAATTGGTCCCAAGGTTCATTCATCTAACAGATGTTTGTGAGCACCTCATATATACCAGGTGCTGTCCTACACTGAGGGGATACAGTGCATCCCCAAGGGCTCCCAGACTGTGAGAGGGCACAGGCCGGGCTGAGAGACCACCCCCCCCCCAAGTGTACAAATTTCATGCATTGGGCCTCTAGTTTAATAAGAATAGCATTTAGTAAGAACTGCCCAGACCTTGTGACCCTTGTCCTAACACTTTAAACTTTCTTTGAGCTTCAGTTTCCTCATCTGTAAAACAGGGATGATAAAAAAAACTCACTGGGTTGTTGAGATAATGGGTATAATGGATAGAAAGTGCTTGGTGGTCTCTCATGACCCCTGTGGCACCCACTAGTAAGTGCTTTTCAATGATGGTCATTCAGTAGCCTTGTTAGCTTGGCGTATACATAGTTATTCCATTTTACAGAGGAGGAAACAGGCAAAATAACTTGTCATACAGCTAAGGGAGCGTCAGGGGCTCACACCCAGGCAGTGCTCTCAGCCACCCTGACAGACTGTGCCTCCCCTCGGCCTTCTTAGAAGCAGCAGCGTTGCTCTCTCCACATCTCAGTTCTCTGAACAATCCTGGGAAGTTCTTGCAGCCCCACCCACTACCCTGTTCTTTCTCTCCCTTCTCCTCCTTGCAGATCGACGACACGGGCACATTCCAAGTAATAGTGGTTCCGTCCGGGACCGACTACACGCCAGCACTAGAGAGACTACAGAGGTGCACGTTCTGCTACGGTAAGACCCGCAGAGAGAGCGGAATTTGATCAGGCCTGTTAAGCACACTGAGTCACCCTTGGCAGGACTGGCTGGAACTTGGCAGCTAGGACATGGGTGGCCTTGGGAGAGTCTCCCTGGGGCTCTGGGCTCACCTCGTCACACAGCATCATCCACAGATGGAGCCTCTCAGCTTCGAGCAGGGGCTCCTCCCCTCCTAGGTACCACAGCAGGAGGATTACATTCCAGGCCTCTCTGCCTCGTGCAGCTTCCAGGAACCAGCAAGGATTTTTAGAAAAATGTAGCCTGTCTCGTGGCCAAGCTTTTCATGCTATAAAGCAGGGGCAGGAAACGTCCAGCCCCATGTAAGGCCTGCAAAATCATTTGGTCTGGCCCTGCCAAGGCATTAGGGGTGAGTTAATTAAATGTTTGATCAAATATAGCGGGCTCATTTTTAAGGTGATAATTCTGTATGGCCTGTGAATGATGTTATAAAGATCCAAATGGTCCTTGGCAGAAAAAAGGTTCCCCACCCCTGCTATAAAGTATATTTATGTGTTTCTAAATCCTAAATATTCACACCCCAAAGAAATGTTTTACAGTATAAGTGGAAATTAGCAGAAATCCGTGCATTTCTCATTCAAAAGATGCTTCATGGGCTTCCAAATGTGAAGCATCAAGATTTGCAGCCCTGGTTTGTGTGTTGTTGTGGTTTATACAGTCTACAGGTCTAGCTGGGGAACTGGCTAACCTGTAGTTGAGAATTCTAGTAATTTGGAGTTCTAGGAATTATGAAATGCGTGAAAGCCGCTGAGATCACTGGTGGGTGTGATAGCTGAGTTATCCAGCATTCATTAAAAACTGTGCCCTGTCTAATTGCTATACAGAACACTGATGATGGTGGTGATGATGGTTAATACCTAAGCTATGGTGTTTATTGTGTTTCAAGCACTTTTCTGTTTCATTCAATCGATAGAATCACCCTAAAACGTTTGAACTGTTAGTACTGCCATTGTACAAATGAGGAAAATGAGGACTAGAGAGATGAAATCATTTGCTCAGGACCTGGCAGCCAGGTCCAACCCAAGAAAACTAGCTTTAAAACACCTGCAATTTATGATAGCAGAGATCCCATTATTCTGCCCCTTGAAACTGTACTTGGCCTCGAAGAAAATGTTTAATTCCTCTCCTTCTCCATGTTAACCAATGGGATGCTAATGCTCACCATATAACCAACCTCACAGGGAGGTAGTAACTAGGAGGCAGAAGCAGCACTTTTCCTAATA